>NC_054543.1:23920301-24234289 GCF_017654505.1 Polyodon spathula
TTAAAAGGCATGTCATATGCAGACAGGCTAAAAGAATTGAACCTGTTCAGTCTTGAACAAAGAAGACTACGTGGCGACCTAATTCAAGCATTCAAAATTCTAAAAGGTATTGACAGTGTCAACGCAAGGGACTTTTTCAGCCTGAAAAAAGAAACAAGGACCAGGGGTCACAAATGGAGTTTAGAAAAAGGGGCATTCAGAACAGAAAATAGGAGACACTTTTTTACACAGAGAATTGTGAGGGTCTGGAATCAACTCCCCAGTAATGTTGTTGAAGCTGACACCCTGGGATCCTTCAAGAAGCTGCTTGATGAGATTTTGGGATCAATAAGCTACTAACAACCAAACGAGCAAGATGGGCCGAATGGCCTCCTCTCGTTTGTAAACTTTCTTATGTTCTTATGTTCTTAAACAGTATAGGTCCAGCGGCACTCGTAGGTGCTCAAAAGAATAATCAAAACAAAAGGCAAAAGAAAAAGGGAAAATAAAACACAGGAAACAAAATGAAAATAAAAGGTGCTGCACTCGTCAGCGTTACCCCGGCCGTCGTTACCTGCACAGCCCGGGTCTCCGTCCTACTCTGCTGTTTCCTCAGCTACCTGGTACACTATCGGGATTCCCTGCTCTCTCTCTCTCTATTTCATTTGCATCTTCTCATTGAGTTTCTTTTTTTTTTGTTTCCCATTTGTCCATGGTCGGGACTAGCCGCGCTTCTGCTGGCTCTGTCTGGTCTAGATGGACAGATCTGAGGAAACAACAAAGTATTCATTTATAGCCCAGCAATCCCCCCAAGACCTGCCTCCCAGCCGCTCAAAGAGAGGGAAAGCCCACACACCCTCTTCCCCACCTATCTGTGTCACTGCCATGATGGGCAGAAGGATCCCACGGGGTTGCCGCACTCTTCCTGCAGCATCGTGCAGACGTCAGATGGCCAGTCCAGGTCTCCCATACAGATGGATAATTGTGACAGGGAGAGAAAGTCCTGTTGCTGGTTCCTGCAATGTGTGCAGCTGGGATGCTGAGCTGGTCAGGAGCTCCGGATTAGTTGGGGGGCCTGCCTGGGTGGCTGTGCAGAGCTCAAAAAGCATCTGCATCATAGCACGAGACTACTGCACAGCCATTGTTACACAAAAGGTCGCTGACTGAAAGCTTGTGCCTGTTGACATCGAGGAGAAGAGTGTCCACTCCATAAAGAGAACTACTACACGAAACCCTTCCACTCCAAGACAGTGCTCGTAAAGACATTGCCCAGCCGAGGCTGTTTGAAGAGGCAGGAATCGCCGTGAGGATTCTGCGATTCTGGGAGCCCAGAAGTCAATCAGTTTAGGGGATTCAATTCCAGTACAGTGAGGGTTAGTAGTGAAGTAAGTTCCTAGAGTGGGATTCCTTTTAGTGGGACTAGCGATTCCTTTTATTTTTATCTTTATTTTGTTTTTCTTTTAAATTAAATCTGACCCTAGGGCTACCACTGCTGGTACCCTGGTGGCAGCACATGTGTTTAAATCTGTGAGCCTGTGCGGCTTGTTGAAGCAGAATACTGTTATTTTTTTATATGCCTGTGTTGCTTTCCCTTGAGTGTAGGAGCTGAACTTAATTCAAGTTGCCTGCTATTGATCAGTCAAAGTGTCTTATAGAACTAAGAGCCAATGCCATCTAGCCATAGTGGCGATCTGCCCCTTTGGCTCAAGTTTTCTTCTATTTTGCTGGCACTAGATAGCACCGGCTCTTACTAATAAAGACAGTGACAGATCTAGCCTACATTATGTCTATATACATTGAATTCATAGTCAAAGCACCTTCATACAGACTATTTGAGTAACTGCAATGATAAGAAATACAAACATCATAAAAGAGAAGTAAAAAAAGCAATTTGAAGTTACTTAGTCTTGAAATGGAAGGTTAAGTTCAGAATGGAAGGCTAGCACTGTTTTTCCCCACAGAATAATGACTACTGTAAGTGGAAAAGTTCACAGAAGTGGCAGCTGAAGCAGTGGGAACAGAAACAATTTGCTACACTGCCCTGAGGCCAGCTGTGTGCCAGCATAGGAAAGCTTTGATTGGCCACACTACTTTTCCGCGTTTCCCAGACTATGCATTCTCGTAAAACAAATGGCAAATATCATATACTTCAACACTCTTGAACAAATAGGAAAAATATATCTTTGATGCCTTTCAATGCAATGCTGTTTGTTTCTCAAGGTTACTGGACCCATTAAAGCAGTGTAATGCGGAGAGCTTTTCCGGCCGTGAATACTAACAGCGCTTATTGATAGCAGTTCTACTTGGCAGAACTAGAGCTACTCTAAATGGCTTCAATGAGAACTAAATTGAGAAGCAACTGAATAATGTAGAGTAAAAGGTGGCCGGCAAGGATTTCTGAGAAAATAATAATTCCAGTGAAAATCAAGAAATATATACAGACATGTAATAACCAAGGAACAGCCCCTTTACATTGAGGGAATCTGCAGATGTTGTCACATGATTGACAAGCATTGGTCTTGACAGTTACTAAGGGCGACCAAAAAAACCGTAGAATGGTAGAAATGCTACCCATAACTTACAACATGGGTAGCATTTCTAAACATGACACCAATGATAGTTTTATAGAAAAAAATATCACATTATTTGTCTACGTAAAATGTCTTTTTGGACAGTCCAGTAGCTCATTTATGTATACATTCAGAGATGGAGGCACAGCATTGCTACATGCAGTATGAAATATAATGTCGGATGATTAGACTGTTTGGCCTAGAGTCTCGCCTTCTGTTTCAGCAGGACCCGCCCTCAGTTGAACGATCTCTGACGAGGTCAGAGGTCAACCAGGGCCAGGCGATGGAGGACCACTGTCCCCCAGAAAGGAGATACATTTGCAAAGGAGGTGGTGGAGAAAGACATGCAGAATATTTAGTGAAAGATGGACTTGGTCTAAATGGTGTTGGGTAGCCAATAAGGTTAGCGTAGAGGGCTGAGTCTCACCCCTAGAATTACGTCAAACCTCCAAAAATTTAATGAATCATTTTAAACAATTTAACCTAACATATCTTTTGCTTAATATTTTAATAAAATATATTTATATTTGCTATAAACGAAATGCCTTTGCAAGGTTTGTATTTGTGATACAGCACTGTACACTATAGGGGGGATTTTCAAAAGGTTGTAACTCCAGTGTCCATCAACAAAGCAGTAAGTAGCATTGATTTTTGCATTTTCAAGCAGTCATTATGCCTATTTTGTTGTGATTTCCGAAATTGTTGATTTCCGAATAATGTTAATATCTTAACGAGCAGTGCTTCTTGCGACTATTTATTTTGTTTGCATGGGAACTTAAAAGCAAATCCGTGATAATTGTTAATTTGTCAGGAGTTAATTTGCACTTGGAAAAGGAGAGTTTTGGGCTACTGAGTTGCACATCCAGTAAAGGCACTCCACGTGGAGTGCAGGATGTACACTATAGCCTGGGAATAGCAGGTTCGAGTCCAGGCTATGTCACAGCCGACCGTGACCGAGCGTTCC
Source organism: Polyodon spathula (assembly GCF_017654505.1). NCBI lineage: Eukaryota > Metazoa > Chordata > Actinopteri > Acipenseriformes > Polyodontidae > Polyodon > Polyodon spathula. Next base: position 23,923,815 of record NC_054543.1, read on the forward strand.
TAGGGGGTGGCGCACAATGGGCCTTAGGTCGGCAGGGCAATCCACTACTCACCGCGCATTAGCGACCCCTATGGCCGATAGAGGTTCTGCAGTGGAGCCTCCAGATCTGTGTTGTCCTCCGGCACTATAGGTCTGGTAGCCTTTCTGTGGATCCACAGTGCAAAAAATGACGAATTGGCAGGAGGACATGTGCTCAAGCCTTCGTTCCTCGAGTCGGCGGGGGGGTTGTGAGCGGTGAGCTGAGGATACATATAATAATTAGACACACTACATTGGGAAGAAAACCGGTGTAAAAAAATTGGAGTGACTAAATTAAAAAAAAAAGAAAAAAGGAGTTTCAACGAAAGAGTATATAACTCACTTTGAGACAGATACGTAACCGACTGCAGTTGTGATGCCGACAATACAGAGACAGAATGTTCAGGACCAGGGTTAATTTCTTAGACTACCTACCTTCAATATTTGTAGTTATGAAAATATTTAAGACTTTTCTACACTTGTGGTTATGAGGGAGATTTATTCACTTTTTTAACCATTTGTAAACTTACAGAGCGTTTGTATTGTTAAAATGATATACCGTTATTTGCAAATAGTGTATTGTTACAGAAATTCTCAGCGGTAGTCTATCTGAACTCTGGCTACGTACATTATATGACAACTGATCTGTACTGTAGATGTTATTTGAAATATACAGATAAAAACCTATGAATAAATAATGAAATCTTAGTATAGAAAACATTATACTAGATATGATAATACAGTTTCCTTACAGGCAACAGATCATTGATGTGGATTTTGGCTAAATGTATTTGTAATGTGGTCAGGCTACTTCTAATCCTGTTGAGTTTATTTATTGCGGAGGTAAGTAAAGCGCTAGCCTGCCAGAGAAAAAGCATTCAACATGATTAGAGGAATTCTCAGAAATTGTGTATTAGGTAGGGAGTATTATTGTAATTTTATAAGCTTATTAAATATATAATGAAGAGTTACATACATGGTATACATGTATAACAACTAACAACTACAAACATAAATGGCACGTCAAACATATTTATTTATAACCTACAATCATACGTATTAATACATACAAAGGTAGATGTCAACATAAGAAAATTAATTCCAACCAAGCCAACATAAATGGTTTACCCCCTCACAATTTTAAATGAAGTTCACAAATTATACACAACATAGATATTCCCATTATTTTTAATTTCCATTTGGCTGCTGCGCGCTGGTGGGAGAGCCTCCTCCCTGTACGCTAGTAGTTCATAACAGTGAATTATGCTTCCATTAATTTTTCTTGATCTTGTAAACATGCATTTTGATTAACAAGTTCCCCTTATCTAGTTGTTCAGACAGGAAGCGATGTTCATTAACAACCCCATCGACTCAATTTCAAAGCATTAACACATTAATTTTATTAACACTTTTTTTCTGTAAACTGATCATTTCCCCTTGGCTCTTTTTGTTTCCTTTTGGTGGGAAAAAAATATCAGTTGACAAATCAAACCTAGGAGTGTTGTATCACTTACTTAAAAATAAAGGATAAAGGAATAAAAGCCAGTGAAGTGGCCTATATACTGACACAATCATAGTTAATTAACCTTGTGATATGGGCATCTTTTTTTGTGTGCGCTCTTCGTGGCTTGTTCTGTGTAAGTATCAGAATTCAGCACTCTATATTGGCTGGACAAGGCACAGCAATGTGTGGATATACCACAGTTGATGTTATACCATGTATTCTACCAAATAGCTTTTCAAAATGTGTGATAATGTCAATTCAACCCCCCTCAATGCATATATAGTGCAGCTTTGTTTTTTTGGTGTTCATGGAACATAAGTGTCACAAGTGATTACAAATAGAAAATGTTGATTGCATGTATTATGTTTAGTTTTCACATACTGGTTAAGTTTCACTAATTATGTAATTATTTGCAATTATTTGCATTGTCTTTATACTTTCTTTTCTCTGTTTTTGTTTATTTACCCACCGATGGTGGCAAGTTTTTATTATTTTTGGTTTGAGATTTTTTTTTTTTTTTTTTTTTTTTGCACTAGGGATGAAATAGGTGAAATTAGTCCATTTAGACTTATTGTGGTTAATTACCTGCCCTATAAAAACAGACATTATACATTCTACACTCAAGAGCCAGGGTCGCTGAGGCGGCAGGCTGCAGCAGGACGAGAAGCGGGGCACAGCAGACTCTGAGCGAAAGGAGAAACAGACTATTGCTATGCAGAGGGAAGTAAAGGCTTTTACATTTGTGTAAACAGTGATTTAAATCAAAGCATTTTACTTTCATTTCTGTTGGACATGCCAGGGAAGGTGCGCTTATAAAACAAGAAGTTCCAGAGACAGATTACAGCAATTGTTTATACTCAAAATGTAGTATAATATAATATAATAATATAATATAATATAATATAATATAAGAATGGCTTAATGCTATGCTTTAAAATTATTTGATTATCTACAGGCATCTGGGACCAAGGACCATGGAGGAGCTACAGAGCCGATTCTGCATTGGGAGATTTCATGGATTACAGTACTATTCATGGGTGACAGCCCCCTGCTGAACTGAGAGCTCCAGTGGTCCTTGGTTTTGGATTAGCATCTCCCGTTCCTGTTGTGTGCTCAGGTCTGGACTGCGAGCCTTCTTGTTACAGTACCCACCCATTGTGCTCCTAGTGGCAGGCTTGTCCTGTTGTCAGTGGATTTAGTATATTGCTCTGTGACAGAAATACAGTGATTCTGGATGTAAATCTCCCTCCCAACCTGTGAGGGCGCTAAGCAGCGAGAACAGAGTTCTTTGGATGGGCTGGTCTGACAGTTCTTTCCCAGGGTCGGGAAATCAGCCAGTCTGGAAGAAGATCAGACTCCTTTGCAAGAATGCATTGACCCTTGAAGTGAAATGATGTGGCAGCCACAGATTGGAGATGAGGTTGCACTTGTTTACCAAGGGATCATGTGTGAGAGTATAAAAGGGGATGGAGAATCGTAATCTGTTGCTTCACATTGGTTTGCTGTGGATAGAACCAAGAAGGATTAAAACGAAAGCAATCAGAAACTGTATTGTGAGTGTTGTGTTTTGTTTGTATGTAATTGTCTTGTCTTGTCTTGTACAATTCTAGACAGCTAACACAGTTCCGGAGCTGTCACCAAGGGCCAGCAATAAACCACACAGCACTTCACCATTGTCACAAATATAAACTTGTATCACCCAGCACGAGCACTACTGCACGCACCCAGGACTAGTGACCATGTTAGTATTATTGTGGGGTGGATATTGTTTATTATTTGGGACTGTCTTTTCTCATGCTATTTACCCCGTGCTGTACACATTGGTGTGTATTGCCAGGGAATTATTGTTTGGTCGCCAGACCTGAAATACTCCAATAAAAACATTTCCAAACTAGATTACAATTAGCTCTGTCTGCTTCTTTCTGCACACTGCATCACCCCTGTACCTGCTCTCACTCAGCCACTTTGTCACATGCTCTTACTTAAGATATATTTTAGATAGTGTTTTATAGTATTTTACAATAAGTTTAGAAAGAGCTTGAAGTTATTATTGCCACTGAGTGCGCTGTTTTCTAGTTTAAGTATTATTAGACACCTACTTGTGGCAGAATGTGTTACTAATGTTTAACAGTTAAATACTGACTTTGAATTAGTGTGTTTGCCTGATAGGCTTATAGCAATGTACTAGTATTACATATACAGTGGTTTGCAGAAGTATTCACCCTCTACCAATAATGTCATTTTGTTGAATTACAAATAATATATGCACAGTTTTTCAAACAAGTTTTTGTTTTATGCAAAGCTGTAGTGTTTAAACTGAACACTATTATATGAGGAGGAGGTTAAATGTCAGCAAAAAATGCAAAGAAAATGTACAAAATGAAATTTACTGGTTGCCTAAGTATTCAGCCCCTTAAGTCAGTATTCTGTAGAAGCACCTTTTGTAGCAATTACTGAGTCTTTTTGGATAGGTCTCTACTAGCTTTGCGCTGTAGGATGGTGAAATTTTTGCCCATTCTTCATGGGAAAATTGCTCCAGTTCTGGTACATTGTTGGGGATCGTCGATGAACTGCAATCTCCAAGTCTTGCCATAAATTTTTGATTGGATTCAAGTGACTTTGACTGGGCCCCTGTGTATTTCTGTGTTGAATATTACGTGTTGTGTGTTAATGTTGGTGTATAGTCATTGGTACACGGGATATAAATGGGTCTGTGGAACACGAGTTGTTTAAAATGTATGTTTTTATTTAGGCACGAGGATTGCACAGCACTTCGTGTGCAGGTAAAATTTAATAATATGTGAGCACAGGGAATTGCACTTTATTAATTCATGGGCAGTTGTACCGAGACTTCAATTGAATGATTGTTTAGCAATTGAGTCTCGGTACAGCTGCATAAAAGCAGCATGTTTTCATTCACTTGGGGTTGTGTGTTCGGTGAGAACGGGATTGGAGACCGAGGTAATAATCATAATAATAGTTAAAATATCAGCTCACCGTGTTTGTTGTGTAGTCCGTTTTGTTTGTCTTTATTTTGAGAAAACACTGCACAGAGAAATAAACACTTTGGAACTTTGAAAGTGACCGGGTGAAACAGGCCACAAAAACAAACAGAAATTTGGAAAATAAAAGACAAACAAGCAAGTAATAATTTACGACTCACTTTCGTTTATTATTCGAAGTGGTTTTTGAGGTGGAGAGAAATAAAACATAACGAACCAGGGCCAAGACCAACTGCAGTGGGTGATGTCGGGTAGAAACACTGTGCCACTCAAGAACATTAATTCTCTTCTTGTTCAACCACTCCAGTGGGATGGTGTTGACTGGGTGATGTGCAGTGTTGGGCTTGCGCCAGACGCAAGGCTTTGGAAGTTAAACCGAAAAGTTAAACTTTTGTCTCGTCTGACCACAAAACCTTTTTCCACATGTCTGCAGTATCATCTACATGCTTTTTCACAAACTCCATACATGCTTTAAGATGCGGCTTTTGGAGTAATGGCTTTTTTCTTGCCACTCGTCCATAAAGGTGGGTGTAGGGACTGGCTTCTTGTTGATGTGTGAACACTGACTCCCATCTCAGACACAGAACTTTTCAGATCTCTCAAGGTCATTTTTGGCTTCAGAGTGACATCCCGAACCAGTTTCCTCCTTGCCCGGCTGCTCAGTTTGGGAGGGCGAACTAATCTGGGTAGTGTCTGAGTGGTATGATGCATCTTCCATTTCTTAATGATGGACTTCACTGTGCTGAGAGGAATAATCAGCGCCTTTGACATTTTCTTGTACCCTTCTCCTGCTCTATGCCTCTATCCCTGACTTGTTCTTCATGGTTGCTTTGGTGGATACTTATGCAACTGAGATGAATCTGTTTTTCTCTGTAAATCTTACTTATTTATATTCTATATGCATTTTTTAACTTTATCAGTGTGGAGTAGTTTGTGTATATTCTACATGTAAAGCCTAATTTGAAAAGGGGGGGGGGGGGTATTAAGGGGATATTTCTAGCATAGACTGCTTATTTAGCTGTGAATATTGATTCTGATTCATTGTTTGCTTGATAGACTTATAGATATGTAGTAGTATCTTCATCACATTGTTAAATGTTGATTTTTGACTTGGTATGCTTCCCAAATGATTTAAAGTGCCATGTGTCAAATAAAATATTTGAACTTGCTCACATGGTGTGTAACTCCTGTTCATTCATCCTGGGGGTCAGAGGTGGTGACACAGAATATAATCCAGAGAGAATGACAAAGTTTAAATTAAGCAGTTAAGTTGCGAGAGCTATAGTCAACTGTTTGTCTCTTGACAAATGGGGTGGCAGAAGTGTTTTTGTTTCACAACTGACAACATTTAGAAGTTTTATGCCATTTACTGGCAGTTTTCACAAGCAAGATGGTTGCCATGGAGACATCTTATGAGGCTGATTTCCATCTTCTTTAAGAAAAGAAGAAAACACTTTGCTTACCATTGCTGCCTGTGGTATCTTTCTCTACAAAATAGTGGCCATTTTTAAGATTTGTATTCACATAACCTTGAACATCAGCTAGGCAATGAGGCTGAATAGAGAACACAAATTTATTGTGTGTCCAAAAAGTAGCTTTGGACATATAATAAATATGAGGCCGTGACAGGCTGGCGAGTGGATAGAGACCCAGTGACAGACTGCAGTTCAAAAAAATAATACCTTTATTATAAATAAACACAAAATAAAAGAGCACAAGGGCAAAAACAAAGATATTTAAACACAAATAACAAAACACAAAAGAAAAACTACAAAAATAAAGGTTTCCAGGCTGGGTGATGCCTTCACTGGATTAGAAAATTCAAAAAACCACAAAACCAAATACAGCAAGCACAACCATCTGCTTGCTTTCTCAGCTCCCTTCTCTCCCTAACGGGAAGCTGAGGCCTCCTTTTATGTCAGGTGGCTGGGTGCTGATTGATCGTTAATTACTCCAATCAACCCCAGCCACACACTTCCCCCCACGTACAAAGTACACAGGCCGCAATCGGCCAACTAACCCCACCCCCCAAGAGTCCCATTATGTCCCTTGGGTGGGCTGTTTCGGTGGGCGGTGGTGGGCAGGGTTGATGTCAGAGCCCCCAAGCCTTCTTTGGTTGAGGGGGCCCCGGATCTCCAAGGAAGTAAGGCGATGCTGTCATGGGACCTGGACCCTCCAGCAGATGCAGCGTTGGCAGGAAGGCAGCACCCCTGGACAGTGTGGGTGTGGCCTCCTCAGACGGTGTGAGTCCCCCTAGCAGTGTCAGACCCTCTGGTGGCATCGGACCCTTTAGTGGCACTGGACCCTCCGGAGACGGCGGCCCGGCTCCCTCTGGTGGCAGAGGCGGGGAAGGCAGCCCGGCTCCCTGTGGTGGCAGTGGCGGGGACGGCGGCCCGGCTCCCTGTGGTGGCAGAGGTGGGGACGGTGGCCCGGCTCCCTCTGGTAGCGGAGACGGGAACGGCGGCCCGTCTTTCTCTGGAACAGCAGTTGGGACCGGCGGACCATCTGGAACAGCAGACAATGACTGTGGCCAATCCGGTAGCGGCAGTTCCAGCTCCTCCGGCGGCAACGGCTGCAGCCCCCCCACCACTGGCGGTGGAGGCTGTGGTCATTCTAGTGGCCTCTGAGGCAGGGCTGGTACCTGCCGTAACGATCAAGTGCGCCTCCGCTGGGTTCTTCTCAGCAGCACACGTAGAGGCTGCTGTAGAGCATCAGCCTTCTTCCCTTCTGGCTCCTTGGTCCATGGCTCCTCCCCTCTGGGCTCTGGGAGCAGCGGCTCCTTCCTCTCTGGCTCTGGGAATGGCGGCTCCTCCCTCTCTGCCTCTCGGAATGGCAGCTCCTCCCTCTCTGGCTCTCGGGATGGCAGCTCCTCCCTCTCTGGCTCTTGGGATGGAGGTTCCTCTCTCTCTGACTCGCGGGACGGAGGCTCCTCCCCCTCATACTGTGTGGGGCAGATAGCCACCGTGTGTCCATACGCCCCACAGCTGGGGCACAACTCTGCCACAAGGCTTTTAAAAAAAACCTCCCAGCTGTCATTCACGACCTCCTCCTGCTGTTGCGGTTTCTGTTGCTACTTTCTGCTCTTCTTTCCCCTTTCTTTTTTTTTTATTTATCAAAAAAAAAAAAAAAAAAAAAAAAAAAAAAAAAAAAAAAAAAAAAAAAAAAAAGAAAAACCCTGCAACCCTGCTCTGAGCCTCCTGGAGGCATTATATCCCACTCTAACACCATATGTGACAGGCTGGCGAGTGGATAGAGGCCCAGTGACAGACTGCAGTTCAAAAAAATAATACTTTATTATAAATAAACACAAAAAAAAGAGCACAAGGGTGAAAACAAAGATATTTAAACACAAATAACAAAACACAAAAGCAAAACTACAAAAATAAAGGTTTCCACTCTGGGCGATGCCTTCACTGGATTCGAAAATTAAAAAAACCCACAAAACCAAAAACAGCAAGCACAACCATCTGCTTGCTTCCTCAGCTACTTTCTTTCCCTAATGGGAAGCTGAGGCCTCCTTTTATGTCAGACGGCTGGGTGCTGATTGAGCGTTAATTACTCCAATCAACCCCAGCCACCTGAACACAATAAGCCCAGACAGGTAGGGGATTTTAACCCCATCCCTGCCAATCTATATAGGGCAGAGCTCTGCTCTGCCACAGAGGCAATGAACTAAAGACTAGAAGAGCATTTAAGCATGAAAAGGTTAAAGTTTCTATACCTAATAAAGTAAATCATGTCTAATATGCATCACTTCATAGATCTCTCAACTTCATGTGCTTTAAATGCACAAAACTGGTAGAGAGCTGACCAAGTGACAATAAACCAGGACACTTGACTGGGTACAAACATTAACACTCCCATTTTCCACTCTCTCTACGGGTTCTTTTGGGATTCTGTGACACCAACCCCAACCCCCCCAAATGAATGTTCAGGAACCACAACACACGTAAGTAAGCTTCAATTTTTATTGCATTGTCCCGGTGTGTCGACCGTGAGAAGGGAGGCTGCAGCACTCAAAGATACAACCTTGTATTCCTTGGGTCCCTGCTTGTAGAATAACTCCAGCCTGAAAATGGTCCTTGTCCTCTTCGCTATAAATAAGCCCCACACAGACAGGCCCCATCAAAACCAGGGCCAGCTTCTCCCTGTCCCAAATGCTGTCCCACTGGTCATTGTCCAACAGGGGGTCACCCAAAACCCCCGGGCCCAGGAACCTGCTGTAACAAGCAAAAAGAACAAAACAAAGCCACCGTCATTGCAGTTCCACTGCAATGTATTGTAACCCAATTTTAAGTTTCTAACAATACTCTATCAGGTTGTCTTACATAGAGACCACCACAATAATTGTGCCACCAGTATAATGCTATTTGACACACTTCATGACTTTTATATAGAGGTAAAGTCCATATATGTGTTGTACTGTTGAATAAAATGGTTTCCAATCACACATTGAACTAAATTATTCTAGCCCTGTGCACTTATATGCAAGCTAAACAGGGTGCACCACTCAAAAGTACTACTACTTGGTTGTAAATTCCCTTGATCTCTTGGTCCAACTTTTCCAGGTTCCTTCAGCAATTCCTCTCATCCACTTGCTGGTCTGGGTCCTCCAACAACGCAGTCTGCCCTGCTGTCTGCCTGCAATGTGCTGATAACACACCTTTTATAGGCAGTTCATAATTAAATGAAGTAATTGGTAACTGGTGATGCAATTAGGTTGCTCAGAAGGCCAATCAGTTCTACCATTTGATCACTAGTGTGCTAATAATAAATATAACAAAATAATAAATCACACAAAGCAAAAACTAAACATAGTAAGTAATATAAAATAAAACAACCAAATAAGTCACAACAAAATTATAACAAACAGTGCAGATCAATCAATCCAAGAAAAGTGAAAAAGTGCAGTGCTAAATTTGATCACTTATGACACATGTAACCGAACGGAGGCTGGACGTGAACCGCCGACTTCAAGCACTGCAAGCAAGGGTCTTAACCACAATGCAAAAGAATTGGGCTGGTTAGAGCTCGTGTTTTTAGTGCTTTTAATCTCATCTCATCTTAACAACAGGCGACAGAACCCGTAATGGCAGTGTATCACACAACACTGCCTGTTACCCATACTTACAACACAGCAGACAGCAACGCTAAGTAATGAGTTTCCACTGTAAACACTGCAGCCTGTTCATTAACACCATAACATAATACAGAGTTAGTAAAGTCTATTTGTTTTTTTAAATAACTGTTTCCTTAGTAATAACCATGCTTTTCACCTTTTAAAATCATTAAGAAAAATGCTGAATATCTAGCAGCGTGAAGACCTTAACCATCCCTCAGCAAAAAATTAGCAGCGGTTAAGAGGAAGAAGGGGAATTTGAAATGGTTTCTGAGACATGACGGGAGGTAAAATCCAAGTGGCCCATCAGAACATTGAATTTTCAAAATGGTGTTTTTGTTTACTGAAAGAATTACAAAGCTCACATTAGCACCCTGAACTCATACAGCTGGTGCCAGCGACTGCGATCAGAGCTAACTGCAATATGGTGAGGCTCCCTGCCAGGATATTCCTTAAATTTGCCAGACTATTTTTGCTTTTATTTTTTCCTATGCTTTTCCTAAGTTATACTATTAATTTACTGTAGTTTACCTGGTTTACCATATTTATCAATATGCTTTACCATTCCTCACTAGTCTTTACAACTCTTTATTACACTTTACTATGCTTTTACAATGCTTACCTATGCTTTACAATTCTTTATGGTTTTACTATGGGAAATGTTTATGAGGGTACTAGCTGGGTAGAATAATATTTCACTGAATAAAGAGTCCAGACTTGTCATTCTCTGAAGAAGCCTCAGTTTATTTGCATTACTCCATCCTCACATTCGGTTACCATAGCCACCTATAGCAGCCTGCTGTACAGCATACTATGTTTACCTTCTGATATTTAATTCCAACTCTGAAATACTCTGAAAAAATGTAGGCTGTACCTGTACTTTCTATTTCTATTTACTAAGGTTATGATACTTTTGCATTCAACTAATTTACAGCAGTTTGCTTCACTAACGAAACTTCCAACTCCACTCCCTGTAATCTCGGGATAATCATAAATTTAATTGAATAACATTTTTAATCAATTATATGAAGCACAATACTAGATATTTCATTTAGGGGCTTACTCAGTTATTTGTTTAAAATTAACAAGTGGCATTTCAGTCAGGGAACAAACACAGGGATAAAAGATTGTATTGATTTTTCTGTTACAATACAGGGATGTATTAAACATGTTGGAGCCTCCTGTGCAGCCTGCTGTACCCTAAATGAGCACCCATGCGATGGGGAAAGGGGACGCGACAGGAGGGGAGAGGATGGGAGGGGATGGGAGGGGACGGAACAGGAGGTGATGAGATGGGAGGGGAGGGGGACAAGGCAGGGGGTGAGGGATGACATACGAGATGACATTGAGGGACTGTCTGGAGAGAATAAATAGCGTGTGCTGTTTTCTGTCTGGCTGTAAAATAATCTAGTTTCCATCCAGAAATAGTAACATACTATTTTTTCTGAATTCCGTTAATCCCAAAATGACTGTCAATGTTTAAACTGTGCTATTAGGTCTTGGTTTGGCTTCGGCCACGTTTTCTGCTTTGAACTGTGAAAAGCTCAGCTCCTTCCTCATTCTGACAATTCTATCTCCATGGCTACCAGAAGAATCCTTTGTCCCCTCAGCGAAGATGCTCTACGAATCAAAGACAGTCATATTCTGACAGTTATTGCTGCAGCTGATCCAACAAGGGAGTACATTAGACTGCCTAAACATAGTGCTCTGATAACACAACTTATTTGCGATAAAACGGGATGCCACTGATACTCAGAGACGGTATTGCATCACAGTGAGGATGAGTGTAGCTGGGTCATATGAGTAGTCCAGACCCAAATAGCATCATCTCTGATTGAAACTCTTAATTAGCAGCGCTTCTATTCAAATCACAGAAGGATGTGCACTGGCAGGTTACTAGGCAATGGAGAAGAATGCTCTGGACTGGCCTTTCTGACTGCCAGGAACACACTCATTTAGAGACACGGACTTACCAAGTATTCTGTCATTGTGTGTTGTCACGTGACTGGTTAAATGAAAGTGTAATGAGGTTTAGGGGAACCATGTCAACACTGTGAGTTTGCATTGAGATTTATTCGCTGCTTCTCATCACTACACAAACAAAATATCATTGAAATACAGTATTTTATACTATGATTTAAAGAATATGTGAGGTGACTGAACTGACTTTCATAAGTAGGGAGAAGATAGATAAAAATTCTTGTGTGAACATGCAATATATGCATATATATATATATATATATATATATATATATATATATATATATATATATATATATATATATACAGACGTGCTCAAATTTGTTGGTACCCTTACAGCTCATTGAAATAATGCTTCATTCCTCCTGAAAAGTGATGAAATTAAAAGCTATTTTATCATGTATACTTGCATGCCTTTGGTATGTCATAGAATAAAGCAAAGAAGCTGTGAAAAGAGATGAATTATTGCTTATTCTACAAAGATGTTCTAAAATGGCCTGGACATATTTGTTGGTACTCCTTAGAAAATATAATAAATAATTGGATTATAATGATATTTCAAACTAATTAGTTTCTTTAATTAGTATCACTGTGATGGGGAACTGTCCCGTCTATATGAATGTGTTTGGAACTGGCAGGGAGGGGGTTCAATTCCTCCCTGCCAGGAAAACATGTGAGAATGTGGCTGGAGCTCTAATTGAATGATCAGTAATTATTGATTAATTGGGCTCCAGCCACAGGGGATAAAAGCCAGGGGAGAGGCCCTGGCTGGGAGGTGTGTCTTTTCTGTTTGTTTTGTGTTGGAGTGTTTTGTTTAAAGACTTGGAAGCTGACCGTTTATTTTGTAAGTTCACTTTGTTGTGTTTGAACCTTTTTCTGTTGGCCCTTGTGCCTGTTTATTTGATTATTTTGCTTAATAAAAAAACTTTATTTTTGCCTTTACATTGTCTCTGAGCCTCAGCCCTCTGTCATCCTGTCACAATCACACATGTCTCCAATCTTGTCATTAGTCATTCAGCCTATTTAAATGGAGAAAAGTAGTCACTGTGTTATTTGGTATCATTGTGTGCACCACACTGAACATGGACCAGAGAAAGCAAAGGAGAGAGTTGTCTGAGGAGATCAGGAAGAAAATAAACAAGCATGGTAAAGGTAAAGGCTACAAGACCATCTCCAAGCAGCTTAAGGTTCCTGTGACAACAGTTGCAAATATTATTAAGAAGTTTAAGGTCCATGGAACTGTAGGCAACCTCCCTGCGGCCACAAGAGGAAAATCGACCCCAGATTGAACAGAAGGATAGTGCGAATATTTGAAAAAAGTACCAAGGATAACTGCCAAAGAGATACAAACTGAACTCCAAGGTGAAGGTACATCAGTTTCTGATCGCACCATCTGTCGTTTTTTGAGCAAAAGTGGGCTCCATGGAAGAAGACCCAGGAGGACTCCACTTTTGAAAGAAAAAAACATAAAGGCAGACTGGAATTTGCTAAAATGCATATTAACAAACTACAATCCTTCTAGGAGAATGTCTTTTGGACAAATGAGTCAAAACTGGAGCTTTTTGGAAAGTCACATCAGCTCTATGTTCACAGACCAAAAAATGAAGCTTTCAAAGAAAAGAACACCATACCTACAGTGAAACATGGAGGAGGCTTGATTATGTTTTGGGGCTGGTTTGTTGCGCCTGGCACAGGGTGCCTTATCTGTGCAAGGCACAATGAAATCTCAAGATTATCAAGGTATTATGGAGCAAAATGTACTGCCCAGTGTCAGAAAGCTCTGTCTCAGTCGCAGGTCATGGGTCCTCCAACAGGATAATGACCCAAAACACACAACTAAAAGCACCCAAGAATGGATAAGAACAAAACATTGGACTATTCTGAAGTGGCCTTCTATGAGTCCTGATCTGAATCCTATCGAACATCTATGGAAAGAGCTGAAACGTGCAGTCTGGAGAAGGCACCCATCAAACCTGAGATGGCTAGAGCAGTTTGCGCAGGAAGAGTGGGCCAAGCTACCTGTTAACAGGTGCAGAAGTCTCATTGAGAGCTACAGAAAACGTTTGATTGCAGCGATTGCCTCTAAAGGTTGTGCAACAAAATATTAGGTTAGCGGTCCCATCATTTTTGTCCATGCCATTTTCATTTGTTTTATTATTTACAATATTATGTTAAATAAAAAATCAAAAGCAAAATCTGATTTCTATTAAATATGGAACAAACAATGGAGGATGCTAATTACTTTTGTCACTTTCAAGTTATTTCAGAGAAAATTGTGCATTCTTCGTTTTTTGTGGAGGGGTACCAACAAATTTGAGCATGTCTGTCTGTGTGTGTGTGTATATATATATAGATATAGATATAGAGAGAGAGAGAGAGAGAGAGAGAGAGAGAAATATAGACTGGAGTTGTAAATATTGACTGGAGAGGTGTCTGCAGTACATATTTAATATGAGTCAGTCAAAATAATGAGAGGCAAGGTTGGATAGTAAATATGATTTTATATACTGTAACATTAAGCAATGGATGTCAAAAAAACTATTTATTGTTAAAACAGAGGTAATGGTACTGGGATCAAAAAATACAAATTCAGATGTTCTTGCAGTTGACAGCTTCCCATTTAAGTTGAGGTCTGAAATTAGACATCTGGGTGTCATTTTTGACTGAGTTCTCTCATTTGAACTTCATATTAGAAAAATAACTAAAGTGCCTTTTTTAATTTAAGAACTATATTGCTAAACTAAGATGCTCACTTTCCATGGAAGATGCAAAGAGAGTAATTCATGTTTTCACAACATCCAGACTGGATTGTTTTCTGGTATTCCCATATATGTGTTATCCTGCCTGCAGCTTGTGCAAAACGCTGCTGCCAGGGTTTTAACAAGACGTAGAAGATGACATTACGTCGGTATTGGCAACCTGTGACAGACAGGAAAGGAATTTGAGTTGTAAATCTTCCTCCCGACCAGAAAGGGAGCTGTGTAAGGTTGGTGGTATACTTCCTCTTAGATGGGCAGCCTCTACGGTAGGCAGAAACCGGAAGGTGACCATATTAGAGGGTGCGTGTAGCTGCACGTAAGTGGAAGGACTCCGTTGCAATCAGCTATTGAAAAAAACATGGTGCCGGGTTGATTGCAGCGAGGAGTTTTGTGGCACAAGGGGGAAGCAGCTATGTCAGTACCAGGCCCCCTTGCGCCGATATGTGATTCACTGTCAGAGCTATATGTGTGTTTGTTATTGTTTGTGTTCTTTATTTGTTTACCGCAGAGGAGGATTGAGGAGATCGGGAGCTGCAGCCACTGAGCCAGCACTTACCTCAGATCACTACTGCACAGCACGGACAATACATCAAAACAATCAAAACAAGTCCTTGTGTGTAAGCAACTTATTATATGATCATGATTATGTTTGCTCAAGGCTGCAAAATCCTATTTTACTATAGTATACTTCAGACGCGATCTTTTCGTGAGGATGCCTAGCTTACCTGTCGTGCGGTGTTACATGTAATGGGGTTTGAATTAAAATGACATTACAGTACAGTATTTACTGTCAGGACTACCACTGCATTTAAGCAACTGTGGCTTGCTTTTTTTTTTTTGCCAGTTGCGATGCACATCTCAGTTTTTCACTGAGCATGCTACGCAATCCCCCTCCCTCTACATGCATATCACACAATAACAGTGTTGTACTCAGTAGGTATTCAATTAATGTGTATTCACTTTATTAAAACACATTTTCACTAAAATAGAACACAAAAAAATACCTGTACAATGCAGTCACATGTCTTTCTTTTTCCTGCATTGTCGACACACAAGCTGCATAACTTGCTTTTTCTACTGGGAGTCGCTGCGGACGAGGAATTATACAGTATACATAAATACAATGATTCCTATAAGCGGATTGCTTGATTCTTACAAGCGGAGTACTTTGACATGGCTAGTATAGGAATGATTTGGCCCCAGTGGTTTTGATCACTATATGCGGTTGATTCTTAGATCAGTAAAGGCTAGTTCACACTGGGCATACGAACGGACGCTACGAACGGACGGAAGCTGTAGTTCACACTGAGCAATCCTCTCCCTGTGTTAGTTCATTCTGATTGGTTTAAAATAGACAAGACTTCTGGAGGTTCGGGGAGTCGTGCACACAGCTGCGTTAACTTATACACTGTATAATCGCAGTCCCTCTTTTTTGTAAACAGCTGATACAAAAAAAATTAAAATAATAATTATTGTGTGATTGACAGCAAATACCACTATTCAGTTTCATAGTAAAATCACTGACATTCGCTCAGACTTTGCTGAGCTGACCTGAGAGACTCAAATCAAACAGTTTAAATTCCTGAGTTGTTAGTTTTCATTCTGATTATATATCTGTTTATTTATGGTACCGTACATGCTTACTTATTAGTTCTTTAGACATTTTCCACTAATGTATATACACTAAGTATAATTTATTTCAAATAATAAACAGTAAATTGTATTTTACTTGTAAAATTTTTAAGGAAAGAGAAAGGCATGTCATTGGTTGAACGCAAGTGACATCACCAACTTAACGCTGAGAACTCGCCCGCAGTGTCTACGATTTGAAAGCAAAGTGATGCATTTGTAATGTTTGTATGAATCCTTTGCCCAGTGTGAACCATCCTTTAGTCTTCTTTAAGACAGTTGCTTTGAAAGCTGTGAAGCTGCTGAAAATAAGGTAAAAAAAAAAAGTATTTTTCTGCATGCCCGGTCTGTATGCGCTATGCAGTGTGAATATCAAACTAATGTCGAATATCAAACATCGAGGTAACGATAGAGTAGTTTAACAGTTGCGTTTGTAAACAAAACAAAGACAGTGTTCATGCAGGTTAAGCAAACACGCATAAATGAGAAGAAGTGTGTGTAATGTATTGTAACAACCCCGGCGATGGCGGCATCCTGGACATTGTGTTTGTCTTGTTTGTTACGTCCCTTTTAGCGTTCTGTGTATTGTGAAGGTACAGGGCAATGCCGTTAGTGTGTGTCTGTGAGTGCATGTAGTGGGCGGATTCCTGGAGGGGGGGATAGCTGTGTGTGGATTTGACTGGAGTGAGACTGTGAGAGACAAAGTGAAAGGCTGAGAGAGTTCTTGTCTGTGAAGCGGTACATGAACCTCAAGTGAGTTGCAGCGTAAGAGAGAGAAAGAGAGAATACCTGTTTTAAAACCGGGATGCGTTGTTGTTTATTTTATTGAGACAATAAAAGAAAAGTAGAATCCGATCTGGTCTCCCCAGAGTCTGTCTGAAGATGGCGAGAGATGAGAGGAGAGAAGCCAGACTGGAAGAGCTGGTAGATGAGCTGAGGATCAGCAGCGACCCATGAACGGGCGCCACTTGGGCAGGAGAGAGAAGCGAGAACCCTTGCTGAAGAGAAACGAGGGATCAAGATGGCGAAGCTGGGAGAACGACAGACAGCCCCGCAGGCTGAGGAGCACTGCGTCATCATCGTCGAAGGGGAAGGAGGTCCTTCAGCCACCGCGAGGATGTCATCGCGCTCAGAAATGGGAGTGTGACAGGGTCTTCGTCGAGTCACGCGTGTGGGTCGCTGCTGTTCAAGCATACAGAGAGACAGAGGTGGTGTTGAAATGCCGGCACAAGGCGCGCAGGTTTTATACTCACACAAACAGAAAACGAAAGTAAAATAAAGGTGGTCATGTGACATTACCAGCAATGGTAACACACAGAGGACTAATACAGCAAACTGTACAAAAAGTGCAAAATAAAACACAATACCACAAACTACAAATCAAAAGGTGCCGTGAAAACGGCAGGCCTTGCAGCAGCCCTTGGGTATCCCCACCCTGCCCCAGTTCCCGGGCCGGGAGCTCCCACCGACACCTCCCGACCAAATCCTGGACTACCCCTTCCCCCCAGTTCCCTCATCCTCTCCGGGGCCAATTGAGGGGTCGATCCGGTAGCCGCGCTCTTCCCAGACGGTCTCGCAGGTAGGTAAGTATCTGGTGCCTGTTGCTGGACCCATAGCCAAGGTCCCGAGGCCAGACACTCCAGAAACCGCTCCATCACGATCAGCTCCACCAACCTGGCTTTGGTGACCGCGTCCGGGTTCAGCCAGCCCATGGCATAATCTTTTAGCCAGTGGGCAATAGCTCGGGGGTGCTCCCCCGCCGCAAACTGCTCCTCCCGGAATTTCTTCCGGTAGCCCTCCGGGGTGGCTCCCACACGATTCAGGATGGCTGCCTTCAGCAGGGGGTAATCCAGCATGTGCTCCAGGGACAGCGTCCTCTCAGCCACGTGAGCCTCCCCGGTGAGTTGGGGCAACAAACAGCTAGCCCACTGGACTTGGGGCCACCCGGCTGAGATCGCCATGGCCTTGAACACCTCCAAGTAGGCGTCAGGTAGATCCTCGGCCGTCATTTTGGTGGGTCTCTGTAGGGAGTGGTCTGGAGCTGCGGGTCTAGCCGCCCCCTGCACTGCCGCAGTGAGCGTCTGTCGCAGGAGGTCCATCATCGCGGCAAACTGGGTAGCATCCATTGCCAGTCTGCTCCTTCTGTAGATGCACTGCTTGGGGAAAGTAAAATAAAGGCAGTCATCTATGCGTTACCAGCGCTGGTAACGTCATATGACCACCTTTATTTTAGTTTCGTTTTCTGTTTGTTTGTATTAATAAATCTTGCGTGCCTGTGCCTGCGTTTCAACATCAACACCTCGTCTGTCTCTCTGTATGCTTGAACAGCAGCGACCCACACGCGTAACTCGACGAAGACTCTGTCACAGGGAGGAACACAAGTGCGCATCAAGGAAGAGGCAGCGTCACCACCTGACACATATGCCCAGCAGCAGGATGTCAACAAAGGGGAGGGGGAGCAGAACCGTGCCTCTGGGAACGAGAGTGGTGAGCAGAAGAGGCGGCCCGACCACACACTGCCGAGAGCTTGCATGGCTCAAGCAGAGGAAGAGGAGGCCCCGTACAGCATCATCAACCCCACCTGGCCTGCGGAGCTCATCACCCTCATCAGGGCAGCGATCAACCAGCCAGCTTGGACTCCTGAGACCCACCCGCAGCTGTGCTGGGACTGCGGACAGCCTGGCTACATATGGCGCCACTGCCAGCAGCTGCTGCACCACCATGCCTGACACAGCGACTACAGGGAAAAGCCAAGGGTCCAGCATAGACGGGACGACGTGGGCCCCCAACCCAGTCCCTTCATCGTAGACCACCTAGCTGCAGCACCCGTCACCAGGACCCAGCCGAGAGAGCATGCGTCGCTCCCCATGGAAACAGCAGACTGTAGACAGTGCCAGCCAGCTGTAGCAGTAGGAAGGACCACTGCCGGGGACTTCTGCCACATCCCCGTCCGAATCGAGGGGGTTAGGGTTAGGGTTCGGATTACTGCTCTCGTGCACTGGCTCAATGGTGACTCTCGTCCTCCCTGATGTGGAACCCACCACCGTGCAGTTGCGCACTGTGACCAGAGAGCTAGTGCCAACGCAAGAGAAGGTCAACCTTGCTATTGAAGTGGCTGGACGGGTTGTACACGACCCTGCTTGGGTAGTAGCTGTACAGGAGCTTTGCATACTGGGCCTGGTCTTCCTGCGCTACACAGGAATACAGCTAGAACTCAGGACTGGGGCATTGCACATACAGGGGGGCCTGGCTTTAGCCAACCCGAGAGGACCAGCCTCAACCCTTGGACCACAGGGTCAGAGCTACGACCCCTCTGCTCGATAACTTCAGGATCTTCCGAGGGCACAGCAAACTGCTTCAGCGAGACAGGAGACCTCAGCCCTCCCCTGGGCTCATTATGTGCCAGTGTCACCAGGAACAATGCAGCATCTTGACGGGCCCAACACCGGAAGGAACTACAGCCTGCACAGCTGCTCTCAGGTGCCAGCACTCTCCAGCCAGCATGGCACAGGGGAAAACAGCCCCGGGACTTCTTCGGTAGTGGAAGATGGATGGCAAGTGGAGCTTATGAGTCGATTACCCGTGAGTGAACCATGTAAAGTCTGGCCTGTCTCCATCAACCCCCAGCAGGTTAACAGGGCCTTGCATCCTACTACTGGAGGTTTGTGCAGATCTTTGCCACCATCGCTGCCCCTCTGCACAGCCTTGTGAGGAAGGTCAAGCCCTTTGAGTGAACCCCGGAGCACCAGGAGGCGTTTGCATACCTGCAAAGTGCACTGTGCTGGTCCCCCTGGATGTCCGTTCTCCATTCCTGCTGGACATGGATGCGAGCAATGAGGGGATGGGAGCTGTCTTGTCCCAGCCAGATGCTGAAGAAGAGCATGTGGTGACATATTTTAGCTGGTCGCTCAGCAAGGCGCAGCTCCGGTATTGCATCACCCGACGGGAGCTTCTGCGGTGGTGGAGGGGGTCCGCCACTTCCACTGCTATCTCTGCGGGCTCCCATTCACCATTCGAATGGACAACGCCACCCTGCAGTGGATCCTGATGTCCCAGGAGCTAGAGGGACAAGTCACCTCCTGGATTGAGCAACTCCAGGCATTCTAGTACCAGATGCAACACCGGGCTGGTGAGAAGCATGCCAGTGCGGATGCTCTGTCCCATCAGCTATGTGCCTGCGAGGGATGAGCCAATGCAGCAGGAGGGAGGAGAGGGAAACAGAGCTAGCCAGCTGGGGTGAAGAGCAATGGCAGGTGGGAGTATCGGCTGAGAGGGTGGAATGAAAGGCCCACCAAGACCGAGACCCGGACTTCTGCCCCGTGCTACAATGGTTAGAAGAGCAACGAAGGCCTCCCTGGCATGAGGTGGCCCCTCTTTTCACCACTACTCAGGGGCTGTGGGTCCAGTGGACCAGGCTGGCTCCAATGAAGGAGTCCTTCAGCGGCAGTGTAAGGTGCCCACAGCAGGTGAGGTGGCAAGTGGTTGTCCCTGGGGCGATGCGCAAGAAGGTGCTAGAGGTTCATCATGGGTCCCCAGGCACTGTCCATTTCGGAGTGATGAAGACCCAGAGGCGGCTCCGATAGTCGTTCTATTGGGGGCAGTGCAGGCGAGGCTTGGAGGACCACTGCCGTCGCTGCAACACCTGCACTGCCCTGAAGGGACCCCCGGGCTGGTTGCACGCCCTGCTCCAGCAGTACCAGGTCGGTTGGCCTGGGAGAGGGTTGCTGTGGACATACTAGGCCCCTTTCTACGCTCTGAGAGGGGGAATTGGTTCATTCTGGTAAGCTACAATATTTAATATTATTTAATGCCATGTCTTTCCTTAGGAGGGACTAGTAGTACCATTAGGTGGTCAGTCATTGTGTACAACCTGATAGTCATTAGCATAATGATATACCATAAAATTGCTTCTGTGCTGCATTGAAAAAAATATATATTAACAAGTCTGCTACAAAAAGATTACTGTATGTCCCAGCAGCTCTTCCATTCTGAGTGCATCGTCCCATTAAAAAAAAAAAGAAGTTTGCCACATTTTAGGCCTGCTTTTCAGTCATGGTTTTTTGGATGGACCTGCATAACAGTCCTGTGTTTTGATTGGTCCTTGTCTGTCACAGGAATATGTTGTCACATGAGTGGGAAAGCTTGCAGGCATTTTTAACATTGCAGGGAGAGAGAGAGAGAGAGAGAGAGAGCTTTCCACAACCTTTCAATTAAAATATAATGTGGTATTTTGTTGTACTAATATATCAAACTATCGGTTATTACTTTATATGAATTATCATGTTATGCAGGAATGTAAGAATTGGCTTTCTGTGGTGGTGTACTTTTTTCTTTCAAATAGCGGATATCTATAATCGTTTGGACGATATATTGTACTAGCAAATATATATCTTCCACACTATTACAGTTTTGTTACAGGATACATTAGTTTAACTCAAATGTAATCACAGTTTTACATATAGACCCCTGTTATCATTCACATCCACATTCTGGACCACTCTGATAACGTCCCAATTTCTGGGCTGCTCTGGTTTTTAGATAACATCCCAGATTCTAGGCTACTTTGCATTTTTGAATTCAGCCCAGTTTTTTGGATATTCTGCTCAGCTGACAGCCATTTCTAAGTCATGCGTGCACAGTTTACCATAAACTAGATTATTTAAGAGTAACTCTTAGTACACGGTCAAAGGTAATGTATTTTTTACTCTTCCCAGAAAACATTATTTTTTTATGAATAAACAAAAACTGAAATAGAGACATGTAAAATAGTTAAAGCAATTGTTTTCCTTTATTAAAGGCTAATATTAAAACATATTTTTGAGAAGAAACATGATATTCCAAAAAAAGGACATCTCATTTGCTTATGTAATGTCCATCAATATATTGTAGCATTTCGGGTTCTTTTTGGGACAGAAATGAGACTGCAACCATAAGTAGATGAAGGCTGTTTATTTTTTCAATAATTAAATAATCACAAAACAAAATCATAAGGTGTGGGAAAGGGGACTGGGAGTCGAAAGTGAAAATAAATGATTGTATTAGTTTTTCTTTTACCCTACCCTTCCCAGTCTTTTCCTTGCACCCCTTATATGCCCTCGCTTCCCTCCTCTTTTGCACCAAACTTGCACTCCAATTCCCCTCCACACACATCCATATGCAACCCCTGCACACACACGCACCACCATGCAACCCCTGCACACACACGCACCACCATGCAACCCCTGCACACACACACACCACCATGCAACCCCTGCACACACACGCACCACCATGCAACCCCTGCACACATACGCACCACCATACAACCCCTGCACACACACGCACCACCATACAACCCCTGCACACACACGCACCACCATACAACCCCTGCACACACAAACCAAAGAAGTTTTTTCCTTTATTAAAGGCTGACATTAAAACACATTTTTGAGAAGGAACATGGTATTCAAAAAAAAAAAAAAAAGGAAATCTCATTTGCTTATGTAATGTCCATCAATATATATTCATGCGTAGGGGTTTATCAGACCATCTGGGTTTAAGAGACCAATGCCCTTCAACAACTTCAAATACATCTTATTGTATTGTATTAGTCAAAAGGATCAGTATAACTTTCATGCTCTGCAATCTGTAGACTCTTGTTTCTTCCTTTGTTTTGCAAGTAATGTTTCCATTTCATCAAACATCGAAAACAAATTCAACCTGCCTCTATTGCTGTTACTAAAATGTAGTATTATGATTACTAATTATATTTACCATTATTATTTATACTGTACTTATAAAGAACACAGAAAGATTGTGTTTCCCTGATTAGGAGGCTTGGTGGTCCGGTGGATAGGGTTAGGAGCACACCTATTTTTTTTTGTAACTTTGACAGCTTGTTTCATCATTATCAGATATCCGTGATGTAATTAAGAAATTGAGTTGGTTTAACAATGTTAATTACAGCTTTAAAGGCAGGTAGAGAGTAGCAAGCCCAATTCTAAACAATCTGTTTTGCAAGTTTACTCACAGCGGAGTTTGAGATAAGAATGTGCTAAATAAAAATAAAATATATAAAAAAAACAAGAAATTTGCTGTGCCCTCTACCAGCATCCCAAAGTGGGCACTGATAAGTAATGCAATATCCATTTCACACAGATGGGGGGGTTCTGAAACTCCAGGAACAATCAGTGATCTGCTTATGCTGCCTGCACACCACATTTCAAGACCCTGGGTGGTTTAGAACACCCTTCCATACCAAGCAAATTGCCCCTTCTCACCCTTTTGAGGGTGATTGACCCAGGGTCTTCAAACACTTTTAACTTCCGAAATTACCTTACCCCTAGTTTTAAAAAGGTCTTTATTTAAATGAAGATACTACCTTGGATTTATAAAGCACCTTTCATCCCAAAGGTTACCAAAGCTCTTTACACGCGGAAGCTATTTACTTTGCCAGTACACTGACACAGCAGTTTAGCCAATTAAACTACTGAAGGAAATTTACTCAAGCCACATTGTAAGTGCTTATTGCATAGTCCAACTGTTTAAACATTATCTATAGCCTACAGTTTAAACTATTAGTAATAGATAAGGAATATTTTACCAATAAAATACAATAGTATTTATGTTAAGTTGTTGAAGGGCACTGGTCTCTTAAAACCCATAAGTGAAATTGCTGATATAGGCCTTTATTTATGCATTTATATAGTTATTGCATTGGATAGATGAATAAAATATATTGAACTCTGCCATTCTACTCATATCGAGGTCTAATAAACCTCTAGGCATGACTATATTGTAGTGATCCTGGGGGAAGGGGAGAGAATCAAAATAGTGTACAGGGATGTGTGTGTGTGTTTGCAGGGGTTGCATGGTGGGGTGTGCGTGCAGGGGTTGCATGGTAGTGGTGTGTTTGCAGAGGTTGCATGGTGGTGGTGTGTGTGCAGGGGTTGCATGATGGTGTATATGTGCAAGGGTTGCATGGTTTCGTGTGCGTGCAAGGGTTGCATGGTGGTGTGTGTGTGCAAGGGCTGCATGGTGGTGTGTGATTGCAGGGTGTTGCATGGTGAGTATGTGTGTAGGGGTTACATGGTGATATGTGCATGCAAGGGCTGCATGGTAGTGGTGTGTGTTCAGGGGTTGCATGGTGGTGGCAGTGTGTGTGTGCAGGGGTTGCATGATGGGTGTGTGTGTGTGTGTGTGTGTAAACTTATGGAAACTATAATAAGATCGAAAATGGAAAATTACCTATATGGTAACAGGGTCCTGGGAGACAGTCAACATGGTTTTAGGAAAGGGAGATCGTGTCTAACTAACTTGCTTGATTTTTGAGGATGCAACATCGATAATGGATAATTGCAAAGCATATGACATGGTTTATTTAGATTTCCAGAAAGCTTTTGACAAAGTCCCGCACAAAAGATTAATTCTCAAACTGAACGCAGTAGGGATTCAAGGAAACACATGTACATGGGTTAGGGAGTGGTTAACATGTAGAAAACAGAAAGTACTGATTAGAGGAAAAACCTCAGAATGGAGTGTGGTAACCAGTGGTGTACCACAGGGATCAATATTAGGTCCTCTGCTATTCCTAATCTACATTAATGATTTAGATTCTTTTATAGTAAGCAAACTTGTTAAATTTGCTGATGACACAAAAATAGGAGGAGTGGCAAACACTGTTGCAGCAGCAAAGATCATTCAAAATGATCTAGACAAGATTCAGAACTGGGCAGACACATGGCAAATGACATTTAATAGAGAAAAGTGTAAGGTACTGCACGCAGGAAATAAAAATGTACATTATAAATATCATATGGGAGATACTGAAATTGGAGAAGGAATCTATGAAAAAGACCTAGGAGTTTTTGTTGACTCAGAAATGTCTTCATCTAGACAATGTGGGGAAGCTATAAAAAAGGCTAACAAGATGCTCGGATACATTGTGAAAAGTGTCGAATTTAAGTCAAGGGAAGTAATGTTAAAACTGTACAATGCACTAGTAAGACCTCATCTTGAATATTGTGTTCAGTTCTGGTCACCTCGCTATAAAAAAGATATTGCTGCTCTAGAAAGAGTGCAAAGAAGAGAAACCAGAATTATTCCAGGTTTAAAAGGCATGTCATATGCAGAGAGGCTAAAAGAATTGAATCTGTTCAGTCTTGAACAAAGAAGATTACGTGGCGACCTAATTCAAGCATTCAAAATTCTAAAAGGTATTGACAATGTCGACCCAAGGGACTTTTTCAGCCTGAAAAAAGAAACAAGGACCAGGGGTCACAAATGGAGATTAGATAAAGGGGCATTCAGAACAGAAAATAGGAGACACTTTTTTACACAGAGAATCGTGAGGGTCTGGAATCACCTCCCCAGTAATGTTGTTGAAGCTGACACCCAGGGATCTTTCAAGAAGCTGCTTGATGAGATTCTGGGATCAATAAGCTACTAACAACCAAATGAGCAAGATGGACCGAATGGCCTCCTCTCATCTGTAAACTTTCTTATGTTCTTATGTGTGTGTGTGCACGCGCAGGGGTTATATGGTGGTATGTGTGCAAGGGTTGGCTGGTGGTGTGTGCTTGTAGGGGTTGCGTGTTGTGTGTGGAGGTGAATTGGGCTGCAGGTTTTGCTACGGTCAGCATGCAGCTACCTACACCAACAATGAGACATGAAACCTATAAGCATATATAGGAAGCAACTGTAAATCCAAATCAATATATTAGGTCTTGAAACAAAATGCTATCCTTCTCCTTTACTGATAAGATCCGGTACCTTTTTGTTTACAAATGAACCCCTGGACACATGTAAGGATAGATGGACACTCCCATATACCCAAAATCTAAAACTCTCAATACCTTATGCTAAGTAATTGCTGTAGCAAATTCCATCGCAATTGAATAAAAGATTTTCCAGATATATGGATGTACACATCACCACCTCCACTGTATCAACCCTGCAGGGATAATGAAAGGCAAGAAATGGATTTTAAAATGAATACACTTTTAACAGATAAACTTCTGTTTTCTAATTGTCCTGATAAAATACACTTGAATACAGTGGTGGTTAATCTTTGAGCTACGTTTACCTTTCAGCTACTGTTCTTTAATAATTTACAGCTTACCATTTACAGTTTACCATTTACCAGAGTCATGTATTCACTTTGAGCAGATAAAGCGTGAATTGTTTAAATGGGATAGTTACTGACTGGCTTGCAGGGCAGCAATTCAAAAAGCTCTGTCAGTGCCTTGTAGCTTTGTTTACTTTCTCAAATCTAAATGTTACATTATTTAAAGAAGGCAGCAATTCACAATGCTAAAAAATTATACCTGAGGCAACTCTCTAAAACCACCAAGTCAAACACAAAATAGTGACATCATAATCCGCCACTTACTGGTATTCTCTTCAATCTTCTTTTCAGTGATTAATAAATGAAGGCTGGTGAGGATTAGAAAACAAACACAACATTTGTTTTTTTTGTATGTTAACAATAGATCTCAATTATAAGTGTAGTTACTGCTACAGTGACTTATAATACAGTGTCATCATTGCCGTTAAAGTAGTTAACATTATAAATGTTGAGAAAGTAACTATTACACATTTAACTTGTAATAATTCTTCAAATAGGTTCTCTGAATTGATGACACTCTTTTGAAGAGCAGAGTACAGATTTCCATGCCCTACACAGCCTTCCTGAAGGAATTAGAGGCTGCTGATCATTAAGTGATGGTCACTGGTCCCTCCTGAACAAATACACCTTGCAGATGTTAAATTAGTGCTGTTCTGACTGTGGTTCTACACCCTTTTGACAACATTGCAATGTAGCTGCCAAAGACTAAAAATAAGGTTACCCACAGGCTGCCCTTGGCAAAAAAAGTTAATATCTTTAATTAGTGGCAGATATTAAGAAATATATGGAGCCTGTTGCTGCATGGAAATGTAAACAATTTTCATACAATACTAAGAGTACAAAACATACATTATAATTAACTAACTTTGCTTCATAAAGTCTAATGAAACCTGCTGAATAATGAGATGTTAACATATTGAATTACATACAGCTTTGTAGTTTTCTATAAACAGACACAAATTTAACTAAAAATGTAATTAATAAAAAATTGACATTTCAAAATCTAACATGAAATACAATACTACTATTGTATTGTGGCTTCCAGTAGACATTTGCAATATCATTTTATAGTTTATTTTTTTGCATGATTTTAAATAAAAGATCTAAATTAAGTTGAAATTATATTTCAATCCTAAATTAAAAAAATACAAAAATTCTGAACTTGATATTTGATTTTAGACAAATTTTAGATCCCAATAATTAATATTAACATTGAAGGATAGATTTGCAGATGGCATTGTATGGTACTTGATTTGCATATTTCCTGGCTGGAGTGTGGTTTTAGTTTTTATAATGTAGGTGGGATATATTGCCACACATACTTTCGGCAGCAGTTTTATGAGTACACTAAGCTCTCCACTGGCTTTCCTGCAAAACACTAACAGGTGATATTATAAATGTACGAGGGATTGAAATCTAGAGGCACCCGAGTGTGTGTTTACTGACAAAACCCACAAGCTATCAAACTAATCTTCTCTGGCCAATGAGTTTATGTTCTTATTTTGTTAATCTGCATCATCCGCTATATATTGTAAATATACTGCGTGTACAGGTTTTGGACAAAGAATTTGAACCAAGCACTGACTCGGCAAAATAAGTGTGCAAGGTGTTTGACGACTTCTGGACAGATATGAGACTATGGATTCCTCAAGTTTTTAATTTCTCCAGGGAAGTTGTACTGGGGGTGGGAATCTGCAGTCAGGGGTGGGGCAACCATAAAGGCAGAACAGACGTCCGCCTAGGAGACACATTGAAGGGTGCGACAAAAACGCTATATAATTATATTTTATACTTACATTTCTTTAATCGTACAATGTTCAGCTTCTAAGATCACTGTTTCTTGTTCTGCAAAACCTATTGCTGATGTTACGGAGCCATATCATGAGCAGTGGTGTGTCCTAAATCTGGAAATACGGGAATGCTGGGGGGCGGGGTGATCATGCCCATGCGGTGTCAAGTGGAAAAAATAAGTCGCTGGTAAAAAATAAATAAATAAATACTTAAAAATAAAACACACACACAGATCTCAATTAGCTGATTGCCAATTGGTCAATAAAATCAAGAAACTGTAAAAAGGCCAATCAGCATCGGTAGGAATGTATTAACTTTGGTTAAGGAACTAACAGTATTGGAAGAATGTTTTCAGTAATTGGAAACAGACAGGCAGCAGGCAATATGTCTCAGTATCACCACCAAAGTGGCGCTCTGAAGATAAAAACAAAAAATGATGAACAAGCAACAGTTGAAACAGTACTAGCAGAAAATGACAGTGCTGAAGTTGTGATTGATAACATACCTAAAGGAGCAGAATATCCAACAGATAGGGCTAGCTTTCCTTTTAATGCTAGCGATCACCAAGTGAAGCGGTTTTTAACAGATCATGGATCATGTCAACTGAAAAGACCTTTCCCAAGGGATGAAAAGCAAGGTGGGAGATGCTTTTCAGAACATTATTATAATCGTACAACAAAAGTAGATGTCCGTTTCCGTATAACATGGCTATGCTATTCACCTGAACCTGATTCTGTATACTGTGAGCCCTGTTGGTTATTTGGGGACAGTAGCAAATTAGGATTTTAGCCTGCTTGGGCAAAAGGAATCTGTAATTGGAAAGGTTTATCAACCAAAATACATGCATACGAAAGTTCTGAAATGCATAAAGATGCATGTGTTGTATACAGTCACTAGATGCACACAATGATCATGCACAGAAAGAAAGGAACTTTTGGAGACAAGTTCTGAAGTGAGTAGTTAATGTGACCTTAACTTTAGCTACATGCAGCTTGCCTTTTAGAGGATACAGAAAGACTCTTGGCGATGGGAATTCAGGTAATTCCCTGTCTGTAATTGAACTCTTAGCTGAGTATGATCCAGTGCTGAAACAGCTCATACAATTACCAAGAAACACAATTAAATACCTAAGCCCCACAATTCAAAACAAAGTTATTGAGATTATGTCTAAAAGTATTGAAAACAATATTGTCAATGAAGTGAAACAAGTACCATTCTTTTTAATTGTAATGGATACAACTAAAGACATTAGTAAGGTTGCCCATATGAGCCAAATCTTTTGCTATGAAAATGACACACCAACTGCTGTAAAGATAAATTAACGTTTTTTAGGTTTTGTTGAAATTCAAGATGAAATCGTTTCAGGAATTGAATCTGAAATTCTAAAGTGCTAGAGAGCAAAGGTTTGGAGTTAAATACATGTCAGGGAAGGATTTGATGGAGCAGCAGCAACGTGTAGTGGTTACAGTGGTGTACAAGCTCGAATTGTTGCAAAAGAGACGAATGCGCTTTATGTACATTGTGCAGCACACATTGTGAATTTGATGCTAAATGATGCAGTTGTGAACATCCATGAAGTGTCACGTTATTTTTGTATGTGGTTCAAAGTGCTGAAGGGCAGCCTTTGCATCTTCCGCAGCTTTCTTTGCTGCCCACTTTCTTCCAGTTTTCAACAGGAGTGCTGCCTCCCTTACGCATTTGTCACGTGACTCTACTAATGAAGTTTCCTCGGTTAGAGCGGAAAATGGTAGCTGCAATATTCCTTTACCATAAAGTTTTCAACATTTCATGTTTCTTTGATGTGTAAGTCAGATAGTGAATAAAGTACCAGTGCTGTCCGTCCCGATATTGCCTGGAATGCTTGACTTATGAGACACCCTGACCCTGTATATCAGAAAAGAAACAAAAAAAAAAAAAAAAAATGTATAACAAAGAGAAGTATTTATATTCGCAGATCTCAAAACTCTATCTGACAGCTGTCCCCTAATTTATACAACTCCCTTTCATTGATAAGGCTGCTCATGTATTTTTATTGTGCAGATTCATTGAAACTCACTGTGCTAAGTGGCACTTGAACCCTCGCTGGTCCCTCTGCATATTCGGCAGGAGCGGAACCACGGGCGGTCGCCTTGGCAACCAGGGAAACTGCTGATGTTCTCACTGAAACTGAGTGTGAGGGTATGAAGGAGTGCACTGTTCCCTCTCTGAACATGACCAGCAGCTTTATTATGTTAGATCATATTCAATAGTGTGCTTAACCCCTGTCCATATTTATTTTGTTCTCAGAAAGCACTGGTTGTTCTTCGGTACTCAAAGAACAACTTGGCGTGTGTGTATGTGTGTGTGTGTGAAATACACTTATCTTATCTATTCTTCTTGTTTTAGACTCACTTTGTATCATTTTCTGTTGAGGCCGGAAAATCCTGGTGATTTTAAAAAAAAGTTTAAAGCACTTCCGTGGTCTTAATACACCTCTACGAAACATGACTTCTCTCTAAGTACAGCTGGAACACCAGTACAAACACTAACCTGTCTCCGTGCAACACTCTATTCCTAGTGGCTGTAAAATCGTTTAAAGTATCTTCGTGGTCTCAGCATAGATTTTAGGATTATGTCTAACCTCCAAGGTGCTCTGGTACACTGGTAAAGTTCCAAATTTGTTCTTGGAGGTATTTCTTACGAATGTACTTCTTATATCCATTAGAGGCAGGGGGACTGGTTAATAGTTATGCTATGGTACTAGATAAGCAATTGCTGACCCAATTTTACACTGCATTTTAACATTGCATTTTTACATTGCGAAATATTAAGACTATGTTTCTATCCCTTGGCAATAACATTTGTCCATCTTATCAGCATAGAACCACTCTTGACTGTGTCTGTTTGGTTTGAGGTGCAATATAATGACCAGCATTATGAAGGGTGATTTGGTCACATTGTCAACCACTAGCAGGCCCCCTAAGTTACTGATATCCTTCTCATCCATGCCTCTTTCAGTTCTTAGAAGTATCCTCATTTGTCTTAAATCTGATATATGCCTTTCTCCTAAAATGACTAGGGGAGTGTGACAGAAAGATAATGAGTTCTGGTGATAAATCTCCATCCCGACCTGTGAGGGTGCTGAAGAACGAAAGAAGTATCTGGAAGGGCTGGCCTGACAGTTCGTTTCCAGGACCGGGAAGTCGGTCAGCCTGGAAAGAAGCGAGACTCTGTTGCAAGACAGTACTGACCGAAAAGGTAAACGAGGGGCAGCTGCTAGCAATAAGGCAGCTGCAACCGTTTACCAAGATATCATGCGGGATTACATATAGGGGCCAGGGTAACGCTGATCTTTTCCTTCGTTTGGGTAAAGGCTCAGGAGAGAGAAGGACCGAGAGAGGACCTCTCGTGCAGAAAGAGAAAAGTGTGTTGTGTATTGTATATTGTCTGTCTTGTAATTGTTTGTGTTTTTCACCACCAGACAGTTAACTCACCAATCCGGAGCTGTTAACGAGGGTCAGCATGATCCGGATCACCACTGCACAAAACCGTCACAAAATACCGTGTCTTCACTCACCACAAGCATGTCTGCATTCACCCAGGACTGGTGACCGTGCATTTGTTTTCTGTTTGGTACTGTGCCCTGTTTGTTATCCCCGGGCTTTACACATGGTTGTGTATTGCCAGGGATTTATTATTTAAATGGTCACCAGACCTGGAATACGAATAAAGTGCACTTTCTAAAGGATTATAAGTGTCTGCCTTTCACTTCTGCACCGCATCACCGCTATGTCTGTTCCCCCTTTACCAGCCACTTTGCCAAAGGGAGGAACAAAATCTGATTTATTTCAATATTTTCCCTGTGGTGAAATAATTGAACACCTTTCACAGCACATAAGTCTCGTGAATCACATGACATGCCCACATGACCACATACATTTGCATATATGTAGATTTGAGGGATTTCTAAGTTTATTTTCATTGGCCAATCAGTGTACAATAAACAAACTAGCACCAAGACATTTTAAAAAGGGTAAAATACCAGCATGAAATTAGATTCAATGTCATTTGGGCATTCATGTCATTTTGATATTAAACTACATAAATCTATTTAAATAATAAAATTGTTGAGTTGATTAAGTTTAAATATCATGAAGCTGAACTTGTCCAGACATGAATGATAAAACAGTTACAGTACTTTTTCCACATGAAAAAACAGAGCCGAGTCATTCAGTAAGAATGCAAGCTGCTATTCGGAGGTTTGTGCCTTTTGGAAGGTATTGCTTATGCTCAATTTCTAATACAATTTGGAGCGTCCTCTGAAGGTGATGTGTCAGGATTGACAGAAAACAGATTCTATAGCGTACATCTGTAGACTGTACCAGAAGAATAGATTAGATACAAGAATTGCTTCATACTGTAAACATTTAGTTAACTGTAAGCTTCTTTTTTATACTTCACATATGGTATGTTTTTGTTGTTTACGTTTGAGAATACCCATAATAAATCAAGAAACCGTGAATCCTGTTAATCGTAAGGTTATAGCCTCATGCCACCCCATGGGTTGCTACAACTGTTTAAATAACGTATCTGTAATTTTTATTTTCATTGTTAACATCACGACAACTTTTTACACTTAACTTTAAAATTTGTTTCAAAGCTGTTTCGTGGCCGCTGTAACGCACTGGGTTGAGATCATTGCAGAAAGATCGATATAAATAAATTGAAAAAAAAAAAACCATAACAAGTGCTCTGGCTTTTCTTTTCCATACCACATCATGGATCTTTATTGCTGTGTTACCTATTTGACAATGTGGGCAATCCTTCCACTATCAGTGCAGTAGAGTGGACAAGAAACGGAGATCCTCGCAACCCCATGCAGATGAGGCAGGACAAGTCATGTACATGTTTACGCTTTGAGGAAGCAGTTGTCAGAAAAATATTCTATATCTATGGTTGTCAGTAGGTAGATGACGAGTCTGCGTCATAAGATAACAAACTCCCTAACACCACATTCCATGGAGGGGAATAGATTTTTTCCATAGTGTTATCATTTCTGTCTGGATTGAGGAACCTTTTTTTACCTTTCAAAACATTAAAATGGCCTACGATTATGCGGCTATAATTAGTGCTGATTTTATTCTTCTTTTAAAAATAGGTGGATTTTTTTTTTTTTTTTTTGTCGTTGCCTACTCCATAGTAGTCGTTTCTGCATGTGAGTTGTATTGTATTATTTGTAGTTAAAATATATGCTACTTATTGATTACTAAAAAAAAGCTATACTAATAACGTGCATCATTTCAAGTTTTAAATCGATCAATCTTTATTTTATACAGTGCCTTTCATAGTGGAACACCATCACAAAGCGCTTTACAAAATGCAATAAATACAAGAAAATCCATTATACTTCAAAATGAGAAAAGCATAATACATGAAATACAGTGGAAAGTACATAATACATGATAGTAGCATAGTACTGAATACAATGGAAAGTGCAGAATACATGATAGTAACAATACGTGAAATGGTAGCAGCAGCAAATAACATATCAGACTTAATGAGCATGGAAAGCAAAAGAGAACAGGTGGGTTTTAAGAGTTGATTTAAAGCGAGCTACAGTCAGAGCATCATGAATCAAAGCTGTGAGAGAGTTCCAGAGAGTCGGAGCCATGAAGCTAAATGAGCGTTGTCCAAGTGTGGTGTGCTTTTGCTTGGGGATAACAAGTAAGTCAGAGTCGGTGGACTCTTGCAGGCAGGGACATAACGAGTCAGCAGGTTGAGGAGATACTCGGGACCTGTGTGATGAAAGGCATTGTAGGTGAGCAGGAGAGTTTTGAACATAATCCTGAACTTTACAGGTAGCCAGTGAAGCTGAGCAAATGGTGGGGGGTGGGGGGGAGATGTGATCACGTTTTTTACATCTGGTAAGGATCCTGGCAGCAGCATTCTGAACTAGCTGCAGTCGGTTTATGGTGCATGCCAGGAGAGCACCATATATTGAAGAGAGTTGCAGCAGTGGCGTCAAGAGAAGACAAATGCTTGACAAAGTATCTCAGCATCCGGGATGGTAGGGATGGTCTTTGGAGATGTTTCTAAAATGTAGAAGGAAGATTTGACCACGGAGGAGATGTGGGCATTAAAGGAGAGGTTGCTGTCCAGAAGTACACCAAGGCTTCATATTGTGGGAGAAGGCAGCAGCAGACAGTTTCTGAGGTTCAGGGCAGCTATATTGAGATTCTTAAGTTGAGTTTTAGATCCTACTAGGAGGAGTTCAGATTTGTGTTCAGCTGAAGAAAATTGGCAGACATCCAGGCCTCGATGTCTTGAATGCAGGCAGAGGGGCTACCAGGGTCAAGTTTTAACTAGAGCTGGGTGTTATCGGTATAGGAGTGAAACATGAGGTTCTGTTAGCGAATGAGGTGGCCCAAGGGAAGCATCTAGATATTGAAGAGAAGGGGTCCAAGAACAGATCCTTGGGGTACACCACAAGTGACTGGGTTTGCAACACCACTGCCTCCAGCATAAAAAAAAGACTGCATGCGCCCGGATAGTTAAGAGGACATCCAGAATAGACAGGTTCCAGAGATTCCAACATACTTCTGAAGGTGGTCAAGAAGAATGCCATGATCTATGGTGTCAAAAGCAGCTGTTAGGTCAAGAAGGACAAGCACAGAGGGAGCACCAGCATCGAGCAAGAGATCATTCACAATCCGGAGCAGAGCAGTTTCAGTACTGTGATGCGGCCAGAAACCAGACTGTAGAGATATATTCCAATAAACTTTACTGTGATCATTACACTGGAGTACACTACACCTCAAAACGAAAACAATAGCAATATATATATATTATATATATTGATTATATATATATATATATGCCAGATATATACTAGGGATATATATAATATATGCGGTTATATATATATATTCAACACGTGTATTTTTCTGCATTGAATGAACATGCACACTAGTGTGATTTGTCGTGTGACCAGAAGGTATTAATTCCTTATATATCGGTATTTGCAAAGTAGAAACAGCACACTGTTCTTCCATAATTAAGGAATATATAGCATAAACGTGGGGTGCCATGTGTAACATTTCAGCATTGCAAGAGCGAAACACAGTAGTGGCTGTACAACCCTACTAATATTATTAATCACATTAGTACAATCTTGTGTCACTAGAACTGCGGTTGGTCAGAGAGACATTAATATTAACATTCACTAACAGCACTGTCTACTGGCACAATTTTACTTCACCGTTCTGTAGTGGAAAGAAAACCACATCACAGTTAAAATACTGTGAAGAAATATGCATTACATGATTATCTCTGCAAACCTATTCAGAATTTAGTAAACCTGTAATTATTTTTTTTTTTTCGTGTGGGACTAAGTTTGGCATGTATTAATCAGTTCTAGTACAAATTAAATATAATATTTATATGTATTGTAAATGGTAGGGTCTGGCATTATATGGCAAATATCTGGATGTTTACAGGTAAAACACATGTCTTTTTGCCGTGCTGAAACAGTATGTTTATAACATGTTTATAGTATTGTTAAGTGGGTAAAGTTTTTCCAGTGTGGCTAAAAAAATGTTCAGTTACTTTAGCCACAGTGGCTAACTAAATGAAAGTCTTAGAGGGAATGTAGTTATGGTATAATCATAAAGATCTGCAATGGTGTTGGTTGTTACAGAGCTGTGTATCAGGGGCGCACCCAGGACCTAGTCTCATCTGTCAACAGGTGGTGCTAATAAAGTTCAGTCTCGTATCTGTGTCGCATACATAACACGTACCAAACTAAAGAACATGCTGTCACAACCAACCCATTGAAGAGTATTGAGAGATGAAACAAGTATTTTAAGCAAGCCATTTTCTCACAAAGGAATAATCAACAATTTTTCACAGGATTTTTTTTTTTTTTTGGTCGTTACGCAAACTGAAAACAGCACAGCGGACTGATTACAGCATAATGTTTCCAGGTAGCAACGTAGTGGCCCATTATGCTCAACAGAGCTGGCGAGAAACCAGACTAATGCATGTACTTGAAGGCTGAAGCCAAAATATTTGTCATCTTATAGTTCTGTGTTTATGATCAAGTGTTTGAAGTTATGGCTCAGGAAAGCGAGTTTCTCCAGAAGAAATGTTAAACTACACAGATGATGATTGATGTTCTGTGCTCTTTTTGTTTTCAAACAACCTTTCCTACACTTATTCCTCACTGTTTTTTTTATCCCAAGAGCAATTCACACAGGCTTGGCAAAGAACCGTAACCCTGACAAACACCACAGGAGAGACCAGGAGTTCTGTTAAACATCAGTTATATATAAACATGTCTTGTTTGACAGTGGTCTTTAAATGTTAGTCTTTATGCATAATTCGGGGGAGTTCTCACTGTCGTCTTGCCCCCCCGATTACCTCATTTTTCTATGCCATCCACTCTAGCTTTCCTCAGCCATGCTCTGCCTGGGAAAAGAAATCAGCTCACAGACAGTTTACAGGGGGTGATTAACATTAAAAAAAAATCCATTTATGTAGATACGAGCGGGGGGAAACCAGTCGCTCGGTCAGAGTTAGTGTCAGGGGGGGGGGGGTATGGGGGCAGCTCATTTCTAGCCATCTCTAAATAGCCTTGCACAGTGCTCGCCACGTCAGTCAAGGGGCTTCTGTTTGACAGCTCCGTCTGTCTTTTTCCTATATTAACCTAGCACTATTTCTCTTTGTCTTGTGTTTGTTGTTTGTTTTATAGCAAACGCTCAGACTCTGTCATTCATGCTTCAGCTTAACATCTTCGCTAATCTTTAAAACCTCG
Source organism: Polyodon spathula (assembly GCF_017654505.1). Classification (NCBI taxonomy): domain Eukaryota; kingdom Metazoa; phylum Chordata; class Actinopteri; order Acipenseriformes; family Polyodontidae; genus Polyodon; species Polyodon spathula. The sequence goes on from NC_054543.1 coordinate 23,960,513, forward strand.
CTCCTTTCACTGAAGGTCATTTCTCTGCACAGCGCTGCCAATATATTATCAGCTATTTTTCTACCTGCTCAGGTGATTCTTCTCATTATTCTGCTTCTCTATTTGGCTGCAGGAGCTCCAACGTTTGTTTTTCCTGCTCCAGCCAGTCTCCAGCCCAGCTACTACAGTGCTGTTCAAAGTGCAGTTCCAGTAGTCAACTTGGTCTGCATTTTCATCAGAAAGACACTGCTGTACTGCAACTCTTTTCCACCGGCGCATCACTGACAGTTTACATAAATAGGGATGGGTCAGTATACCGGTTTTTCGGTTTACCGTGGTTTAGGTACATTACAGTATTAATACCGTTCCTTTTATTCTATACAATTTTTTCTTTATATTTTATTTAACTGGTTGAATAAAATAAGGAAGACTTTTTCTGAACTGCTGTATTTTAAATAATAACCTGTGGTACATGTTTGTAGCATACATTTTCAATGTGCCATATTTACATTTGTCTGGATTATCAACAGTCAGTTTAATGTAATTGATTAACTTTAACTTGGTTGTAAAATTATACATGACTTATCACGGATTTAGTACATTTTGTTTGTAATTTAGACCAATCATTTCCCAATTCTCTTTCTTTTTAATGTGCTATATTTACATTTGTCGTCAACAGTCAGTTTAATGTCACTTATCACGGATTTAGTACATTATGTTTGTTTAAATAATTGATTTATTTGTTTAATATAGCATTGACAGGCTAAACATTGTATAATGATAAAATGTCGTTCGCCTCCACTAACAATTTAGTAGTTTTAGTGGTTATTTGCATTGATTAGCAGGTCACTCGTGATCTTTATCGTCCCTTTGGTTCACAAACTCACAGCAATAATCAGTTGAGTGACTTACGCATCTGTTTCTGTTCAGCACTGTGCAGAACTACAGCTTTTTTTTTTTTTTTTTTTTTTTTTTTTTTTTTTTAATTCTGATTGTCTTTATAAAAAAAGAAACTTACCAAGTTATTTGGCACAGTAAAATACTAAATACCAAATGTTTAAATCATTCCATGAAAGGAAGTGTGATTTGTTGATTTTATTTTTGAGAATTACAGTCATTTAAGCGATTTACATTGTCTTTCTTCATTTAAGACTTTATTTTATAACTTGCATGATGTACCACATACTGTGATATTAAAGTTACCACTGTATTTTATTTAACGGCTATCATGCTGTGCAAATTACATACCGTCCCATCCCTATGTGATTGAGCCTTCCAGGAGCGAGTGGTGCAGTCCAATTATCATAGTGGCCAAGAAAGACAGCAACAATCACTTCCGAAAATCCACACAGAAGGTAAACGCTATTGCCAAGTTCAACGAGTACCCTATGCCTCAGGACGACGAACTTTTAGATAGACTGGGAAACGCAAAGTTTATCTAGACTCTGGACCTGAAAAAGGGATACTGGAAGATTCCTTTAACCAGCAGTTCAAGAGAAAAAATGTATTTTCAACACCAGAAGGGCTGTTCTATTTTAAAACCATGCCATTTGGGCTACACGGTGCACCCGCTGCCTTTTAGAGACTGATGGACCAGGTTTTACGCCCATTCATGAATATGCAGCAGTGTATATTGATGATGTGGTGATTTACAGCTCTACCTGGCAAGAGTATTTGGCTGTGGTTACAGCCGTCCTACAGTCTCTAAGTGCAGCCTGGCTGACAACTAACTTGAGAAAATGTTTGTTTGCTAAGACAGAGACTCAATATTTGGGATTTTTAATATTTGGGAACTTTGCTAGGCCCCCACTCTTATCACACTGGATTTCTCCAAGATATTCATTCTTTCTATGTCACATATCCCTCCACTCAGAGTGGAGCCAAAGGAACACTCAGCTAAATCTATTTTTCCACCCTCCTGGGAAAAATAATCCACATTTTAGTGGTCTTTCCCCACACAATGTACCATGTGGTACATGAAGGACTGCAATGCCAGATACCACAGAGTTATTTGGGCGTTGATATCCTTCATTGTGCTTAACCACTTGAGTGGTCTGTGACAAGATCAAATGAATGTCCCAGCAGGTAGTATCATAAGAAGTTAGTAGCCCATTTAATGGACAAATGGTCTTGGTTTTGGGGATCGCCGTGTCTACCGAAGCCTGGATTTTGGTGACAACGGGTTTCACCCTTCCATTCCCCATTAAAAATCCCAAATATTTAGTCTCTGTTTTGGCGAACGCACATTTTCCCCAAGTTACCTGTCAGTCAGACTACGCTTAGAGGCTGAAAGGCGGCTGTAATCCTAGCCAAGTGCTCTCGCCAGGTAGAGCTGTAAATAACCACGTCATAAATATACATTGCTGCATATTCATGATGTGGGTGTAAAACCTAGTCCATCAATCTCTGAAAGGCAGGTGCACCATGTATCCAAAACGGCATGATTTTAAAGTGAAACAGCCCTTCTGGTGTTGAAAATGCAGTTTTCTCTCTGGAACTGCGGGTTAAGGGGATCGGCCAGTGTCCCTTTGGGGGTCCAGGGTAGAGATAAATTTCACCTTTCCCAGTCTATCTAGAAGTTTGCTGACCCAAGGCATAGGGTACCCATCGAGCTTGGCAATAGCGTTTACCTACCGGAAGTCCACACAGAAGCGGTTGGTGCCATCTTTCTTGACCACAATGACAATTGGACTGCACCACTCGCTTCTGGAAGGCTCAATCACCCCAAGTTCGAGCATGTCCCATACCTCTTTGTGAATGCCACTTTGTCGACTTTCTGGGATCCGATAAGGTCTCTCTCGTAAGGTGACACCTAAGGGAGAGAATGTCATATTCAACTAAGTTAGTTCTGCCAGGCAAGTCAGAAAAAACATTGCTGAACTCCTCAATAAGTTATTCAGCTCCCGTTGCTAATTGGAACCAATTGCTCCCCCATTGAAATTATTTTAGTGCTAGGGGTCTCTGGACAGGGGCCTAAATCATCCTCTACATCTCCTGTGGCTATAAATAAGGCCTGCCTTTCCTGCCAGGGCTTTAATAAATTGACATGATAAATTTCACATTCATTCCGGCGATCAGGCTGTCTAACTTCATAATTCACCTTTCCTATAGCACAAATCACTTCATATGGCCCTTTCCATTTAACACACGACTGAGGAGAGAAGCAGCAGCATTACCTTGTCTCCTGGTCAAAAGGGTTGAATTAGTGTATTTTTTATTGTAATGCTGCTGTTGCTGATGCTGAGCCGACTTGAGGTTGTCCTGGGCCAAACAACCAACCAAATCCAGGCAATCTTAATAGGAGCACATGCTGCACTACATTTTTGGATGAGCCTTTGTGCTCCTCTCAACAGATCGAGGATGCCGTGAGGCTGTTGGTCGTACAAGAGCTCTAAGGCGGTAAGGAAGAAGCAATGTCCAATGTTTTTCTCTTTGTTTAAAAAACATCTCAACATCTCCTTTAGGGTCTGATTAAAACATTCCATGAAACCATCTGTCTGTGGATGGTTAACAGATGTCCTGAAGAGACATTTTTTATATTTTATACACTTGCTGTAGCATGTTATACAGAAAGTTGGTTCCATGATCAGTCAAAATCTTCTTGGGGATCCCTACTCTAACCGTAATCTGCACTAGTTCTTTGGCAATTGCAGTGGCATTAGTGGACCTCAATGGAACTGTCTATGGGTATTACATTGCATAATTTACCACCACTAATATATGCATTTACCCAGAATCAGAAAGGAGCAAAGGGCCCACTATGTCCATTGCAATGCGTTCAAAGGGGGTGGAAATAAAATCAGCAGTGGAAGCAAAAGGGCGGGGCACACTCTACCCGGCACTACTCACTGGCAGTCTGGTCACGTGGTTACATATTTCGACACATCAGTATGAAGTCCTACCCAATAGAATCGAGCAAATATCTGTTCCCTTATTTTGTAATCTCCGAGGTGCCCCGCAAATGGGATATCATGCGCCATCCTCATGACCTAGGTCTTACCGATAAATATACTTTTAGGGTGAGGTATGTCGTCGTATCTCCATGGATGCAGGAGATCTCCACTTGGCCTTGTGGCTGCCACAACACACCGCCCAAGAGAGCTGGGTTAATTAAGGTCTGCTCACACCCAGTGTCCACTAATTCGTGGGTTGTTACCTTGCCTAAAACTGCAATAACAATACCAAGGCCCGGCTCGACCATTTTCCCCATGCTTACCCGCTTCAGATGCTCAATTGCACGTCACCATGTCACCCTTCATTGCCGATGGGCACGACGTAGCCTGACGCCCCTGTTGTTTACATCTAAAACAGATAGGGGAGAAGGGAACACTGGTTATTTGTTTGTCGCATTGCTGGTATGGCAAAATGGCCGTAGTAGCAGCTTTACCCCCGCTAGGGGGCCAACCTTGACCTCCATGAAGAGGAGGCAAGGTTGGCCATTGGGGCCGGAGATCTAGGAGGTCTCGGTCCTGGTGTTGTAGGTGGAGCTGAGAGAGGAGGTGGTGTACAGCTGCTGCAGTGGACGGGAGCTATGAACAGGTTGTCTTCAAAATCCTCAGGCAGTTTTATTGCTACTTCCAGGGTGGTGGGGTTGTGACACCATATCTACACCAGAGTTTCAGCGTCTACCACAAGGCAGAATTGCTTCACTGCTATGGCTTTGCCATTTGGAGACCCTTTTTTGGACTGGGCTTAGCCAGTGTACCAGGTGGTCACACAACTTCTGTGCAACCACCCTGGAGTGTATATCTGGGGATCTTCGGTACTCCCGAAATCGTACCGTGAGAGTTTCCCCTGTGATGTTGAGCCAGCATAGGATGGCTCGCTTTACCAGGTTGTAGTCTGCTGCTTCGGTGTCCATTCAAAAGTGACCAGGTAAGCCTCGGGGTCATCCTCCGCCATCATTTTCTGTGCCCTCATCTTTGGGGCCATCATCACGGGTGCCGTTGTTACTGTGGTCTGGATTGCCAGACCAACCTTCTCAACCAGTGACGTGTAACGCTCCTCTTTCCGTCTTTCCGCAGCTCCATGTCTGCTGTCCAGCGCCTCCAGCAGCGCTGTAAATAACACGTGATCCATAATCACGTTTTCTGACACCACATGTGGCAAAGTGGTTAATGGTGTGCAGGTGCAGGTGATCAATGAACAGACATACAATTATAATCCAGGTGCAAAATTTGTTGAATGATTTTTATGTCCAGTGCCTGATGGCAAAACCAACAGTAAACAATAAATGAACGTGTTAGCCATCTAATAATAATGACACAATTGGGCAAAAAAACTAAACACTCACAATACGTATTCACAGATCCCCAGGTCCTTCCGGGTTCTTTTGCAATAACCAAAATGAAGGAACAGATTACGTTGCTCCGACCCCTACTCATACTGTCACTCATGATCCCTTGGTAAAAGATTGCAGCCGTTCCTCCAATCCGTGGCTGCCACATCACTTCCATTCTGGGTCGATGAGTTAATGTACCGAAGCTCCACCCCTTTTCTAAATGACTTCCTTTTAACCCTAGGAATGAAGTGTCAGGCCAAGCAGTCCAGGGTACTCTGTTTCCGTTACTTAGTGCCCTCACAGGTCAGGAGGGAGATTTACCACCCCTATAACAATTTGGCTAAAAATGTTCGAAAGTGTGATTCGGCTAATTGCACTTTGTGGCAGTGAAGTGCGAGTTCCAGTTACAGACCAGGAGTACACAAAATGGGACAAACACCCCACAGAAACCCTGTTTTGCAAAAATACTAAAATTTCAAAGAAAAACACCAACTAATGCATGCACGGCTGAATTAGGCCATTGCCCATTGCTTATTAGCATCCAAAAAAGAGCATTAAAATATTGGGTTGATCTAAAACATATCTAAGTCCTGAAAAGCACTCTCTGCTGCTGAAGCTCACTTCACTGAGCCACACTGACAACAGTCAGCTTCAGGACAGCATTACTAAAACAATTCCAATACACCAAATTATAAAACACCTCAAACAATCCTATTTGGACCATTGGGATAAAAACACTAAAACACAAAACAGACAGTAGTTCTATCAGGCCCTAAACAGAAAATACACCCTGGCAGAACACCTGGGCACTGTCAGAGACACTTAACAGGCAGATTCTGACCAAATACAAACTCTGTGACCACAGCTTTGCCATTGAAACAGACTGACACAGTCCTGGCTGGCCAGAGAGAACAGGTTGTGCTCTCACTATGAAAGGGGAGAGGTCAAGACAAAGATGCACTTCTTAATACACTGCAATAAATAAACACACAAGGGACATTTTCTTTCCTAAATTCTGCAGTTCTGTACCAGAATTCCCAAACATGCCTGACACAGACTGTCTGTCTTGCTGGGGGAGGACATACACAAAGCTATACTGGCTGGCCAGTATGTAGAGACCAGTCACAGCCTGAGGGACACACAGTGAACACGTCACACCACAATCCCATCACAGGGCTGAAATTGAGAGTGAGGGAGAGAGGAATGGAGGGGGAGGGAGGACAGATGGAAGAGAGGGATGTTGAAGGATAAGGAGAGATGGAAATGTTTTATTAAAAGTTTAATGTTGTATAGTCATGCCAATAAAGCACATTTAAATTGAATTGAGAGAGGAACTTAGTTGACAGGTGCAGCTGTGTTCAAAATGCATACAATCCCAACGTATTATAAGGGCCTTCAATAGAAGGCTCAACAGGCCATTCCATAGAACAAGGCTTCAGATTCCACTCCCAATACAAATTCCCTGAAGCAGGCATTAATGATTCTGCGTCATTGTGGCGGAGCGTCCCACCCCTTTGTTTACTATTGTTTTGATTTATGTATTAATGTGACGGCGAAAGCCGTCCGCTATTATTATGTATTGTTTGGCCAGATGAGCGAGACACCGTCCACCACGTTATTGTTTTTATTTTTAAAAACCTTGTGAGGATGCTTGGATGATCAGCTACTGATTATTTAACTAGCTGACAGTCACGCATCCATATTTAATCTCGTGCAGACTACGGCTGAGGGGGAATAAGGTAATTTAATTAATAGCTAGTTAACCCCTCAACCAAAATAAAAGCCGGCAGCTGTCTGCACACAAGGTGGAGTGTAAGAGGAGAGATGCGAGTCTGTGTAAGAGGAATATAACAATTTCTAGCGTGGTGGTTTATACACCAGCACAATACTTGTTTTGTTGCTATTTGTTATTTTTTTATTTGTTTGGCCAACACTTTTTGTTTTGTGTGTCTTTTGTTTGTTCAAGTCTTTTGCTTTATTAGTTAATAAAGTACTAAGCGCCGAAGTGCCTCAGGTTCACCGCCATTATGTGTTTTGGTTTCTGTGTTCTTCCTGGTCTGACTTTGTGACCAGGATGACTGTAGTGATAGTCATCCATATCTTCATAATATGAAAATCTGTCAGCTGCCCTGCAGAGTTTTCAAACCTGTATGTGATCAGTTAACTGTAAAACATTTACTGTTATACAAACTTCTCAGTTGGAAGCTCAAAACAGTGGTACTGTCAATACTCAACGCATGCTTGGAGTTAATTGTCAATCTTTTTAGCAGGCAACCTACGCTTACATTAGCATACAGATAGCTTTAAAAGAATTGCTGGATTTTGCAGGTGTTATTGTTGCACAGTATAAACTAAAACATCCAAACAAGAAAATGTAAACAGCATGTGCTCCTCACATACAGATCACACATAGCAACATGAAAGGCACAGCCAGGGATGCTAAATCAAGAAAGCCTATGTAATAGCCCTTATAAAAGTTTACCAAAGTAAAAGCACAGCAAAAATCAAAGAAAATGTTCCTAACTCCAATAAGCGGTAAGAAAATGGAGCGGGGCAGGCCTGAGGCATAGAGACTGAACTGCTCACTCCCTCATCCCTAAGTGAAAGACTGCTCCCTCTAGACCAGGACAGGATTGAGGTATGGAGACTGAACTGCTCACTCCCTCATCCCTAAGTGAAAGACTTCTCCCTCTAGACCAGGGCAGGATTGAGGTATGGAGACTGAACTGCTCACTCACTCATCCCTAAGTGAAATAGTGCTCCCTCTAGACCAGGGCAGGACAGGCTTGTGTGCTTGCGTGTGAAATTAGTTAGGGCGTGTAAACAAACTGGATCGTCAACAGGGCCTGGTTTTTATTGTGCAGTACACAACAAGCTTAACAATGGAAGGAAAAACACCCACAGGAAACATTTTAATGCAACACTAAAACGGTTGAACACAGCAAAAACGAATGTGTATTTGTTTTTTTAAATAATACAATGCACTCTCCTTAACAAGTTGCAAAGAGGAAGAAATAGCAAACATCACGGAAGGTCTGCACATAAATGTACAGATTCTATAAGCCCGTGTCACTCTTAGACTGCACAATTTGCTGGAATGCTGAAAGTTTAATCTGAACAGCTGGGTTGAGTGACAGCGGCGGGGCTGCGGGCTCCAGTCCCTCCCTCACATGATGACATCACCAACCTCAGCTATCACCAGCACAGTGAAAACTGACAAAGGAATAGTACCTACTGTGGAATATCTAGTGTAAACGAGTTCATCCACATTTTCACGGGTAAGTCACACGATGTCTTAAGTGTGCAGTTTGCTGTTGAACTGTCTGTGCGCCGAGTGGTACCTGAAGCTCGGTTTTAATACATTTGTGTGCTGCCATGGTTCTATATGAAGGTTCCTTTTGCTACACAGTACACACTAGCGCTGTAAACTGGATACTAGCAGTGTTTTAGGTTTAATGGACAGGAACAGTTTCTGGTTAGTTTTCAACCTGTTCGCATTTAATAATATACTATATTTCGAGAAAGTCTGTTGCTGTAGCTAGCTTTGTTTTTTTTTTTTTTTTTTTTTTGTATATTTTTTTCAATATCTTTTGCAGTGCATTACTGTTCTTTTAGTAAAGCTCATTTTTATTTTCATTTTAAAACAAGTTCAAAAGAGTTTGACTTCAAAGGAAAACGAAAACAAAATGTGTTGACTCATAACTGCTGTTAGTACATTCCATTCATTTTTTGAGTCGGTCAGACCGCTCCGTTTTATATATGCTCTACAGAAAGTAACAAATAACACAGTATTGGTTTCTGACGGAAATGTTTTTCCAAGAGTTACTTTAGAGGACGGATGGCGATTATTCATTCCCGTTATGATCGATAGAACATTCCAATCCCTCGCTTATTTATCTTGTTGACCCGTTTTTGTAAATCCATTGGTGTTGACCTGCATTCATTAGAAAGCTATGTTGCCATTAAACTTTTTTTTTGCGCTAAAACTCACGCGTAACAAATAAATAAACAAAAAAGCTTGACAACTGTAATTGAAACAGTCGAAATTGGGTTAAATTCATGTGCGCGAGCAAAAAATAAATAAAAATAAATAAATGAAAATACGTTCAATAGAGGTGGATAAAGTGTGTCCTGTACGATAAATGATGCGCATAAATACAATGGAAATACTTTCCGAGCTAATTTTATGAGCTAGCGCATACTTTTCAATCATACGGAAAAGTACAAAGCAGTATGTTAGCATAACATTATTCAACAGGTTATTGGAGCACCACTGAAAACTTTTGGCCACAGATGTATTGCCCCCCCCCCCCCCCCCCCCCATAATTATCAAAAGTGTGTGTGTGTGTGTGTGTGTTGGATATATATATATCATATATATATATATATATATATATATATATATTATATATACGTCCGCGTCGTCACTGCCTGACACTACAAAATACTGACCTCAGTAGGACATAATATCATGTCCGTCAGTATAACGTACATTGAATTATAATATAAAATAAACATGCCTCTGATGACATTACTGAAGCACTGATTTAAGCCACACAATTTCTGTACTGGATCATTATTTTGTTCATTTTCAAAACTGAATATGGGTGCACTTATTTTTTGCATTAAAGCCTCCAGATATTTTTTAGGTTAAAAAAAAAAAAAAAAAAAAAAAAAAACGGTGGTAAATAGACACTTTGGTCAGTGCTTTCATCACACATTCTGCAAACAAAGGATGGATTTAACGCGGATTTCAGAGTTTAGCTGAAAAGACAATTTCTCTTTCTGGCAACAGTTTATGCACTACGGTGTTGTAAATACCTGTTTTTGGTACCTGTTGTAAATATTAAGCTTTTGCTAAAGTGTAATGTAGGCAAGGCAGAGATAATTCTGTGCGTCTTTTTGGTCCAAGTTTACAAATGCCGTCATACACCTGGCTCAGGTGTTTTCTTTCGCTTTTCTTACAAACATATTCTACTACAGACATGTTTTAATGGTTACATCATTTCTTGGCATGATCTCTGGCCACTGTATATTTTAATTACGCCCCTGGACCAGTAAAAAAAAAAAAAAAAAAAAAAAATTAACTTTCCCAAGCAGGATTGAAGTGTCTTTTAGGTTTTGGTGCAGCTATCTCCAGAGGGCATCCGATACTGGACTATCAGTAGTAGTAGTTTTACCATTATTATTGTTATTATAATTACTAAAATTACATGAGGGAAACAGTACAACTTAAAATATGAACAGTTGTACAATGATCATTTTTTTAATCTGGAGGCTGTGTGTGCGTGTGTATATATATATAAAAATTATGGACCGTTGCCGTAATGCCCAGGCAGCTGGCGAAGTGCCCAGCTGAGGAGGGCAGATGCTGAATTAGCTTAGAATTTTGTGTCATTTCTGCATCTGCCCTGGCTGGTCAATTGCCCACAGCCACCCAGGTGAAGAAAGATTTTTAACAGAATCAGTATAATACAAATAGATTGAATTACATTTATTGCCTTAGTTTAAGTGCAAAAGCGCACTGCCACAAAGCCACCTGTTGCAATGTTTATTTAAATACCTTAAATACTTTGACAACGCTATAGCAACAGAACTGAACAAAATATCAGTGAGGGTTTATTTTGACCATGGGTTAGATATAGAGGTTAGAGTAAGTGGGGGCGGGGCAGTGGAACAAGTCCAGAATAAAATGCAACAGTATTTAAATTTTACTGAGGTGTCGTGGGCTAATCGACGAAACACCGAGGATGGAAGGTGCCCACTTGAAGACCCCAGAGATGTACCCTACTTAGCTAAATCCAGATGGTTGTCATGCTGATGCACTGGGGAGACTGCACTGTGGTTGATCCCCGGAGCCAGCATCACAGCCGTTGTGTGCGCTGATGCTCTGGGGAGGCAAAATAAGCTGATCCCTGGAGCCAGCATTACACTTCAGCCATGAACACCAGGCAGAAGGATATCTACATCATCAGATGGAAGGAAAAGCAAATGGATGGAGATGCAGATAGATCATATTAGATTATTGTAAAGCTATGTCTTAGTTGGTGCTTATATTGGTGAGAGCCGAGTTCAAATCGGCAGGAAGTTTTGACATCTATTCTACTCTCATGTAATGGAAATTAAATTTCTGAGCAGAATTGTGTTGTTTGAATGAGAGATCATTCAATATCAGTAAGAGACCAATAATCACAGTTAAGTTTAAACATGTAAAAGCCACCCAGTTAAATAGTTACCTGAAACTCAAGAACACGGTGCCAAAACTAATTTCAGACCAAAATTAATCAATCATTAACAGCATAAAGTTTGTACTTATTTAGAAATATGAGCGACAGTTCGACGCAGAATAAAACATTTTCTTATAAAAAGTAAAGTTTTTGTTCTGTAGAAAATATTTTTTACACATTCAAACAATATTATAACATGTCTAACATTAGGTGACATCAGACAATTGGACATTTGCCTCTGAATTTCATTAAAATAAATATAAACGATTCAGTCAGTCTAATGATTAAATAAAGTTATTTGACTGATGAACTATTATTGAGAACTGAAATAGATACCCAGAGGATGAACACTGCTGTGTGTGTATATATATATATTATATATATATATATAGATACACACACACACATATAGATACACACACACACACGCAGTTGTAGTCAAAAGTTTACATACCCCAAAGGAAATTGTTCCAGTTTATTCAAATTCTGAGGACTACTTAAACTCATACCAGAGAGTCTCAATCGGATATAGATCGGGACTGACTAGGCCATTCTAGAATCTTGATTTTATTCTTCTTTTTCTTCCAGACCGAGGGTGCATTGTGACAGTACCACAAGTCTTGTACTTTTTGATAATAGAAACAATAGTTGTAATTGAGATACTCAAATGCTTGGAAATCTTCTCCAGCTTTGACAATACATAATTTCTTGCCCAAGGTCAACTTTTTCTTTTTCCCCCCATGTTGACTTATGGGTAATGACATTGCATGAGCAATCATCCTATGCCTAGCCCTTTTATACGGTCTAAGAATGTCCACCTACAATCCAGCATAGTCTAAAATTTCTAGCACCTTGTAGATTCTGTTTTTCGAGAAATTTCAAGACATTATAAATTTCCATTGGAATATGTGAACTTTTGACTACAACACACACACACATATTATCTCTCTATCGATATACACACACACACACACACACACACACAGACATACACACAGTGCCTTTAGAAAGTCTACACCCCCTTTCAAAGTTTTCACCTTTTGTTGCATTAAAATGCATTAAATTTAAAATAGCCTGGAATTAAAATGCATTCTAGAAATTTGTGCATTTCAAAGCAAAGACGCAACCATGAGCACCAAGGCGCTTTCAAAAGAACTCAGGGACAAAGTTGTTGCAAGACACAGATCAGGGGATGAGTATAAAAAAATATCAAAGGCCTTGACTATCCCTTGGAGCACGGTCAAGATGATAATTAAGAAGTGGAAGGTGTATGGCACCACCAAGACCCTGCCTAGATCAGACCGTCCCTCCAAATTGGATGACCGAGCAAGATGGAGACTGATCAGAGAGGCTACCAAGAGGCCAATAGCAACTTTGCAAGAGCTACAGGCTCTTATGGCCAAGACTGGTCAAAAGTAGGAAGAAGGAAGCCAGTACTCAAGAAAGCCCACCTTGAATCCCATTTGAAGTATGAAAAAAAAAAAAAAAAAAAAAACACTCTGGTGATTCTGTAGCCATGTGGCAAAAAATGCTGTGGTCTGACGAAAATAAATGGAACTTTTTAGCCTAAATGCAAAGCATTATGTTTGGTGCTTTCCCAACACAGCACATCACCCAAAAGAACACCATCACTACTCTAAGGCATGATGGTGGCAGCATCATGTTATGGGGATGTTTTTCATCGGCAGGGACTGGGGCACTTGACAGGATAGAAGGAAAAATGAATGGAGCAAAGCACAGAGAAGTCCTTGAGGAAAACCTGCTGCCCTATGCAAGAAATCTGAAACTAGGATGGAAGTTCACCTTTCAGCATGACAATGACCCAAAGCATACAGCCAATGCTACACTGGAGTGGCTAAGGAACAAAAAGGTAAATGTCCTTGAGTGTCACAGTGACAGCCCTGGCCTAAATCCAATCGAAAATTTGTGGCATGACTAGAAGATTGCTGTCTATCAACGATCACCAAGGAACTTGACAGATCTTGAACAGTTTTGTAAAGAAGAATCGTCAAATATTGTGCAAAGTTGGTAGAGATCTATCCCAACAGACTCACAGTTGTAATTGCTGCCAAAGGTGCTTCAACCAAGTATTAACTCAGTGGGGTGGAGACTTATATTATGGTCTTTCAATATATAATTTTTTTTCTCAATAAAAACTTTTTTTTCCCCTTAACAGTGGAGTATGGTGTGTAGATAATTTAATAAAATCCTCATTTAAATGCTTGAAAATCTGAGGCACTGACACAACAAAATGTGAGAAGTTCAAGGGGGTGTAGACTTTCTATAAGCACTGTGCACTATATATATATATATATATATATATATATATATATATATATATATATATATATATATATATATATATTATATATATACACACACACACACACAGTACCAGTCAAAAGTTTGAGTACACTTGCTGGAAACTAGGTTTTTTTTCAATTGACAATGTCTTACGTCGTGTACATTTCTGTAAATAATTGAAAATTAAAACACATGTTACAATATACAAAACAAAACAGAGTATCAAAGCAATGTTCAAAAAAATTTGTAATGGTCACTAAATCTTGGATTCCTCAAAATAGCCACCCTTTGCCTTAATAGCCTCACAAACACAAGGCATTCGGTTAACAAGTTTCAGCAGGAAATCACCAGACATGTCTTCCCAGCTCTTCTGCAGCAATTCCCAGAGATGCAGGGCACTTGTGAGTAGCTTTGCTTTGACTCTTCCGTCCAGTTTGTCCCATACAAGTTCTATGGGATTGAGGTCTGGAGACTGGGCAGGTCAGGTCATTAGATTGAGTTGTCCTTCACTTTCCTTCTTCACCAATCTTGCACAATTTTGAGGTGTGTTTCAGGTCATTGTCTTGCTGAAGAATGAAGGACTGCCCAACTAGCCATAATCCTGATGGAATGGCATACCTCTGAAGTATGCTATGATAGCCATGCTGGTTGAGCTTGCCATGGACTTGGTAAAGGTCACCAACTCTGTCACCAGCAAAGCAACCCCAGACTATGACACTGCCTCCTCCATGCTTGACAGTGGGAACCACACATGCAGAACTCATGCGTTCACCCACTCTGCATCTTACAAATACTCTGCGGTTGGACCCAAATATTTCAAATTTTGACTCATCGGTCCATAAGACCAACTTCCAAAACGTCCAGTTTCTGTGTTTTTTGGCCCAGGCAAGTCTCTTCCTCTTATTCTGCACTCTTAACAATGGTTTCTTTGCAGCAATTCTTCCAGTTGGCCAGCTTCATACAATCTCCTCTGAACAGTTGATGTTGAAACATCTGTACTTCTAGTAGCATTTAGCCGAGCTTGTATTTCAGGGGCAGTTAATCACCGGTTTCGCAGACTTGTGACTCTAATGAACTTGTTCTCAGATTCTGAGATCACCCTTGACCTGCCTGACCTTGTTCGGTCCTCATTAGTGCCAGTTTCTTCAGATGGTTTAATGTTCTTGGCCACAGCAGTTACAGACACTTGCAAAGTTCTTGCGATTTGTCTTAAAGATTGACCTTCATTTCTTAAAGAAATTACAGACTTTTTTCTTTGCTTAACTGAACATATTTTGTCATTTTCTGCTCCCTTACATTCAGGAATGACAAACTTGTGCCTATGCTACCTATTTACAGCAATCATGGACCCTCACCTGTTAACAATAATTGGTGACAAAAGTTTAGTTAGGTAACATGCTATTTAACTCAGAGAACATCTAACAAAGACAATTTTATACTTGGGCCAGTGATCTAACACCGTGTTATACACATTTCAAACTTTTTACTGAGTTGGGCTTCAGACTGAAATCCCCTTGCTTTGGGTGAACATTTCATTGAAATTGACAAGATTTACATTTTCATTTAAAAATTAAATTTTTGAATGCAATTCACTTAGGATTATCAGATTATATAAGTACATGTATCATAGTGAAATATTAAGTGGTTATAGACAAGTTTATACAGTTAAAAGCATAGACAATAATGAAAAAAACCTGTTTTAAAGCAGGTGTACTCAAACTTTTGACTGGTACTGTATAATATATGAAAATAAACCAATTTCCAATTTCAGTTAATTCCTGAAACACTAGTTCCATCTTGATACATTTGCAATTCAGCAACACGTTATATAACCAGAATGCTCAACGAGGTTGGTTATTCGCTAGAGATTATACGCTAGGCTAGTGAGCGAATAGAAAACAAATGATGGAAATGCATCAAACAAATGTTTGCCATAACCATTTAAGCTTGTAACATCATTACATACAGCTGTTAGTTCGCTAGAATCCAGTTTAATGGAAACCTGTTTTTGTATGATAAGATTCCTGTATATTTTTGTGTGAAGTTTTACAAAAAATCAAATAACCCGGTGTGAGAAGGCAGTCACGCTTGAAGGTTTCGCCCAGTCATATAGTGAAATGAGTAAATAAAAACCTTTGTAAATGTAACGAATTTAAAGAAACTATAAAACAATTACGGTAAAACATTGGCAGTGTCGGTTATTTAAATGCAACGAGGCGCTGTTTGAATTGGTGTTCAAATTATGGGTAGTTTGTTTCGTACACACTGTATTTAAAACAACAATGCTATGCACACCCCTGCTCCTTAGGTTAAAACAATGCATGCTGTCCTCCTCTTCCTGTTAAGACTTCCTTTAATAGTGTACAATGCTTGTGGGACACCCAGCAGTTCCCAGTTGGACTATAAAAAGGTTTACAAAACCAGTAAGGAACAAGTAGGGCCTATTCGCTTTGAAGTGAAATGTGCTATTTATAAGCATAGCTTAGTGCAGTAAACTTGGAGACACTGATTGAACGTCTTCTTTGATACCTAGTGTCTTAACCGATTACACATGTTGCCTTTGTAATTAGAGCATGGCATAATTTAAGAGAAATTGAAAATAGTAGACAATGCACTTTGATTCCAAAAATATACTTGCAACATTAATTTGTTTTTCTTCTTGAGCTGAGGTTGTATTGTAATGTGTGTGTAGAAAGAAGGAGGTGGTACTACATCAGTCTTGGCAAGCTGCTAAACATTAACAACTAATTTGTTCAATGTACCACAAATGGCCCTATTGTTTCTCAGCAAAGAGTGTGTGATGACAGTGGAACTTGCTATGACTGAGGTGCCTGGCAGGCAGCAATGAACCAGTTCTTTCTTTACAAGCAAACCTGTGGTTCTGTTTACAGAACTTGCATTGTTGCTTCAGCCAAGTACACATTTAATAAAATATTTCAGTACCGTATGAATTATTTACAATAACACTTTAGGTTCTATGTGTCTTCACTATCAGAAGTTAAGTTTATCACAATTCAAAGGGATGATGCAAGAATATAAAATGTAATCCTGGAGAAAGCGATTCTTCCCCACGCTGTCACCTTGTAAGGGCCACAATTTTAAACCATTACATTTTGTAGCCTTGTTAAATATTAGCCTTCATTTGTAAGCAGAAGGCACAAGCTGTTGACCCAGAAAAAGGGTCTTCTGTTTTCTCAGTCATGCCGACACATCAGACGTGCTCCTAAGTGCTGGTGTGTCATGGTATATTTGTACTTCCTGGGAATAACAAGACAGCTATGCATGCCTTTTACGGAAAATGCTTTCATCACAAGGTGCAGCAGCAATCCAGAGGACTCCTCACCAGTTGGCATAGTAATGGAGCTCTAAGCTTTTAAGCTCTAACAGTTTATAAGAACATCACCAATGAGGAGACTGAAGCATTTAAAAGGATGGTTCCACCAACCAAGGGCATGGAGACTGAACTGCTCACCCCACTAAGAGAAAGGGTGCTCCCTGATCTAGAGGTTTGAGGCATGGAAACAGATTATTTTTCTCCCCTGAGAGAAAGGGTGCTCCCTACAGTCTAGAGCAGGCTCTAGGCTTGGGGACTGAGATGCTTCCTATTATCCCTGTTCCCTTGATAAATAGAGAGTTGGTATCTGTATGAGCACTTCAAAAGTAATCACATAAAATGCAATTACTAAAAAGTCATAATAAAAATAATAAAAAAGGTTAAGTATAATTGGGCACAATGAGCTGAAATAAATACTCATTCAGATTGGTAGTTAATAAATACACTCTGATTGAGATTTCTTGGCTGGAACAGTCCAATTAAAGTAGTTTACATTAGGGAGCGCTGCCAAAACCAGGAAGTACGATACGCCTTACTATTCTAGTGGGACTTACAGTACTTCACAGAAATGGCCTCACAATGAAATACAGGGTGATTAGAAAGTAAGTTTATGTGGTGCATTGATGTGGTAAACATACTGTCTAATCCCCCTGTGCAAGGATATAGGGTCCAATAGGCAGCTTGGTTCATATTACCAGTGAATTCCAAATAGAATAAAAGTAGGTTACTTGTTTCAGATGTCCCCATCTTCCTCATGTTCCTCATAGCCTCTGGGGTGTAAAAGCAAAATAATCTTTAAGAAAACAATAAGCAAGTATATAATATCTTCCTCTGTAAGGCTGGTGAACAGCATTGTTAAGACTGTTTCCTACAATTCAAATAACACCAACATTTGGAAAGTGTGCTTTTTAAACTCTGCTTTGCTGAAACAGTGCGCTCATTTTAGTTGACAAATGTTCTAATTTAATAAATGGAACCATTTAAGCACAGTAACTTCTCAGTGCAATGGTTTACAGATAGTGATAAAGACTATACAGTTATCTTCAGGTGTGAAGTGGACATTTAAAGAAACGAGTGTTGTTTGCATATCCCCAATATATATATATATATATATATATATATATATATATATATATATATATATATATATATATATATATATATATATATATCCTGCAACTCACAGGTTATTGTCCCCTTAATACTTTATAGTGCTTGCACACACTTTTAATAAACAAACACAAAATAACAGCTAACTCTGTTTTGGAGCTCTGACTATACTATATAGTATATATACTGGCAGAAACATTTCTGCACTGTCTTCTTTGGTGTAAGATAGAATGACAGGACCACAGAAATGAAATAAAACAGTACAGTGTCTGTATTTATTTGTACCAAACAAAACAAACCTAAACAATATATATCTCTGTTAAGAGATCTGACTTCACTCTCTATCATATACACTGGGTAGCTAAGCTACTTACCAGTTTTAAACCTGTTCCTCCATTTTTCTTTTTGTCTTTTCCTTACCTTCTCCTTTCTCCACAAAGTCTAACCACAACCACCATAAGCCTCCCCCAGCTCAACCCTGAACAATGGAGATCACTTCCTTTTATTGTCAACCAGTCCAGCCACTTACAAAACTAACACCTCTTAAACACCTGCAGCTGTGCTGGTTTACATTTCAATTAAACCTTATGTACTCCTGGCCCTTGTAGTTTCTTTGGTGGCTGCCATTTTTGTAGGCTCTATTAACTGCAACTCCCACATTGTCTCTTGGGAGATGTAGTCTTTCCCAGCTCAATCCGGCACTTTCCAGTGCCGCGGTCCCGTATACCGGTCCAGCATATTTACCATTCGTGACCAGCCCACGTCTATGGTCACAAAATATATATATATATATATATATTATATATGGTAAGCAGTGGTTCTATATAATATATATATCATATATATATATATATATATAATATATATAGTAATTATATATGGGTATATATTTGGCATCTTAATGGGTGTTTGCATATTGGCATTGTTTTCATTTGCATATCCCATGCAAATATAAACAGGAACTTAAACATCAAGAAGAGAGTTTTAGGTCAACTCTCCTAATCAATTACCACTATTGCTTAACAAGACAAATCTTTCAACTATTTTGTTACGTGTAAGTTAGCAAAATATTTGCATCCATAACTTTGTAAGGTAAAACTATGTTAAGTAGACATTGGTGTCAGCATTAACTCTGTCTGCTGTTTACAGTCTGGTTCAGTACTACATTTTATACAGCAAGTGTTGATAGCATTCAATATAGTCAATATATTTTTCATATTTGGTGAAGGATTGAGAGATTATTATGAATAATATATATATATATATATATATATATATATATATATATATATATATATATATATATATATATATCCGTTAAAAGTACAAAATTTCAAGTGTTTAATAGTTTAACACGTACAAATCGATGGATTGTGATTGTAGTAAAGACTAAGTTCGCTTCTGTTATTTAGTAAAATATAAAATTATATTTAATATAGCATATATATTTATATATATATTAGATATATATTATAGAATATTTTATATATGATCTATATATAATATATAATTCTATAATGATATATATTTACCTATAGTACGATCGAACCTTATTCGACTATGCTAGCTGTGGAAAAAGCTGATCTTCTATTGGTTACAAAGAAACCCAGAAATGGCTGGTAGAGAGCCTCTGGTAATGCACAGGCAAATCTTTTAAATTTAAGGTGATATTTATGTTTGTTTTTTTTATAAATAAGCAAATAACTGATATTGCTTTCTTAATACATGAACCTGGCATTTTAAATGGTGCAATCTAGTAGTTCCAAAAAAAAAACAACACCATAGTCACTAAGGTATTAGCAGATTAGAAAAAATTGTGTGCTGTAATTTGTAATACTTCACTGTTAATGTACTTGTTGGGATGTTAAAAAAAATAAATAAATAAATAAATAAAGTAGTTTACTGTTCAGAAGCATTTCATGACACACTTTCCCAGCAAAAAATGTAATGCTTTTTTTTTCTTTTTGATTATTTTGTGTTGCTAACCTGGTTTGCTATTTACCATATTTACATGTTTTTTTTTAGATTTAAATGCTATTAAAATAAAATGCTTTATTTTACTAGATTGAACAGAAGCGATGTTAGTTATTTACTGGACATGCACAATCCATCGATTTGTGAAACTATTAAAACATGAAAATTGACAAATATGTTTATAATGATAGAAATGAAATGCAACAAAATACAACACCTGTACACCTGGAGTTGGGTTCAACTTATAGAGAAAGTAGGGAAAAAAAAAACAGGCAAAAGCTATTTTAATATTTGAATAACTCCTTGCTTATTATAGTTGTACTTTTAGTATGTTACTTAAATTTACTAGCAAATGTGTTCCCAACTGCACTGAAAGGAACATTTCCTTACAGTATGTTTTAAATTTGTTGAGGTGAGGTAGGGTCACTGTAGGGTTGCCATCTGGCCCCACAGTTCCTGAACACTTTGGGACGGGACAGGGTTTTTAATTTGCCCTTAAACTGAAAGCAATAAACACGTGAATTGAGCACTAAGCACTTGCTTAATTTATACTGCTTCATAATTATCCGAATCATTGTGATAATACAAATCTTACAAAATAAGAAAAGCATCTTGAGTAAACATGTGTGTAGGTTTATTCAATATATTTATTTTTATTTTGTACAAAATTATATTTCAGTTCTCAATATTTAAAAGATGCTATTTATATCCTATTACTCAGTAATATACAGCCCTAATTTACATTGACTCTCCCAATTAAATAACACCACTGATCCAGTGTTCACACTGTCTGGTGTCAGGAACAGTGAACAGCTGCTCAGTATTAATGATTTCAGTGGGAGAAGGTGATATACTATTAGAAACTATAAAGAAACTTTAAAATATATATTTTTAAAACTATTAATAAAATAAATAAATATTGATGATGTACTTATTTATTTATTTCATTTGTTAAAAGCTATTATTATATTGTCATGCTGCCTCAAGATTATTAATTACCAGAATCAATTTAGCAAAGGTTTAGGGCTGAATTCACATGTTGATTTCCCTCAGTTTAAAGGAGAGATGAGATAAAGGGGCATTCAGAACAGAAAATAGGAGGCACTTTTTTACACAGAGAATTGTGAGGGTCTGGAACCAACTCCCCTGTAATGTTGTTGAAGCTGACACCCTGGGATCCTTCAAGAAGCTGCTTGATGAGATTCTGGGATCAATAAGCTACTAACAATGAAACTAGCAAGATGGGCCGAATGGCCTCCTCTCTTTTGTAAAGATGCTTATGTTCTTACTACTCTTAACCCTGTCTTTCACCTCTGGAGGCCTGGGGTCAGATCAGGAGGATAAGGTGGCACAGACAGACAGACAGCAGGTTAATTCACTAGCCACGCCTGCCTTTCACCTCTGGAGGCTTGATTACCAGTCTGAGTGAGGAGGGGTCTATGTGGCACAGACAGGCAGACAGACAGCAGGCTAATTCACCAGCTTATCTTGCCATTTGCCTCTGGATGCTTTGATTCTTGTCTCGGAGGCTAGGTGGTGCAAACAGCAGGCTAATTCTTTGGTCTCTCATTCATGTCTTCATCTCTGGAGTGGTTAGGTCTTAACCTATAACTAAGTAGGCATCACTTTTGGCTTTCTTATCATAGGATTTACTGTAAAACTTCAAATAATCGCCCGTCTCCAATACTCGCCGGGTCTACTTGGAAATATGATCAATACACGCTGGGTCTCTTTTAAATGCTAGGTTATGAATAATAATATAATACGCGTCATACTGAATGTTCCAGCCAACACACACACATGGCTGTACAACAAGTTTACCAATTTGTTTTTCAACAGCAATAAAGAGACCCTGAGGCTCAGGATGAATGATAAGAAAACTGAATTTAATTTTTTTTAAAGGTACATGTAGTGCATAGTTTTGTTTTTTTATGATATTATTCATTTTAAACCCAGTTGAAGCTTTTTTCAACATGCTGAAAGTAAAATACAACCTTGTTTTCTGATATTAACAGTGTTACCTTTCAGTGTATTTCTACACATTTTAGTTTTTTCAGTATTTCATGCATTTGAGTCTTGCAATGAGTATTCATATTTTGCTTTTTTTTCCAGCATTCTTATTTATCAATGCACACATTATAAAAACAAATTCGTTTTAGTTTTGTGATAAAACTGGTACTTGTATTGATTTAATCTTTAAACAGTTTGAAGCATTTTTTAGTGTGTTGTGGGCCAACATGAACTTATTTTTCGTATTAACAGTATTTCATGCAGTTTTTTTGCAATGAAGATCGTTGCTGGTTAATTTTTCATTGATTGTCCATGCTTACCAATGAACAATAAATATGTGTGTGGCAGAGCAAAGCTCTGCCCTTTAAATTGGCAGGGATGGGGTTAACTTCCCCTACCTGCCTGGGTTTATTATGTTCAGGTGGCTGGGGTTGATTAGTTGATTAGGTTGATTAACGATCAATCAGCGCCCAGCCACCTGATATAAAAGGAGGCCTCTGCTTCTCATTTGGGGGAGAGGGAGCTGAGGAAGCAGGTTGGGGTTTTTGGTTGTTTGGAAAGCTTGAATCCAGTGAAGGCATTGCCCAGCCTGGAGATTGTTATTTTTGTAAATTTTGCTTTTTGTCTTTCTTTGTGTTTAAATTGTTTTGTTTTGGCCCTTGTGCCCTTTCATTTTGTGTTTATTTATAATAAAATAGTTATTTTTTTGAACTGCAGTCTGTCTCTGGGCCTCTATCCACTCGCCAGCCTGCCACAATGTGTTAATAAAGATGATACTTATTGCTTTTGTTCATTTTAAAACCATGTTTGTTTTTTTTATTGTGCTGCAAGCCTATAATACACGCTTGTTTTGTGATATTTACAGGGCTGTCTTTAGTGGATTTTACTGTTTTTATTATTATTACAATGCAAACTGTTACAATTATCCACTGACACAACATTTTAATGATGTTGCTGGAATGTTATAATTTACTAATGATGTTTCTATAAGGTTGTGTGCAGACAGCTTTTTCATGATATCATCTGAATTATTTGCAGATGTTAGTGATCTTACATAATAAACGCCAAGTCTCAAATAGTCACCCGTCTCCAATAGGTGCCGGTGCTCCTGACAAATATTGTAAATAAATGCCGGGGCGCAACAAAATGTTTGCTAAGAAAAGGGGGTTGCATGTAAAAAGTCTGCACACCACTGTTGTACAGGACAGAATTTAACATTGTTTTTCTATGAAGAAATACATATCCTTCCAGTACAACTGAACATCTTGGGAGCTGTTTGTTGTAGAATCACTGCCATCCTGCCTGCCCATACTGACCATACATCTTGTTGACACTCACATTAAGGAGGCAGTGTGTTTCTGGGCTTGTAAACAGAAGGTCAAATCCCACCTCTGCCACTGACTGATTCACTGTGTAACCCTGAGCAAGTCACTTAACCTCCTTATGCTCCATCCTGTGGATGAGATGTTAAATCAATGTCCTGTTGTAAGTGACTCTGCATATAATGCACAGTTCACAGTCTACCTCTGTAAAGTGCTTAGTGATGATGGTCCACTATAAAAGGTGCTATTTAAAAATAAATATTATTATATTATTATTATTATAGGTCATATGTTTCTATTTTTTCTCTTTCTTACTCGGTGTGTAAAATGCAGTCACTTTCTTTTGTTGAGATACAATACAGAGCGTCTCAAATTGTTTATGTAAGTTTTAGAAAACTGTGCACTTGTTAGTCATCTCAGCTGTTGCCTTGCAATTGTCTGTTCAGTATGTGTCATGCTCTGTCTACAATGCAATTGCCAAAAGGAAGTTCACAGAGATGTTATTTCTCTATGGACCTGCTGTGTCTGCAGCACATTGAAACATTACAAAACAGCTTACTGTTAATGTCTTCTGTGCTCTACAAACATCTGCCATCACACTGTAAACAGGGCAGCCAGGACCACACTGATATGACATGACAAGTCTGCAAGGCTACATAATACTGAGACATAATACTGTTCCTTGTGAATCAGTAGGAATTCATGATGTCTTGGATACAGATGGTCTACAGTATCTGTCTGTCAGTGTCTGTTAGGTCTTATTTTCCACCATTGGGAATGACAGCGACAGGGAAATGAAGATTTATATATTATGGAATAATGTACATTGGGATGTCTTATATAAAATAGTCAGTCATTTGAGGGATATCACATTTACACAAGTGTGTGTGTAGCAGAAGCTATAGATGGATAAGGTTTCTGCTTATTTTGCCCATTCAGTGTTTTTGCTGCAATTTATTTTCAGTCATGTACAGGGTAAGTTATCAAATGGAGTTTGAGTCTGACTTTCACTCACAGGTTTCACTCTCACAAAAGCACCACAGAATTTGACACAATTTGTCAGTCTCTGCTTGAGAGAGGCACAGGACAGAATGGGAGGGAGGCAGTGGTGTTTAGTCAGGACTGGGGCTCCCTCTCCACCTCCCTGTCTCTCTGCTGTGAGAATACCTGTATTCTGCAGGTACTGAATACTTCATATAATATTATTAAACTGCAGATATACAAGGGTTCTAAGTGGGTTACACCGCAATAATCAATAAACTGACACCGCTACAAGCTGGCCATTGAAATATGAGAAATATATGTTTGGAATAGTTTAATTAAAAAATACTGTAACAAAATGATACAGGTGAAGCATAGTGTGTGCTTCTTTTTACATAGTAAGATGTGAGGCCTAGAACAAAATAATGGCATATATATTACGTAAGATTTAGAGACTCAAAGTAATACACTGTGCCCGACTGTAGTCCCTCTCTCTTCATATGCATCAATTTTATATATAAACTAAAAATAATCTGATTTCAGCAGGCTGAAAGATCAGGGAATGTTGGCCTCTGCCTGCAGTTTTCAGATCTTAAATCCAATTTTAGATCAAAAAGGGGGTGGGGGCAGCATCCTTTTAATCACAATGAAGCCACTATAAAGAACTCTAATCTGGCTGGAGTTCCCCGTCAGCCAGGCATTTCCTTTCCACTTTTGTCAGCAACTTCCTGTTTTGGGGTCGGGCCCCCCAGCTTCGATAAACACAGGCAGCAAGAGGGGAATTCAGCAATACAGTACAGTAGCCCCCTGCTCTTCCACTGGTTTCCTGTGAGACATTCTGTTACTCCATCACCATGGCATTAAAGAATTGCTTTAATCATCCAAACTATGAAGGACAGATTTTTTATTTGGTTTGAACCTGTTTTCTGTGTGGTGGGTCACAGTCTAAATCCTTGCTTGAGAAGTATAAACCTTCTGTTTATTACCCTGGTTTGGCGGTTTTACTCTGATTACAGTACATTGTATAAGCTGCCATGCTTACAGAGATTTATGTGAGAAGCTTACAGCAGTCCTACTGCACAGAATTCCCCTCAATCAAGTATGTTTGTAAAAGAATGTTTGGAGCACACAATGCAGTATCTTTTAAACCCTCAATTTTGTGACTATGGGTATTTTGCATATAAATGAATTGTATGTGGAGCAAGTAGAGTTGAAAGCTCACTGTCACGTGATTTGAATGGAACAAGGAAGTTCTTCAGTGTTGGTATTTGGGATTCTTCAAACAAGCTCGAAGCAGCTGAGATCCAGGTGGATTTGAAGAGTCTGGTGGAAAATAAAAATTTACATTTTGTCAACATTTTGTTTAGTTGCTGAACGGTAATCTTTTAGATATAGATTCAACATTTTGTCTACAAGCATAATGACTGTCAATCAGTTGAATGTGAGTTCAAACGGTAGAAGGTTAGTGCAGTCTACCATTCCAGGTTGGGACTTGAAATCGGTATGAAGTCACCCTCCTGCCACCTGTTTTTTTATGATACTTGCCAGTCCTGAGTAATAAATGAAACCCATTGTACTGTACAGGAGAAGGGACCCGCTGTCGCCACTAATTAAATTGGGTACAGCATTTTTAATCTGCAAAATCCCTCTGAATTTTGAAAGACTATTCAAATATGAACATTCTTACATGTAAAGTTCCATTTACATGAGTCAACCTGAGACCTCACATCCTTATACCATGGTCAATAGTTTCCATCTGTCATGTTCACAGCACTGTCAGTCCCTCCTCTTTTCAAAGGAACACCTTTCTCCCAGCCACAAGTCACTTATATCACAATGCACAAGCCACGATACGATTCGTATCACGATACACAAGCCACGATACTAAAAATTCGCTTCTGCTTGACGGACTGGAAAATATTTCAGATCTATACACAGATTCAGTTGAAAATCAATGATATTTATATATTATTTACCACTAAGTAGTATAACACTTGTTTGAGTGTAAAGACAAACCAATATGTCAGCTAGAGTTTCTGGGATTTCAGATTTAAATTAATTAACAAATTCTAACTATCAAGTTTTTCAGCATTAAGCTGTGATATCTAATCAATAACAATTTCAGTATTTTTTAAAAGTACATCAGCATTTTTGCTTGCATCATACTTAACTTTAACTCAATAGATTATTATTATTACATTCAAATATAATATAATAATAATAAAATAATAATAATAATAATAATAATAATAATAATAATAATATATTATATATTATTATTATTATTATTAAAATAGTAGTTCAAGAAAGGCGTTGTTTTTTCAGTTAAGGATATTCCCTAGGAGGGCCTATTACTGTCCGAAAGCTTGTGTGTGTGTGTGTGTGTGTGTGTGTGTGTGTGTGTGTGTGTGTGTCTATATATATATATATATATATATATATATATATATATATATATATATATATATATATAGACACACACACACACACACAC
Organism: Polyodon spathula; assembly: GCF_017654505.1. Lineage (NCBI taxonomy): Eukaryota > Metazoa > Chordata > Actinopteri > Acipenseriformes > Polyodontidae > Polyodon > Polyodon spathula. The sequence continues at coordinate 23,987,529 of NC_054543.1, forward strand.
ACACAGGGATGATGCTTATCAACTTTGGAGTTAATCGAATATAAACCATTTTTCAACTGAAGTGGTTTTAAATTTAAGAAGAAAATGTAGGTCTGCCGACCATCTTGTTTTACAAAAGAACACAATTTTTCGATGTTTGAATTGCATTGTCCCCAGGATGATGCCTACCAAGTTCAGAGTTAGTTGTTTATACGGTTTTGAAACAGAAGATGTTTTGGGCATATTTCAGTGAATTTGCTGGCAGCAACTTTGATATTAAAATGTATCGCTGCAACTTATGCTTGGCAATTTGAAGCAGGTTTGGTTGTTGATGACATATGCAATATTGCAAATCAATTGGTTGACTGGTTCCCAAGAAGATAATTTTGGCCTACACTACTGTTACAAGCCTATAAACATTTTTATAATTGGGCAAAATTTATTTTACACCATGTGTAAGAGGTTTGATTTATCCAGAAAAATAATTAATCTTCCTCAGTAAAAGTCAATTAAAAAGAGTTTATTCAGGAATCAAATATGCAAACAGGAACAAAGCAAATCAAATGTGATACATTAGTGATCTCAAACACAGGCCTCAGTTGATGGTGTTCTGAGCTGGCATCAGTGTAGATGTTATTTACTTCTGAACCAAGCTGAGCTTTCATGGCATCGAAGATGTTGGCTTTTTTCTGAGCCGGCATGGCACAGAGGTGTTACTTTCTGAGCTGGCATCAATGTAGATGTTATTGAGCTGAGCCCAGAAATTACTTCGAACAGCACAGATATACAACTAGCTTACATAATTTCCTTGATGAACTTTGGTCTTATCTCCCTAGCATGATGCGCGTATGAGACGAAGCACATTAAAAGTTAACATTTGCGTTTCTTCTTCACTTTACCAATGTCAGCAGAAACTGAGTTAACAAGAAGCTACAGTGACTGTCAAAATTATTAACCCCCCCCCTAGACTTTTCCACATTTTATTGTGTTACACAATGGAATCAAAATGGATTTAAGTTGGAGTTTTTGCCTGATCAACACAAAAAAGTCCATAATGTCAAAGTGAAAAATAAAATCTACAAATTGTTCTAAATTACTTACAAATATAAAAGAAAATAATTGAATAAGTATTCATTCCCTTTTTTATGACACACCTAAATAAACTGTGGTGCAACCAATTGTCTTTACAAGTCACATAATTAGTAGAATAGAGTCCACCTGTGTGCAATTAAGGTGTTTCACATGGTTTCAGGTTAAATACACCTGTCTCTGGGATGTCCCATAGTTGGTTAGTACATAAACAACCAACCTAACAAAAACCTAACAAAAACTACATCATGAAGACGAAGGAACATTCAAAGCAAATCCGGAATAAGGTTCTTCAAAAGCACCAGTCAGGGGTAGGATACAAGAACATATCCAAAGCATTGAATATCCCCTGGAGCACAGTAAAGTCCATTATTAAGAAATGTCTAGAATATGGCACAACTGTGAATCTGTCTAGAACAGGCCGTCCTCAAAAACTGAGTATCCGGGCGAGAAGGGCACTAGTCAGGGAGGCCACCAGGAGGCCTATGGCAACTCTAAAGGAGTTACAGTCTTCCACCGCTGAGCTGGGAGACACTGTACATATGGCAACAAAGCCTGGGTGCTTCACAAAACTGGCCTTTGTGGGTGAGTGGCAAAAAGAAAGCTATTGTTGAAAAAAAACTCATCATATCTCGACTAGAGTTTGCCAGAAGGCATGTGGGAGACTCTGACACCTAGTGGAAGGAGATTCTATGGTCTGATGAGACCAAAATAGAGCTTTTTGGCCTCAACGCTAAGTGCTATTTTTGGCGCAAGCCTGACACTGTACATCATCCTGAGAACACCATCCCTACCGTGAAGCATGGTGGTGGCAGCATCATGCTATGGGGATGCTTCTCTGTGTCAGGACCTGGAAAGCTCGTGAAGATAGATGGCAAAATGGATGCAGCAAAGTACAGAGAAATCATGGAGGAAAACCTTCTGAAGTCTGCAAGAGACCTGGGACTTGGGAGAAGATTCATCTTCCAGCAGGACAAATACCCAAAACATACAACCAAAGCCACACTGGAGTGGCTTAAAAACAAAAAAGTTAATGTCCAGGAGTGACCAGGTCAAAGCCCGGCCCTCAATCAAATTGAGAATTTGTGGAAAGAGTTGTTAATTGCTGTTCACCAAAGGTCCCCATCCAACTTGATAGAGCTTGTGCAATTTTGCAAAGAAGAATGGGCAAAAATTGTAGTGTCCAGATGTGCAAAGCTGGTAGAGACTTATCCAAATAGACTCATTGCTGTAATTGCTGCCAAAGGTGCCTCTACCAAATATTGACTCAAGGGGGTGAATGCTTCTGTAATCAATTATTTTCTGTTTTGTATTTGTAATTAATTTAGAACAATTTGTAGATTTTATTTTTCACTTTGACATTATGGACTTTTTTGTGTTGATCAGTGGCGAAACTCCTAAATAAATCCATTTTTATTCCATGTTGTAACACAATAAAAACACAAACACCATTTTTGAAAAAGTTGTATTGATACATGGATGATGCTTGTCAGGTTTTGAGTTAATCAACTAAACCGTGTTCAACTGAAGCAGTTTTAAATTTAAGAATGAAATGTAGGTCAGGCTGCCATTTTATTTTATGAAAGAACACTATTTTGCCATATTTGAATTCCATTTTCCATACGATAACGGAACTAGTTGGTTAAACAGGTTGCAAACAGAAGCAGTTTGGATACGTTTTGACGAATTTGGTGGCAGCCATCTTGGTAGTAAAATGTATCACTTTGCAAACTTGAAGTGAGTTTGGTTGCTCATGACAAATGTGAAGTTTCAGATTAATCGGTTCACTAGTTCCCAAGAAAAATATTTTGAATGGTTTTTCCAAAAAATGCATCAGAGCGCCTTCTTGGTTGACGCAGGAGCGCAATTATTTTTTTTTTTTTTGCGTCTGAACTGTAATCTACACAGGTTGATACCTGTCAAGTTTCATGTTGATTGGTTACACTGTGTGTGAACAGGAGTAGTTAAAATTTTTAGGTGGAAAAATGACAATAATTAAAAAAAAAACATAAAAGAATTCTTACAATATTATATTTACATTTTTATTGGAAAAAGGCCATATGAACTATAATTAGCTCATTTACAAAGGTGTCCAACAGGAAATTTCAATCCGAACACACATTTTAAAATTCATCATACAAATACACAGGGCTTCTTCAGATAATGGAACAACACATGTTTAAATTGATGATGGGAAGTCTCTGATCTAAGTCCCATCTGCAGTGCATTACAATCTGAAACTGCAGCAAAAGCAAAATATTTCCTTCCAGTAGCACTTTTTACCATCGGTATAACATTCCGTAAGCTGAAATCACATGTACACTCCTGGAATAGATTACTCAAATAAACAGGCAGTTTGTTAAACAACCCTGTGGAAAGGTTTGGGCATTCACTGACACGGGAGACAGAAAGATGTAATTGGAAACACCACACAGGTGCCCAGTTTTATTGTGTCCCTTTTTTAATTCTCACTTTAGCCCACAGAGGGCGCTGTTGTCCGTGGCTTGAGTACTGGCTACGGTAAACAAGACCACGGTTATACCAATACAGGTACACAGTCCAATTAGGGTGCACTCGTAGGTGCTTTGGAAATAATAATCACAAAAGGACAAAAGGCGAAAGAAAAAGGGAAAATAAAACTATAAAACAAAGGTGCTGCACTACCCCGACCGTCACTACCTGCATGGCCTGGTTCTCCGTCCTACACTCATGTGTTCCCTGACTACTGTATACAATAGTCGGGGTCTGACCAAGTTTTTCCCCACTGCAAAAATAATCTTTTCTTTCTTTTTCTCTTATGTTACTGTTTTCTCTGGCCACGCTTGGTACGTTTTCAGCGTCAGCGGCCAGCCTGAGGGAACAGAGCATAATGTTTATAGGGCCAGCAATCCCCCAAGGCCCGCTTCTCAGCTACTCGGAGAGAGGGAAAGTCACACACCTTTTCCCCACCTCTCTGAGTCACTGCTATGCCTGACAGGTGGATCTATGAGACTGCTGCCCCCTACCTGCAGTACCATGCATACGCCAGACAGTCAGTACAGGTTTCCACTGTTACATATCCTCCCCCTCAGAATGGCACAACTGGTCCTGCTGTTCCTCCCACATCTTTTTGACCAGATCGACCTTTCAAGGTGTTTCAGAGATGGCACTGAACTGTCATTACTGTTTGTGTGAAAGGCAATACCGCCACTGACGCGCTAGTTAAAAATAGCCCTCTAGTTAAAAATCTCATAAAATGTTTTCTTTTTAAAATCTCAACACAGTTGTATTAAGTCTGCAAGTTCTTGCTTGCGTGTTAAAGAGAGACAGTCCACTGCCACGTTTGTAGCTTACTTTAAATTACTTTATGATTTCAGCTTGAGTGCCTTTAAGTAAGATGACACTGGCTGCAACTCTGTTGTCGTTTTTTATACACAAATAAGCTTACTTGATTTGAAAAACATCATGAACGATACAAGCAACTTCTTACACTACTTGGTTTGATTAAATGAGTAGTACACAACTAAATATAAAAGCTGATTAATTTCAACAAAGAACAACGACAACTTTTGAAAGAAAAAATAAACCAAAACAATAAAAATAATAACAATCTGGTTCTATTGACTTTCAATTAATATAATTTAATTAATAAAGAATAAAAACATACTAAGATAACAACTACATAGCCTAAGTTCAATCAATCATTTTTGTATTCTACCAGCGGCTTCTGTTGCATACACATCGCTGATAATAGTGCAGACCATGGGTCAAACCAATGTTGTTGGGGTGTGTTTTTTTTATTTTTTAAACCATTTAACCATAACAAAACATGCACACAGGCTTTTTTATTTTAAATTTCTCTGCACGACTATGATGTAGAATATGTGATTGTAAACATCTAACACAAGTACGTACAATGCTCTTTCAAATAAACGTGTTATGATTTTGAATATGCGCTTCTTAGGGTCAGTATTATTGTCATTGGTTGTGCCCCGGCACCTCCTTTCTTTACAAATGAATCACTGCGTTTGTTAGGTCTTGTCAGTGTTTCAGATTGCACGAGAACAGTCTGTTGTTGCTATGAGAACAATCTGTTGATTGACAGGTTTGAAAGTTGTGCTCGCGCGATCTCTTTGGCTATGTGAAAGGGTTATGATGGTATTACACTGGGCTAGATTGCGCAATTCCATGCTGTGTGAAAGGGTGTTTTACACACTCGTTAAAATGTTTCACAGACGGCACAGTGTCTGCATTTCTTGGTGAAAATGGTAAATGATAGATACAAGTCAGGAAGGCGGGAACATTGTCCAGCATATATACAATGTATTTGTTATTATTTTTGTAGTCGGTTTTATTTTTTAATAGGAAAAGGGTAAAGTCAATGTGAATTGATTAACCGTTTCCAGTTTTTTCTGTTGTTTGTTGGCTATACACCAATTTCATTTTTATTTATTTTATCGGTTAAAACTGAAAATTAGAAGCCCTAAATATACCTCATTCATCTTTTTGCCAAGTCATTATTGATCCTTGCTCGGTACATTGCTGTTTTCGCTTTGCTAGTGGCCATCTGGAAGCAAATAGAATAAATAGAGGTTGGTGGCTGTATGTTTTTATTCGTAAAACATTTTCCAGCAAAGCAAAATCTATATTTGAAAATATGATACATTTTGTCACTTAAAATCATACAGGAATTCTTGGTAAATCATCTGTTACTGCATACAAGGGCATACTATACATGGGCATAGTACCTCTTAGGAGGCCAACAAAGCAATGGGTAAAAAGTTAGTGTCCTATGGTGTGACGACTAGGTCATATGGTGTGATGCTCAAATCATTGAGCTGTGGTCTCATATCCCTACAAAACCACTCAAATACAATGCAGTCATATCATATCATTGAGCTGTGGTCCGGTATCCCTACAAAACCACTCAAATACAATGCAGGCATATCAAATCATTGAGCTGTGGTCCGGTATCCATACAAAACCACTCAAATACAATGCAGGCATATCAAATCATTGCGCTGTGGTCCGGTATCCATACAAAACCACTCAAATACAGTGCAGTCATATCAGATCATTATGAAATGTTCCCGTATCCCTACAAAACCACTTGCATACAATGAAGTCATATCAAGTCATTGAGCAATGGTCCCGTAACCTTCAAAGCCACTTACATACAATGCAGTAATATCGAATCATTGAGCTATTTCCAGTCTTGCATCTTTGCGATTAATTAGCATAAAAAAGCTAGAAGCTGTGTATATTACTGGACCAGTGCCTGGACATGTTTGCAAAAACTTGCAGCTGTTACAGTTGTTTATTTTTTAGCACAAACAGAGCTAAACAGTACTGCTAATAGGTACAGGGGCATTTACATAGAGAGCCTTCAGGCAAAATAACATTTCCATGAAACTTGTATTGTTTGTGCGCCCAGGTTTTAATTAATTAATTAAAATGATACACTACATTACAAACCCCAAAGAAATCATGCGCTACAGATTTTCAGTCGTGTTGTGGTTTCTTGTCTTTGCTACCATGGTTTATATCTACATTTGTATTAAAATGTAAAATCTGCATGCTCCACTTTTTTCCTGTTAGAATAAATCATACCAGTACACACAAAGTGGCTGTCAAAATAGTTTTAATTTAGACACAGAAAAGTAAACAGTGCCATAAACTTGCTCTATTTTCTTTTTCTTTCTACACAGCTGAAGAAGGGCTTTTGTCTGAAATGACCTGAAATAAATTATTTGTAATCCATTTAAACCTTTTGTGTACATTTAAATTTTGTACACTGCAGTTATACCTACTTTATTATATATTATATATATTTCTAATTATGTTGCTTTGGATTTTAATTCTTTGGTTATGGTTTCACTATGGTCAGGCAATGTGCTGGCAGAGATTGTCTGCTAGGGTTTACCACCAAATACATTTTACTTGTGACGTGGACCTCCGGCTCTGAAGCAAAGCGACGATACCGCAGTACAAAAGAGCCAGCTCACTTGCAGGAGAGTATATCGGGTCTTGGTGTATGATTAAGTTACTTACCAGCTCTGCAGCTGCCTTCCCCCATGCACACTACACTCTCCCCCGCAAGCCTCAAGTCTGTCCTGGACTTGCTCACCAGGCTACAGTGCGATGAGTGCGTGCCGGGGTACCTGCGTCCATTTCTGATACCAATGTAACAAACTGTAGCTCCCGCAGACAGGAGTTTCTCACAGGTGAGAGGTGGGACATGAACCTGGGACCTCCCGCTCTGAAGCAAAGAGCCGGCTCACTTGCAGGAGTGTATATCAGGCTTATGTCTTCGTATGTGATTACGTCACCTACCAGCCCTGCTGCTGCCTTCCCCTGTGCACGCTACAATATTATATTCCTGGCTCATGCAATTTTAATTAATTTTAATTCATTCTTAGAGCCGTTTTTTTCTCCATGCATTTAATATTATAGTGTAATAAGTAGGGATGCAGTGGTTATGATTTTCCCAAACCGAAACTGACATATAAGAAAACACCAACGAGAACTTTACCTATGTTTTTTGGGCACTGGCGGCAGGCCTGAATTCTAGCTGTAGTTTGTTGCTAACATAAATCTAAATGACATTTTAAATTGGAAGTTTTTCCTCAACAGTAGCTATTTTAAAATGCTGCCAGACATCTCTTTGAAGCCAAAATGTCGATTTAGATTTCGCAAAGATTGAGCTGCAGTTCTACTCAGACATGACTTGCACATGTTATGCTGTTTGCACTGACCTCGGCGACAATGGGAGCATCAGGAAAATACTAAATAAAGTTGAATGTCTTCATACATTCCTTTATTCTTTCTACATTGTCTAGTTGTATAATACATTAGTATGAGTGATGCAATAATACTGTGTTGAGCTTTTGTCACAGTTAATAAATAAATAAATAAATAAATAAATAATAAAGAGACGTGTGTAATAATGTTATGTCTTGTAATGTTCCCTTGGCTGCACGGTGCAGTTTGGTTTTTCATTTTTAAACCATCTGGATGTCAAAAACAGCTGAAACCAATCCTAACCGACTTGTATCCCTAGTAATAAGCACATGCATGTTTCCTGGCTTTTGTAAAGAGTCTACACATTTTTTTTTGTTTGTTTGTTTTTTTTCTGTGCTCTCAATGCTGTGATTTATTGTTGAATATTTCCTATCTGATTATGAAAATGGTAGATTACACTTCTAGTTATAATGGCCACAAATGCCCTACCACTTGTTGGCATTTATTCATCTGTAAGGGTCTTTGTGACAAAGACAGTGATTCTTGGTGATAAATCTCCCTCCCGACCTGTAAGGGTGCTAAGTAACGGGAACATGGTACTCTGGACTACTTGGTCTGACACTTTGTTCCGAGGGTTAAAAGGAAGTCAGTCATTTAGAAAAGTGGCGGAGCTTCCGTACATTAACCAATCAACCCAGAATGGAAATCATGTGGCAGCCGCAGATTGGAGGAGCGGCTGCAATCTTTTACCAAGGGGTCATGAGTGACGTAATCTGTTCCTTCGTTTTGGTTTCTGAAAAATAACCCGGAAGGACCTGTGTTCTGTGTATCCATATCGTGAGTGTTTGTTTGTTTTTGTCTATTTGTTGCTGCTATTGCTAGGCAGCTGGAGCTGTTGCCAGAGGCCAGCACAAACCTGGAACAGCACTTCACTTGTATCACAAATAACTGAATTTGCACCACTAGCACTAATTCACGCACCAACAGACTTGTGTATGTGTTTTCTGTTTTGTGTGGGTGTATAGTAAAAATGAGACTATTATTTTGGGGCAAACCCGGGGATTATAATTGAAGTAATACACGCTGCTGTATTACTTACCATCATTATTGTTTACTGTCTGTTTTGTCGCCAGGCACTGGACATAAAAATATCATTAAATAAACTTGTCTGTTCATTGATCGCCTGTACCTGCACACTATCAACCACTTTGCCACAGTTTTGTACATATTGAAAAATGTTTACTAGCCCAAATCAGAAAGGGAAAAGGACAGGGAGGTTTTTTTCTTTCTTTGTTTTTTTTTTTTTTCAAAATCATTGTTTTTCCAAAAAAAAAAAATGTTTTCTGTTTTTCATTCATGCTGTGATTTTGGCTAGCCCGGCCTTCACCCTTGAGGCAAACACACTTCAAAAGATTGTAACGCATTGGGATTTGCAATGAGTACAAGAAAAAGCAGCTGTCAAATCCACAGCTAATATATCTGTCTCTGACGTTAATACAGTCAGCACTGCCTAATCGGGATACTGATGTTGCTGCTTAAATGGGATGAACTCTGGGAGACGGTTCTTCCCATTGCTATTTATGTCATTTAATTGGGACGTCACTTTGTTTAACTGGGATACAGTATTTTCAAATGATGAATGTAGAACACTTTTCAGAGCAAGTGTCTCCTGTGGTTTCTCAGGTTGCTGTTGCAAAGAAAGTTGCCATGTCAACATCACAGGCATCACATTCATTTTGTTTAGGAATAAAAAAAAAAAAAACATTGACTCTTATTTTACATTATGTATTTAACATTTAATCATAAAGTTATGCAATTTAATTATTTTTCTTTTCATTAAGCACATTCTTGTATAATTGGTACCATATTACAATGTAAAGTTCGTTCAGAAATTTCCACATCAAATTACCTTTAAAACAAAAGAATGTGACCTTTCTGAAGAGGCATTCCATTCAGTGGTATATTATTGATATTACCTATGAATATATTTAAAATGGTGGTAATGTCAAATATATTTTTAATTTATTTTTTTTCCTCAAACTGGACAGTACCATTATCTTAAATTGTGTTTAAACTGCTATTAATGGTGACTTTCTCCCTGGTACGAATGTACGAAAAGTTTTTAGCATTAGGGTCATTCCATGCCAACTCAACCAGTGCCGTTGCCCGTCCGTCTTAGATTTTTCACTTGGGGGTTTTCAGATACACTGAGTTCAGAACTGAGTTCCATTATTTATTACAAAATTTCACCTTTGACCTGTGACCTTGCAAAGGACAACCTAAAGTGAGAAAGGGCCCTTGACCAGAAATAATCCTGGGTGCAATTCAGATGCTACCATCATGTGTAGCACCTTGTTCTATCGTATTGAATAGGACTTTTCAGAAAAAAATACTAGGAGGACCCTACTCACTTGCCAAACGAGGGGTAACTGACGAGTTTTATTCAAACTTCAGCCTAACCCTTTATCCTGTAGGGGATGTGGGTCCTAAAATGTAAGTATTGCTGTAAGAACCTTAGGAACCAGTCTTCCAAATTCTGTGAAAAACTTTTAGTTTCAAGTCCCACCACTGGTCATTAACCCCCTTGAAATTTGAATTTTTGCTATTTCTACCAAGTTCAGGTCATAATAACTTGTGTGGGGGGGACACCAAAAAATCACCCAAATATATGTTTGGACAGAGCTTAATGAGATCTACTAAGCATCAAGCAAAATATGCTGGTATCCGGGGATTTATATATACACATACATACATTTTTTTAACCTGAATCATTAATGAGAGAAACAAGTTTAAACATAAAACAGCTCCTTATCTTTAAGAAACAAGCAAACAAAAAATACCTAAGCATTTGAGAATTACACCACTGTCATTCAAGAGTGCTGCTGCTTTTCTATGGCAGCACCAAAAATCAATCTGTTAAATCCCTATTCTCTCTTTGCATTATTTTGCTGTACTCGTCAAGTCAAGACAACAGTTCTGTTAAAATATGTTTCAAATTTACTTTAATGATAGTCAAATTTAACCACTAAAATAACCACATTTGCAATATAAAAGTAATTTCTTTCATTACTGTTCAAATTAGTATTACCAATTTGTAATTTAAAGCTTACCACCAAGCCATGCAATCAAAACAAAATAAAACCATGTCTAGCTTCACTTATAATCATTACAGAATGACCAATACACTTCAATAACACATTAAAATTTTCCTTAAATTGTTTTACACAGAATTACATTTACACAAATTATCCTCTAAATGGTCATAGTATAATGTGCACTCTCCTCCTCTGAAGGAAAGCTGTAATTACTTCATTGCAGACAGAGCAACCATTAATATTGAAAATGTGACACTCAAATGCATACATCTTCCCTTTTTGTTGCATTTCAGTGTACTTTTAAATTAAAATATACCCTCTATTTTTCATGCAATTTGTATTTATAAGTGACATTTAAACATAAAACTCATGCAAACTCTTAACAGTCTGTGATGTCATGGCTAGCACACTTAATTCTCACACAAACATTTAATCATGAAAATATTTAATAAAATAGTCCTGGGCCTACATACATCTTAGTTTGTTGCAGATAAACATTTTTCTTTATCTTTGTAAAAAGCTTTCCATTAACACAGTCGCTTTAGCAAAAAGCTGCCTCTTTCTTTACATGAGCTGCTCTCAATTGTAACTGCTTTGCCGCATTCAAAGCTCTGTCTGATATTTTTCTTAATTATTTCATGAATTCCTTGCACTGAGTGTCAAGTGTAATTTTCCGTTTTCAAATCCCTTGCATTATTTATGCACATTTCTAACTTGCCTTTATACACCAAATAGATCTCCTGCACAATATTTCCTTCTTGTCTCTCTGTTTTTTTTTTATCAGATTCAAACAATTCTGCTAGTTTCTTTTCAGGTTCACAATTTTAGACAGATCTCCTAACATGAATGCACAAAAACTATCGTGCTTTGCAACATATTCCTCTATGACGTTGATCTAATGCAAAAGTGTGGCCATACTCTGCTTTTCAATCCAGACTACAAAAGTTTCAAACAATCTTTATTCCTTGTTTGGTTTTGCCTTGCTTTTGTCAGTGTATTTTATTAAATTATTCCAAGGAAACAAGCAGCATATACTTTTCTTTCTATTTTTATGAGCAGTTTGGTTTCATTTTCACATTTAATTTATACTTTTGAATGTGCCTAAATTGGGCTTAACTGGAACTTATCTCCTGATCGTTCCTTATCTGTGCCACTTGATATTGACAGTTAAATTAGTCCTAAAGCCTCTTTTTGTAACGTACAAACTGGACAGGAAAAACAGAGGGAAAACAGGTCTAACCAATTTTCTTATACAGTCACTTCCACTTGCAAGAGGGTGTATAGTCTCCTTTGCTTATTACTCATATCCCCATATACTGTAAATACCCAAAATATGTCAAAATACCCCTGTAAGACACAATGAGAAAACACTGTGTAATATTAGCCAATATTAGACAGTATGTTACCTAGTCACCCAGACAGCTTGTTACCTCTGCTGCACAGTAAGAGCTCATCTGTGGTTTTGAATTTGAATACCCATTCCTCGTTTATCACAGCCAGCCACATTGCCCCTTGTCGATGCCTCCTGGCTGGCTCGCCAAATTGTAAGAGGTTAGAATTAGCCTTAAAAATAATTAATCTTCAATTAGCAGTTATAACAGTTTATTTAGGAATCAAAAATGCAAACCTGGACAAATCAAGTCAAATGTGATACATCGGTCATCTCTCATACAGGCCTCAGTCAATAGTGTTCTGTGCTGGCATCAGTGTAGATGTTATTTACTTCTGAGCCAATCTGAGCTTTAATTGCATCAGAGATGTTGTTTTTTTCTGAGCTGGCGTCGCACAGAGATGTTAGTGTCTGAGCTGGCCTCAGTGTAGATGTTATTGAGCTGAGCCCAGAAATTACTTTGAACAGCACAGATATACAACTAGCTTACATAATTTCCTTGACCAAATTTGCTCTTATTTCCCTAGCACAATGCATGGTGTGAGACAAAGCACATTAAAAGTTAACATTTGCGTTTTCTTCTTCATTTTACCAGTGTCAGCAGAAACCTAGATAACAAAGTTACGTTTAACAATGCTATGAGTTTTGCTCAATTCTATCAGGCAGCAAAGCGCTATAACCGCTCATGACAAGGTCGAACGATAAGGCTGGTGATTGCAAACGGCTGATGTACACCAGCTATGTACAGCTTAATTTTATTAACCCTGCATTGTTTTAGAGCTTACATTAAATGCAAGAAAATCACACAACGTTTACAGAGAGTTGCAATGATTTCTCACTTCTTTCACCATTTAAATGGGAATCATAGCAACGGTAGTATAATGGAAAAGAACAGATGGCTGATGAAACAATAAGAGATTGTGCAATTTAACTGGAAAGACCTAGTGTACACTGCCCCACACAAGGTGCATGGTTATCAGAAAAAGCCTATGTGTTCCAATTGTATAGTGTGTCATTATGCATTCTTTGACACTTATTGCTTAGAACCAGTTTGAATTGGTTTGATTATGGTTTGCACATAGGCTCAAACAGCTTATTAAGCAGAAACAAAGGAGATATCATCCCTTCGAGGTCACAGCTACACTCTTGAGTTATGAAAGCCAGTCAATCCAACATATTTCGGGCCACATGCCAAGCCAAAGTAGCTACAAGGTCAGGTAAGCACGAGTTTTAAAATCGTTACACATCAATTACAATGATATATCTAAATACATTTACCAGCCTTATGAAGCCCTGTCAGACTTCTGATATAAGGGGCTTCAGTGTAAATTTCAAGTCCTGTGTAGCACAGATTCGCAGCAGTTTTTTAAAGTGTCTTTTCCAAGGCTCGTTCTCCTGAAGTCTTGGATGTAGCTAAATAAACAACATTATTTGACATTAACAAACATTAGCACCCATGATTTCCCTTTTATACACCTGTGGCTGGAGCCTAATTAATCATCAATTATTCCATTCTGGCTCCAGCAACATTCCCAGGGAGGAATATAACCCCCTCCCTGCCTACCCAATATTCCCCACACACCAGCAGGGCTTCCACTCTGTCACAATGCTATTCAAAGAATAATCGCATTGAGGCATTGACTTAAATAGAATTGAAACTAAAATGGAACCATAAGCATTTTAAAAGTAGTTATGGGCCCTATTTTTAACTGTGTTGGAATGGTAAGGCATCACAAAGCTGAAAAGCTGATGCTGCTACATTTATTTCTTATTTTCCTTTTAGGAAACCAGTTCTGATAATGTTTCAATGTTTTAACTCCTATGAATTGTGACTTTCTTCCTAGTAAATAGTTATTTCTCTATCGCACTGTTTTAATTCTGCTTTTAAAAATACTGTAAAGCCATACATACCACTGCTGTCTGCCACAACATAAGGGGAGCCTGCATTAAAGTAATTTTGTGATGCCCACTTTAATTACCCAGCATTTAGTAAGAGGAACAAAACTTTTTGAATTTAAAACTTTTTGTTTAGCTTTAGATGACTCACTTTTTTCAGTACAATAAATAATCAAGACTAAACAAACCATCAATAATAATTGTTGATAACTGTTTCCACTCTAATTCAATGACAGTAATGCACGTTTCACAGCTACAAACAGTCAAATGAACATCCTACTACTATTTATCTATATATCTACTGTATTTGAGGTTTTCTTAAGATGTTCTGATTAACTGGTAATACAAATACCTATCATTGACTGCAACATTTGTGAAGAAGCACGAAGAATATTGTAAGCAAACACTCAAGAGTCCTACTTTAGTAGAGAATTGCTGCTGATGGTGACACACTCCAGTTTTAGCTATCAGTTTGTGAGGAGCAGTTTATTTTTTTAAAGGAGTGTTGGGGGAGGTGCCAGGGCATTTGTTTCAGAACAACCTGTCCCAAGATGCTTTTCTGCTGCAAGGTTGGAACCATAGAAACCACATAAGAGCATTTTAAAGAGACTGGGTAGGCAGGCTGTAATGGCTATTATCAGAGCTGCAACTAAAGTTAATTATTACATTATGTACTGTATTGTCATTACTGGTAAAAGAGTGACACAAAATTCACTGTTTTGTTTACACCTTGATTAATCTTTGCTGCTGGTGTTCATATGTATTTGTAAATTAGTCTCAACAAAGAATTTAGTATTTAAAAGAAAAGGATACAATTGTAATGATAAACTGCTTCTGCTACACTCAAGTATTGGGGCACATGAATAGCTGCAGAAGTAAAGGGCATATTCTTCCCCATATTTTATAGCCAGATTAATGACTTCATGAAACTTAAAGAAGAAAAATTGATTACAAATAGTTTTAGGAGAGGTAGAGGAAACAGCAGAACTTTGCTGCTCAGTATGTTGGTACCTTTCTCTGACTGGGAAACACTGCACATTTGGTTTCTGTGTGTTACCGTTATATAAAATCTATATAGGAACATGCAATTTTTTTTCTAACATGCACAAAGTTCATAACTTTTCTCACTGTAAACTGCTTTGGCTTATTGTCATGCCAATAAAGCCCATTTGAAACAGAAGTGATTTCACAGCGGGTGGAGCATTTCTGCCTGTTTTTGCTGAAATCCCTTGCTTACTAAATATCTTGCTGTCCCCAAGGACTACAATTGTCTCCAAACGAACACAGAAGATTTTAATGAGCAATGCTTCCCATATGAAGTCCCTTGCAAAGCGGATACAGTGGAGGCGGTCATACATGCACCATATTTTATATTTGCAAGTTAGATCAGATTTACTTAATTACTCATCATGAGTGAATCCAGTTTTCACATATTACATATCCGAGTGTGTGCATTTAAACTGGTGTGTTTGTGTGTTTATGAGGCAAAGTGCCCACCCCTTGTGTATTTTGTGTTGTGTGTTAATGTCAGTGTATAGTCATTGGTGTTTAAAATGTATATTTGTATTTATTCATGAGGATTGCACAGCACTTCACGTGCAAGTAAAATGTAATAATATGTGAGCACAGGGAATTGCACTTTATTAATTCACATGCAGTTTTACCGCGATTCCAATTGAATGATTGATTAGCAATTGAGTCTCGGTACAGCTGCATAAAAGCTACATGTTTTCACCCACTCGGGGTTGTGTGTTCGGTGAGTGGAGAACGGGATTGGAGGTAATTGTAATCGTAGTCGTATTAAGTAAAATATCAGCTCACCGTGTTTGTCTGTATAGTCCGTTTTGTTTGTCTCTTTTGTTTTGGCGAGTGCACCGTGTCCTGCGTTTTTGTTTTGTTACAAACCTTTTATTTACTGTCTGTTCATTCATTAAATGCCAAGCAAAACCATTCGCTCCGCTCCACCAAACTCCACCTCTCTCTTTGTTTATTTCCTGGTTCCTGTTTCTGGTGCAGGGAGAGGCAGCTCTTGTTCCTCTCCCCCTGATGGTGATCGAGGCAGAGGCAGCTCCAGCTCCTCTCCTCTTGGTGGTGGGGGAAGTGATACCAGCAGGCATTCACCCTCTGTTTGTGGACATGGACCCAACAGGCATTCATCCTCTGCTGGTGGAGTTGACGGAGGCAGAGGCAGCTCCTGCTGTTCTGCTCCTGGCGGTTACAGGGAACTAGTGCGGCTCTCCCTCACTTGCAGGGGACTGGTGCGGCTCTCCCTCACTTGCAGGGGACTGGTGTGGCTCTCCCTCCTGCTCTGGAGATGACGGTGGGACCTCTCCCTCTGGCGCTGGAGACGGCTCCTCTCCCTCTGACTCTGGGGGCAAAACCAGCAGACATTCTTCCTCTGCTGGTGGAGATGAGAGTTGCAAGTCATCTCCCTTCAGCTCAATGAGGATGCAGGTGGGCGTGGCTCCTCCCACTTGGAATGCAACCTGCTAGGGCAGTCCATATCGGCAACCAAGTAGTTGCTCACCATGGTTGCTGGGTTCACGAAGGGCACTGGGTAGAAGTGTTGTTCCCAGCATTCCCAACATTCCCCATCTCTGGCCCACAGCAGGTCAACAACCAGTGGGAGGTCCTCCCTGCTCCACAAAGGCTCTGTCTCCTCCTTCCTGGGCTCTAGTTCCTCCTCCTCCTCCTGCAGTCGTTGCTGCTGCTTTCCTCTCCCGCTTCTTCCCCCCATGGGAAAAAAATTTCCCCACACACACACACACAAAAAAAAAACGTCCTTATTTTTTTTTTTTCTTCCCCAAAAACTACAGTCCCTGCTCTGGTCTGCATCTAGGAGGCACTGGTAGTCCCGGTTCTGACACCACGTGTAACAAAGATGGCCGGAGTGGGGGACGTCAGACCAGAAACAAGAACCAGGAAATAAACAAAGAGAGGTGGAGTTTGGTGGAGCTGAGTGAATGGTTTTGCTCAGCATTTAAAGAATGATCAGACAGTAAATAAAATGTTTGTAACAAACAAAAACACAGGACACGGCACATTTGCCAAAACAAAAGAGACAAAAAAAACTATACAGACAAACATGGTGAGCTGATACTTAATACGATTACGATTCCAATTACCTCCGTCTCCAATCTCGTTCTCCACTCACCGAACACACAACCCGGAGTGGGTGAAAAAATGCAGACTCAATTGCTAATCAATCATTCAATTGGAGTCGCGGTACAACTGCACGTGAATTAATAAAGTGCAATTCCCCGTGCTCACATATTATTACATTTTACTTGCACGTGAAGTGCTGTGCAATCTTCATGAATAAATACAAATATACATTTTAAACACTCATGTTACACAGACTTCGTTTATATCCCGTATACCAATGACTATACATCAACATTAACATACAACACAAAATAAACACAGGGATAGGCACTTTGCCACAGTTTATTACAAGATTTTGCATTTGCATGTTGAACTGGTGGAAGGCCAGTATGCACACTAATCTTGAACTTTATTGCCTTCATGCCTGTGAGCAAGTTCCGTAATTAACGCTCAATATGCTAATTATCCAACTGATAAATCAATACTCTGCTTTTTAAGGTCTATCAGTCAACCATTTATTATAAATGACAATACATACTGCAGGTATGGAAATAAGACTCCCATTGCATGGCAATTTGATCAGTTCCTTGGTTTAATAAGACACACCTGGGCTTGTTACCTATACACTGGAAAATCAAGCTTGTATGAAAACCTGGTGTAACAGGTTCAAGTATGTATTTATATAATGTTCTGGGAATGTGAGGAACAAGGAGTGGCTGTAGCCAGGCAGGCAGCAGGAGAGCTTCTCCGCAGTTCTGCAATCGAGCAGGAGAGGGAGAGGGGGACGATGAACACCTACTTCAATCCTGACCAGAACACCCCCTGCCTGCAGGTCTGTCCTGGGCCTCTCTCAAGCAGTATACCTGCTTTCTTCCTAGGCTCATATATTCGAGTAATCTTTCACTCCTCCATTTATTGGGTTTAAATACAAGCTAGGAAGTCCTTGGCAAGTGCTTCCTATTGGATTATTGACCAGAATCAAGACAGGTGTTGACTAGGGGTGTTGGATTCCGTTTAATAGCCTAAAGGTTCCTGTTTCGTATTAAATGTTTTTTGAACTCTCAAGCTTTTACATATTGGGAATGTTTATATCCAATCAGTAGCGCCATCTTAAGAAGCCCTACATCACTAATTTATAAATGACTGCAACATGCATTTGTATATAAGGCTGCGTGTGTACAGCATTTCATGGAAAATCCCTAATTTTATGAATATGAAAATACATTTGTCACACACTGTACATACTGGTTAATGCCTATACTGTATTTGGCCTGCATATTTTTGACAATGGTTAATGTATAAGTTAATGTATTAAACACTCAATAGTACTACGTGTAGAATTACTAAAATAAACTTAATAAATTCAGTGAGACATTGAGAAAGAAATGACAGCCAGATTTCAATTTCCTTTGATTTATGAGGAAGACTTAAACCTGATTCAATGTCAGGTTTTTAGCTAGCTCTATCATGGTTTACATATCCCCAAAAACACTTGAAGGAATTGCAGCCCTATTTGTTAGTTAGGCATTCATTACCCTTTATATTATTTGGAGACTCAAAGTTCACATTGTTGTTGTCCGTATCAAATTCTTTCCTGTGTATTTAAAGATGCGATTGGGTACATACATGGTAAGATGTCATAAGCAAGGAGTTTGAGTCAGGTGAAATGGGCACCAGATTTTCCAGTGGCCATTACTTTGTATACTCTGTATTGATCTGACACAATTCCTCAGATCACTGTCAAACAAAGGGGTCACGTTTTGTTTGTTGTCATCCTCCCTGACTGTACAAGACCTTCAGCCCAGGACCTGGGGGGGGGTCATTGACCATGCAGTGCTCGGTCACCTACTGTAGCTTTAATTGTAGCTTTAACCCTTCATTAGTCAAAGTTCTGACTGAAAATTCTTGATAGATGCAATTTAATTCATTATAATATCATACATTAAGTCTAAAACACTTTTTATTTATTAAATAACATATGGAAAGATTACACTTTTTACAGAATGATACAATAGCATACAGAATATGCAGGTCTGTTGAATAATATTTTATACGGTAAGTCTAAAATTATACAAATAGTCATGTAGGTTCGGATTTGGGTAAAATTATAACCAAAATGTTTATGTGCTTGATTTCTACCTGTCCTTCAGAATTAACAATGGTGTGTTTTTAAAGTTTTGCATTAAAATGGCGCTAAGCTAAAATTATATGGCAAAAGTTGTTGGTTAGAAAGAGTCAACAACAAACAAGTAAGTTTAAAAGTTGTACATAAAATACATTTTTCTGTGCAGAGTTATTTTGTAGTATTTAAAAGGTGCCTAAAGTAGGAAAACCATTTGGAAAATAATCGTAGTTCAGTTTATAGTATAAAAAGGCAGTTTTATTGACAGCAGTCAAATATGGTTATCACATGACCTCTTTATGCTTCCTCCAACACAGATTGTATTAGGCTTTGAAACAGGGAATGTATTAAAGGCAGAATCAAAAAATGGGAAATTTCATCCAAAAGATTTAAAAGTATATTGTATTAAATGAGGATTGCTGTCCTTTGCTTGGGTATAGGCAGCGTCCAGACAAGTTCCAAATATAAAAATGTAAATGTAATCATGCTCTCAAAGGCATTTCAGTCATTTGCCCCTCACTGTGCTGGCTGTGTGTAAACAGCCCTGCATGTCTAGGCATGCTGAGGAGCAATTACGTTCACTGATGTGATTAACATTTTTTGGGATGAAACGACAGACTGCATTTCCACTTCCAGAACAGTTGTTTCCCTGGAATAGTTACGTTTCATTTTTTACAAAACCAAAATTGCAGACCCGTGTTTGCATAGACAAATTCAAATGTTGTATGTCAGGCTATAGTTATACAACATCCACTATAGCACTGTTAATAGGGTGCATGGCCTCCGTTGGTAGCCAGGATGACTCTTATTCAATAGAGGACTGACTGGTAGATTGAGAAACCAGGCTGGAGGTGGACTGAGTCTTTCAGTCAACATCCAACCTAAATGTCAGCGATAGAGCACGTTCTTAAGCAAACTATCACTTCAAATTACATTTACTTTGTGTCTCAGGATTTTTACTTAATTCACGTACCAGAAAGGTTACTTACTTAGAGACTATGTAGTGGAGTTCTGAAAAATACATGCTGCTACAACCATTTAAATAATTTACCTGTATTTTTTTTTTTCATTGCTAACATCCTGACAGAATTTTACACTATACCTTTTAAAGTTTGTTTCACAACTCTTTTCAAAATGTCCACTCTAGTGCACTGATAGTGTAAGGATAATTGCCCACATTGTCAGACAGGTAACACAGCAATAACAATCCGTGATGTGGTACGAAAAAGAAAAGCTAGAGCACTTGTGTTTGTTTTTTGTTTTTTTATTTTAATTTTAATTTTTATAATCCTGCATTGATTTATATGACGGATCTCTAACCCCAATGCACCAGAGCGGCCATTTTGAAAAGAGCTTTGAAACAGATTTTAAAGTTATAAGTGTAAAATGTTGTCAGGATGTGAACAATGAAAGGAAAAATGACAGGTACGTTATTTAAACAGCTGTAGCAATGCGTGGGGATGTGTAATGCTATATTTAAACAGCTGCAACAATGCATGGGGATGTGTAATGCTATATTTAAACAGCTGTAGCAATGCATGGGGATGTGTAATGCTATATTTAAACAGCTGTAACAATGCATGGGGATGTGTAATGCTATATTTAAACAGCTGTAGCAATGCGTGGGGATGTGTAATGCTATATTTAAACAGCTGTAGCAATCTGTGGGGATGTGTAATGCTATATATGAGGATGCTCTACCCATGCCCCAGAGCGGGCCATTTAAACAGCTGTAGCAATGCATGGGGATGTGTAATGCTATATTTAAACAGCTGTAGCAATGCATGGGGATGTGTAATGCTATATTTAAACAGCTGCAACAATGCATGGGGATGTGTAATGCTATATTTAAACAGCTGCAACAATGCATGGGGATGTGTAATGCTATATTTAAACAGCTGTAGCAATGCGTGGGGATGTGTAATGCTATATTTAAACAGCTGTAGCAATGCGTGGGGATGTGTAATGCTATATTTAAACAGCTGTAGCAATGCGTGGGGATGTGTAATGCTATATTTAAACAGCTGTAGCAATGCGTGGGGATGTGTAATGCTATATTTAAACAGCTGTAGCAATGCGTGGGGATGTGTAACACTATATTTTCTGGAACCCAAATACTTATGCTTTAAGTTGCCATTGTTATCTTTTTTAACTATGGATTATGCTGTTTTATCCGTTGATGTTGTGCGGCTTTACTTAATCGAGACCAACTATCCTCATATAGGTTACAGAGGGCAGAAGTGAATGTGCTATGATAAAATGTATGCAATATCTCTAAATTTGTGACTGTGGATATGTTTGTAACATAAGGATGTATTTAATTTGTTTAGATAAATGATTGCTAGTCCTTGATAACATGGATGTGGAAGTATAGGACTGCAACTGGAAAGGATCCAATATGGCTGCACAGAGAATCCGGGCTACGAATAACAACAACGTGCTTCCCCGCTGCAAATCAGAAGGGACCCTTATCGACTTGAGCGATGGGATACCTGAGCCAAGCTTCAGTGATGTTGAAGGTGGGTGATTCTACTTTGTTAGGTTTTCAGCTTGGTAATCTGCTGCTAGCCAAAGTGCCATTATGCAGTAGAAGTACTACAAGCAAACAAAATGTAAATAATTTAAATAGCATAAGATAATATCATACCAGTTTCATTTGAGAACAAACATCCCAGGGCATTTTACAAAAAATATAACACAATAAAGGAGACGTTAAATGTTTTAAGCTTAGATTTAAAAATATTGATTGACTGAGCATTCTGAATAGAACCTGGACGTGAGTTCCAAAGTGGAGGAGCTCAAGATATACATACATGCCCTCGCACCATACATTTTTAATTGAGCTCATGGAATTAGTAGGAGATTGTTATTGGCAGATCTCAAAGTGTGGGCCAGTTTGTAAGGAATTAGCAATTCAAATCGGCAGGACCAAAACCACGGAGAGCCTTGTAAGTGGAAGCCAATGGAAGCCAATGTAGTGACCTTTAAACTGGGAAAATGTAAGCGGTAGACTTGGTGTCAGTAAGTAACCAAAACTAAAGACATTGAACCATATTTTAAAGAAAAAGCAAAGTCGGGGTTGATTTAATGCAGATGTTATAGTTCTGAGAAGTTTCTTTAAAATGCTGCTGCTGCTTCTTCTCATTGCAGTGCCTTCTCCAAGTGCCTTACTCCTGGATAAGTCTGCCTCCTTTGGAGATGCACGAGAAGTCGTTGCCATCAAGGACTACTGCCCCACCAGCTTCACCACTTTGAAGTTCTGCAAGGGAGACCACCTGTATGTGCTGGACGCCTCCGGAGGAGACTGGTGGTATGCCCACAACACCACCGAAATGGGCTACATTCCTGCTGCCTACGTCCTGCCGGTCAACCATCGTAACTCCTCTCTCAGCGACAGTGGGATGATAGACAACCCTGGAGACAGTGCCAACGAGGGAGCCAAAGAACTTGACTTCCTTGGGGAATGGACGGAGGTCTTCACAAATCAGTCTACCAAGACGTATGAGAACAATCCCTTTCTGAACTGCTCCTCTACCAACCCCTTTCTCAACGGAATTGTGCAGCCACCGCATGATCAGAATAGTAGTGAGCAGATAGGTTTGAAAGCGGTGGACTTGCTTCTCTTTGACTCCCTTTCTCCCAGCTCCCCTACAACCAACAGTTTCAGCAACAGGATCTTTGACAATGCTCCCTCTAGTCCCAAGCTGGAAGTGTGCCGGGCGCTGAGACAGGACAATCCTTTCTTCAGGAGTAAGCGTTCCTACAGCCTTTCGGAGCTCTCTATTCTCCAAGCCCAGTCCAATGCTTCTTCTGTCTCCTCTGGGTTCTTCTCCGGTTTGAAAGCCCCTGCCCCAGAGCAGTTCCAGAGCAGGGAGGACTTTAGGGCAGCTTGGTTGAATCATCGGAAGCTGGCCAGATCTTGTCATGACTTGGACTCTCTCGGCCAGAACCCAGGCTGGGGTCAAACGCAACCGGTGGAGACAAACATAGTGTGCAAACTGGATAGCTGTGGTGGGACTGTCCAGCTACCAGACACCAGCATCAGTATTCACGTCCCTGAGGGCCACATGGCTCCTGGAGACACCCAGCAGATTTCCATGAAAGCCCTGCTAGACCCACCGCTGGAGCTCAACAGTGACAAGTACTCCACAGTGAGCCCGGTGGTGGAGATCAAGCTGAGCAACATGGAGGTCAAGACCTTTATCACCCTGGAAATGAAAGTGTCTGTGGAGGTGAAGAAGGACAGCAGAAACACAGCTGATGTTGTCTGCGTTAGGAGTGACTGCAAAGAAGGGCCTTACTTCCCGATGCCCCAAGCATACATCTTTGGGGACACTGTGCAGGTGCAGCTTGACAACTTGGAGCCCTGCATGTATGTGGCAGTGATCGTTCAAGCACAGAATCTTATGCAGCCCTCCACAGTATGGGATCATGTGGTGAAGAAAGTCACTCTTGGTGTGTATGGGCCTAAACATATCCATCCCTCCTTTAAAACCGTGGTGGCTATTTTTGGGCACGACTGTGCACCCAAGACCCTAATGGTGAGCGAGGTGGGGAAGCAGGCCCACAGTGCCCCTCCAGTGGCCCTACAGCTATGGGGGAAGCACCAGTTTGTGCTCGGGAGGCCACAGGACTTGAAAATCGGAATGTATTCCAACATGTCCAACTACGAGGTCAAAGAGAACGAGCAAACCAGGATCGTACGGGGGTTTCAGGTGAAACTGGGGAAAGTGAGCCGATTGATTTACATGATCACATCCCGCAATGTGGATGACCTATCAGACTTCACCCTCCAGGTTCAAGTGAAGGATGACCATGAAAGCATCCTAGCGCAGTTTTGTGTACAGACGCCTCAACCCCTGCCAAAAACAGGGGTACGGACCACAGGGCAGAGGAGGTTCCTCAAGAAGAAAGAGGTAGAGAAGATTTTATTGTCTCCACTTGCTGTAACAAATAAATATCCGATGTTCCAAGACCGATGCATCACCAGTTTAAAGTACGGCAAGCTCCTCAAGACCGTGATGAGGCAAAACAAGAACCAGTACCTCTTGGAGTACAAGAAAGGAGATATGATCGCGCTACTTAGTGAGGAGAAAATCAAATTGAAAGGACAGTTGTGGACCAAAGAGTGGTATATAGGGTACTATCAAGGCAAGATAGGACTTGTGCATGCCAAAAACGTGCTGGTGGTCGGCAAAATCAAACCTAGCTTTTTTGGGTCTGATCTCACGACTACAGTACTTCTGGATCAGATTTTGAAACCTTGCAAGTTCTTGACGTACATCTATGCATCAGTAAGGACGATGCTGATGGAGAACATCAGCAGCTGGAGGTTGTTCGCCGATGCGCTGGGCTACTACAATATGCCACTGTCATTTTTCTGCCGGACTGATTTGGACAGTGAGCCGGAAAAGGTGGCCTCGGTGCTGGAGAAGCTGAAAGAGTATTGCAACAACGGCGAAGACAAAGAGAGGAAGTCCTTCCAGAAGTACCTCATGACAGTAAGTGCTCAGTTTTCACTATGCAGTTGCAACCAGATACATTCTGCAAAATACACATCTAGTATTACAACCTATTAGCCCAACTTAGACTAAAGGCTGTGGCAGTTTAGGACAAGAGGGGAGAAAGAAGTTGATGTAGGGATTAGATATGGAGGGGAGTAGCAACAGATAAACATACAGGTAGGCATAGTGGTGCTTATGGTATTGACATCCCTCTGGTGTTTCAGATACTCAGTCAATATTTAGTTGTCTGAATGTACTCTAACTAGGTAATGAAATACTTGAATTGACTTTCCTTACTTCATTTTTACATAGTCCTCGTTATTCAACCAAGCTTTATTCCTGCACTTTTTCAAACAGTAAATGAAAATGACAGCAGGCATGCAGGTTCAGGAGGGGTCCCCTTAATATTAAAAGACACAAAAAAAGGAAAGAGCTTCTCAATCATATTATTATCAATGAATTTGTTTAGTCTTCTTATCAATACTTGCATTATCAGCAATATTCATGTTTCTAACAAAGGATCTCCACCACAGCACCCAAGATGTTTTGTTACTGTCTCTTCCCAGGGATTAGTCCATAAAGAGATGCTAAAAGAGGGAAGCTATGCAACAAGAGTCTTATTTCCATCCCTGCCACCCTCTATTGTGGGAGAGAGCATTGGTATTTGCAATGGCTTTATTTTATAAAGCGGATGAGTGAAAAACAGACAGAGAGAAAGAGCTACTAACTAGGAATAAAGTCACACTTAATGGGAGTTGAAACACGGTTAATGATTATTGTAATGATCTTTACCTGGTATTCGATGAAAATGTCATGGTTGCATTATGATATGTAACACACTAATACCTTCTTGGGTCAAGGTTGAGACCACAGACCAGACTGGTCCCTGGTGATTTTGACAAGACTTGATTAGTGTATTAGTCTGCTGTATACACTGCCTGCTAGTTAGAAAGTCATTGAGTTAGATATGTCTTCAAGGTACAGTGGTCGGCAAAATCAAACCTAGCTTTTTTGGGTCTGATCTCACGACTACAGTACTTCTGGATCAGATTTTGAAACCTTGCAAGTTCTTGACGTACATCTATGCATCAGATTCCAGAATAGACAGGTTCTGGATTGTGGAGGGTATCACATTATGAATTTCAATAGGGATTTGATCAGGACCCAGCAATTGTGCCACATCATACAGAATGCCGATATGTAGAGGGGCTTGATTAGACTAACTAAGAAGACTAATTATTAACTAACTAAGAAGTTTTACTAACTATACAAAAAGTGAACAGCAGCTGGAACCGTTTCCATCCAATCCTCTCCCTTGTCTCAAGCCATGGTCAGCAGGTCTGATTCCTCTGAGAGCTTTATTTAATGAACACTGCTTGAAAGCCATATTTCCAAGGCTAAGGAAGGGCTGTGTTAAACTCTCTGGCAGAGTTCCAGTGCTAAACTGCCAGGGCAATGATATGCAGCACAGCTAAATCAGGCTCGGTGGTTTGGATGTCAAAGCATCAACAAAGCATACTTGGTGGTTCTTGGTGAGTAACATGAAGATGATCAATGAATGAGGGAAGACATAAACACAGAGGGACGACAGGCCGGAGGAGTTCATGTCTTTACTCACAAATGGATTTATTTTAAAGTTACTCACCCTGAACCATGTGTTTTCTGTTTATACCATGCATAATTAACCATTTACTCATTAAGATAGACTCAAATCTTTTTTTTATCTTTTTTTTTTAATGGATTAAACCTTGCCTTTGATGTGGGAGCTCAAAATGCAATGCTTGGCAAAGCCGTCATTTTGACATCACCCTGCCAGTAAAATATTAAAACTAATTCAGCTTTGGAATAATATATAAAGCTCTTATCAACTGACTTGAAATAAATACATTTGAATAAAAACACATTAATTTCTGTTGACACTTCAGTTTAGTTTTCAAAGATTCTGTTTGAAAGATGTGTAAGAAATAAAATCTGCTGGTCGATCCCCTTGTGTTGACATTTTTTGCTATGATACATTTCAGAAGGAAACTGAAGCTTCAAAAGGAATTAATGCATTTTTATTTTTTTAAAAAGTTATTTATAAGGCATTTATCTTTAAAGCTGCACTATCCCTCAATCCTATATTTTTTTTAAACTGTGATTCCTGTTTACTGCATCGCTCTGTAGTTTACCCTTCTGAGCACCAGACTCATTTCAGTTTGTAGCTTCCTTCCTGAAGCCCTCCCTTCATTCTGTCACTTTTAAACACTGCTACCTGCAGCAGCAAGAGGTTATTAATGTAATTACTAAGCTCTGCAAATCAAAACAAAAATGTTAATTTGTATCGAAATGGTGCTTTGGTTCTACTGATAACATATTAAAAACTGGAGAGCCTAAATTTCAACATGTAAAATTTCAACATCTAAAATCTGTATGAGTCACTATACCTTTTAATAATACAAAACCAATATGTGTTTTAACTACCTCTATGTCAATTACTGTGGACCCTGAAGTACGGTTTATCAGATTCAATAACATCCTCCAAGTATGCTGTTTGCTTAGTAATTAGACTGTGGTTTGCTTGCTAGGTGCAGTATAAGATCAGCCATATAATATTTCTAAGCAGGTTTGGGGAATGTTCTAATTATGCCTCGACTGACCACTGTGTTCTCTACAGGGTTTAAATGTGGGCACGGTTTGTTGGGCCTTCGGTTCTGCCTGATACAGCAACTTCAGACAGAATTCTGTCAGTCATGTTCTCAGTTTAATACTGTTTGGCTTACCAGACAGCCTCAGAAGATTGTACCAGTGAGGGAGCCACACTTTGTTTATGTTTTCTGGAATAAGCCATATAACATCTGTCTCTCTCTCTCTCTCTGGACAAATCAGTTGTCTAAAGGAAAAAGAGAGAAGAGAAAAAAAAGATGGTAATTTACACAAATTTGTCAATCTACTGTAGGACCACCTAATCAAGGAAGGGGGAAAAGATAAATCTTACTAGTGTCAGCCTGTCCTGAAATGTATTAAGTGTGATTCCTTTTCCAAGTGTGCTGCCCAAAGCAAACTACTTTTATCCCCATTTTCAAATTGCCTGTCTGCTGTGTACATGGGGGAACACGCTGGGAATGCTCTGCCAGGTTTATTTCTCTGCAGTGACTTGACAGTGCCGTCCGTACCGAGTACACAGATCCTCAGGGCATCCTTGCTTACTTGCTGAGGTCTCACTCTGTATTTATATTGATCTTGTGGTGGGGGTGGTGTTTGTTGATAGTTTGAATGATGTGATGTTTCATCGGCTGTAGGCAAACCCATAGTAATGATACACAACAATACAAAAACAACAAAACAAGTAAGGAGTCGCTGAGGAAGATTTGTATAATGTTTAGCAGGATTTGTACATTTGTTCTTCAGTGTAGTCTTTTAGAACATCACTGTACCTTGTATTCTAGATTAAACTTCTCAGATTTTTAAAGGGTCTGTGACGGGTGTGGGTATTCACTGACATGGGAGGCAGAAGGATGTAATTGAAACAACTCCGGTGCCCAGTTTTATTACTGTTTACTTTTCTTTCTTTTATTATCCGCCAGATGGCGCTGGTTCCGCTATCCGTAATGCCAACGATGGTAAAGGGGTTGCACTTGTTTTATGTCGCATGCGCAGGTGTTCAGAAATAATAAGGAAAAATGGAAAATAAAACACAGTAATAAAACTACAAACAAAAGGTGCTGCTTATGCAGCGTGTCCCACCCCCGTAGCCAGTCAGCTCGGTTCTCCAACATATGCTCTGGTATTCGCTCACTATACACTGGGGTGGCCAAGGTTCTCCCAGCTACCTACACACATCCGCCCCGGGTACATAACAATTATTTTTCTCTCTTATTTACTATTAGCTGTCTTCCTCAGTTGTGCTTGCTTGTCCTGTTCTCTCGCTCCAGTGGCTGACATTCTTGTCTCAGTTTTATTTATATTGGCTTCCATACCCAGCGTCACTGGGTTTCCCCTGTCATGGCCACCCGAATGAATAACAGAGCATAGTTCTTATAGGTTGAGCGCCCCTCCCAAGGCCCGCCTCTCGACCAGTCAGAGAGAGTGAAAGAGAACACACCTTCACCCAACCTCTCTTTTTCACTGCCATGGTTGACAGGCAGATCGTATGAGGCTCTCGACCTCTCCCTGCAGGATGTTGCATGCGCCAGATAGCCAGCACAGATCTCCCCTGTTACAGGGGCCCTTAACAAACTTCCTGTTTATTTGAGTAATCTATTCCATGAGTATACCTGTGACTACAGCTTACAAAATGTTTGTGGTACCAAATAATTTTAAATACTGTTGATAAAAAGTGCTACAGGAAGGAAATATTTAGCTTTTGCTGCAGTTTCAGATTGGAATGCCTTGCCTATGGGACTTAGATGTGCTGTTTCATTATCTGAAGAAGCCCTGTGTATGTATATGGTGTGTGTGTGTGTGTGTATATATATATGTATATGTGTGTGTATATATATATATATATATATATATATATATATATATATATATACACACACACACACACAAAATATATATATACACACACACACACTATATATATATATATATATATATATATATATATATATATATATATATATATATATATATATATATATATACACACTGAGTGTACAAAACATTAGGAACACCTTCCTAATATTGAGTTGCACCCCCTTTTGCCCTCAGAACAGCCTCAATTCGTCGGGGCATGGACTCTACAAGGTGTCGAAAGCGTTCCACAGGGATGCTGGCCCATGTTGACTCCAATGCTTCCCACAGTTGTGTCAAGTTGGCTGGTAGTGGATCTCTGCTCTGAATAGGTCGTTATATCTCATCCCACAGATGCTGAATTGGATTGAGATCTGGTGACATGGCAGGCCACTGCAGTAAGCTGAATTCACTGTCATGTTCGTGGAACCATTCCTGGACAATCCTAGCCTTATGGCATGGGGCATTATCCTGCTGAAAAAATCCATTAGCAGATGTATACACTGCTGCCATGAAGGAATGCACCTGATTGGCAGTGATGTTCAGATATCCTGTGGCTTTCAAACATTGATCCACTTTTATCAAAGGGCCCACTGTGTGCCATGAAAACACACCCCACACCATCAAATCACATCACCACCACCAGCCTGCAAAGTTGACACGCGGCATGATGGATGCATGTACTCATGTGGTTTTCTCCATATCCTAGTCCTCCCATCGGCGTGAAACAGCAGGAACCGGGATTAATCAGACTACAATGTTTTTTCAATCCTCCAGTATCCAGTGTTTTCTTTTCTTAGCCCACTGCAAGCGCAGTTTCTTGTGTTTTGATGAAAGAAGTGGAAATCTGTTAGGTTGCCAGCTGCCATACCCCATTTGTGTCAAGCTACGAGGAGTTGTGCATTGTTTTGTGGGTCTTTCGGCACCAATGTTGTACTGGACTGTCAGTTGACTAACTGTAACCCATCTGTTGCTCTGCACAATTCGTGGTGGCCTCCTTTGGCCTCTTTCATCAATGAGCCATTTTCGACCATTGGCCTGTATGTCCTTTGGGTGGTGGACCATCCTTGATAACCACAGGAAACTGCTGAGCCTGAAAACCCAGCAGCGTTGCAGTTCTGACACACTCAAACTGGCGCGCCTGGCAACTACTACCATACCTCGTTCAAAGGAACTTAAATCTTTTGTCTTGCCCATTTACCCTCTGAATGGCACACATACACAATCCAAGTCTCAATTGTGTCAAGGCTTAAAAATCCTTCCTTAACCTGTCTCCCCTTCATCTACACTGATTGAAGTGGATTTAACAAGTTACATCAATAAGGGATCATAGCTTTCATCTGGATTCACCTCGTCAGTCTATTTCATGGAAAGAGAAGGTGTTCCTAATGTTTTGTACACTCAGTGTGTGTATGTATGTATGTATGTATGTGTGTGTGTGTATATATATATATATATGTATATATATATATATATATATATATATATATATATATATATATGTATATATATCATGTTGTGTATTGTTTTAAATTTGTAGTCTGTGTGTTTTATGTGATTGTAATTTGCTTCTGTTGGAGGCCATTGTAAATGAGATAATTATAGCTCATATGGCCTTTTTCCAATAAAATGTTTTAATGAAAATGAAAAACATTAGGCAAGCCCATAGTAACGTGCACTGTTTAGCTTTTGAACTGTCCTGGTGGGGACATACTGGGAAAGGTCACAATCTGGGGTTAGTCTAACTGTCTCTATAAACGCATATATATTTTACAAATGTCTCACTAATGCTGATTATTGGTCAGGACATTCTTTTTGGTTTAGAATCTGCGGGTTAATGGAGAGTCTTATTGCTTAGATTCACTTTCTATCTCATTTTTTGATAGCACAATGAAGGCATCTGGTCAATACTGTGTTTATTTTCACATACTACAGCTGTTGTTCATGGAGAGTTTTGCTTTTTTTTTTTTTTTTTTTGTAGTGCGGATGGCTCTTATTTTGTATGACGTGGGATGTATGTGGTTACAGTTTGTTTGGGTTAGGGTTAGGGTTAAGGGCCAGAGCAAGACATACAAACAAGACACTCTGAACTCTCACTGTGGACGATGAGAGAACATATGAAAGACAAAGCTCTCAAGTCCTTGCTGAGTCAGGCAGCATCCTCTGGTTGCTGGGCGACAAGGAGAATGAGACATAGAGGACAAAAGGACACATTCAGTTACTACTCAGGCAGCATCGGCTGGCAGCTGGGTGGTGTGGAGAGTTAGGGAAAAGTGTCTTGGTCCCATATAGGAGAGACGAAGGAAGAGACCCCTCCTCAGGGAGAGTAATAGCAGGTTGTTGCTTGCATGAGGCTAGCGCATAAGCTGCGAAAGTATAGATGTGGCGTAGGTCCTCTCTGACCGGCAAGGAACCGCCTGGGACAGCAGGGACTTGGGCAGGAGTCCGACCCAGTCGGTCGGGGGTAGTGAGAGGGCGCCCCCACTCCTGGCATACTAACAAGGGACTTGTGAGCTGCTGCAATGTCCATGGGAGATGACCTGATATATGCCTCCCCCGAATTACGCATAAAGGCTAACATTTAAAATCGTCTTTGTTCAAGTTCGTCTTTGAGGCCTAATGTTGTCATTTCTCAAGGTATAATTTCCACACACGTCATAAGCGTGTCTTTTCAAGAAGGGTCCAGGCCTAAATTGTGGGGGGGGGGTTCCCCCAAGTCCAATTTGCACAGTATTGAGGTGGTTTCTCTCTCTCTCTCTCTCTATACTAATAGTGTTAATATATTTGTGAGTCATTGTTGTTTTTTTAGCTGATCGTAGAAAGCGCAGATATGGTGTGTACTTCAGGGGGAGCAGGGGTACTGACTCGCCGGCACTGTTGCCGCTGTATATCGCTGTGTCGGTGGAGGAATGCCTAGTAGGAGAGGTTGTGGGCTTTAACAAAATAAAATCAGCTTCTAGGATGAATAAAGCTCTAGTCATTTTTTTAACTGATATGGATTTGGTAAGCAAGCTAGTGGAGGAGGGGTTTAGTGTGCAAGGGTCTTTTATTGAAGTTTCAACTTTAGTGACACCTGTAACCAAAGTAATACTGTCTAGTCCCTCCCTTCTTAAAAAACAAGTTACTGGAAAGAGAGTTGTCAAGGTATGGAAAATTAATGTGTCCCATTAAGATGATCCCTCTAGGATATAAAACTCCAAGTGTAAAACATGTTTTGCCTTTTAGAAGACACATGTTTATTCTACAACATAATCCTAATTTAATTATTGTGGTAGCATGGAATTTTAATGTCAAGGGGACAAATTGAGTTGTTTTTGCCAGTTCTGATACGATGAGGTGTTTTAAATGTGGAGCTCAGTGACATCAAAGGAAACAGGGATCGGGCTGAAGCAGAACAGGATAAGGGAGTTCCTGGCGGGGAGGAGGTTGGGGGCGATCGGGAAGTGCAAGAGGACAAGAAGCCCCCAGAGCCAACAAAGCCCAAGTAAGTGGAGCCAGCAGAGCCCGAGGTAGCAGTGCCTGAAGCCAATTCGACACCGCAGCATAAGAGACACAGCCACAGCCAATCACAAACACCCTCAGGGCAAGAGGCTGGACGAAGTGAAGAAGAGTTTGAAATAGTAGCAAAACAAAGAAAAACAAACAGTCTGAAGAAGGACAACCAAAGTGAGACTGCGGGTGAGCGTCTGTGGGCAGCGGAGAGAAGACTCAGTCCCCAGGCGTGAAAGTTGCAGAGAGTGGATGCGATCCCCAAACCATGCCGGAAGAGGAGCTGACGTCTTCCCAGAGGCTCTGCCACCTTGCCCAGAGGAAGAAAGCAGAAATACAGTACTGCCCCAGTCTGACTGCGAGACAGGTAGTAAGACAGGGGGCACCGAGGCTGAAGCTGTGACTGTGGAGAGTGGCAAGGTCGTTGAAAAAGATGAGGCAGATCTCGATGAAGACGAGGGCATGTATGAGTCAGATGACGGGGGGGCTCTCTGATTCGTAGTTAATCTCGGATGTCCCTGACAGCCAACCCATAAGGAAAAAACTATATAGAGTGCCTATAGACAGTGATGGGGACATCCAGGCCCTGAAGGAGAGCTTGGCAATGTTTCAGAGAGCATTTTCAGCATGGATAAACTGGACAAAATGCAACACCTTCCTGTCAGGCGGTTGGAAAGGGGCGGGGGGGGCATGCTGTCTCAGGCCCTGCAGTGGGATAGGACTGGGATTAAGGTGCTGGGGGTGTTCTTTGGGACAGAGCTGTTCATTCAGAGG
The DNA here is from genome assembly GCF_017654505.1 of Polyodon spathula. Taxonomy (NCBI): domain Eukaryota; kingdom Metazoa; phylum Chordata; class Actinopteri; order Acipenseriformes; family Polyodontidae; genus Polyodon; species Polyodon spathula. The sequence goes on from NC_054543.1 coordinate 24,021,189, forward strand.
AATTGGGAGGGCCTGGTGGATACAGTGAGGGGGTGGCTGCACAGCTGGCAGGGGCTGCAGGCTCAGCTGTCATTCAAGGGGAGGGTCCTAGTCATCAATAATTCGGTGGCCTCCATGTTATGGTACAAGCTGGCGTGTCTGGACCACCCACGGGGAATGGTTGAGGAGATTCAAAGAATATTACTGGATTTCTTCTAGAGTGGGAGACACTGGCTAAGGCCGGCAGTTCTGTACCTCCCCACTGATGAAGGGGGGCAAGGCCTGGTCAGCATTGCCAGCAGGGTGGCAGCTTTCAGACTGTAGTTGTAGTTTTAAAGCAAGTTTTAAAGCAAGGAATAAGAGTGTTTTAATTAATTATTTTAGGGCAGGTAAAATTGGCCATTTTAATATCCAGGAAAAATAAGATTTTTGGAGGTAGGACTAACAGATATCAGATTATTTCGTATTTTAGTAGTTAGTCGGGTAATGGTGGATTTCAATTATTTTAAAATGGTCAGTAACCTGGAGGGCTTTCAGGTGGTGTGTGGGAGACGCCTTTTGCGCATTGAATGAGGAGGGAGAGCTGCTGTTTAACTTCTAGCTTTAATTTATATTTAGTTTTATTGTTTTACAGTGTTTTTATTACTTTGGTATTAATCCATTTTTACAGGAAAAACACATTTTAATATAGGCTTTTTGTGTTTTATTTACATTTTATGATCCTTTATTTGGTTAAAATAAAAAAAGTTTAAAGGAGAACATGATGTTTTTTAGGATTTTATGCTGTTGCGCTGGGGAGGTTTCCCCGGAGCCAGCAAGTACCTTAATAGTGTTGTGTTTTACCTTATTATTGAATGGATAATAAGCCATATAACATCTCTCTCTCTCTCTCTCTCTCTCTCTCTCTCTCTCTCTCTCTCTCTCTCTCTCTCTCTCACACACACACACACATACTGTCTGATTTGTCCTTGCTTCAGTTTCAAAGGGATTGATCTTGATGTCAGCATGTTTGGGCCACAGGAGATTTGTGATCTTGAGAGTTTTGTACACTGGACAGAAAGACCCTGTCAGATTGATATAGTTGTGAGGAAGTTATACAGTGCCAAGAAAAAGTTTGTGAACCCCAATGATCATTATGGCAATTCCATAGTTTTACCATGATAGCCTTCTTGAATCAAAACTTTTCTTAAATATCCAATAGGGTTTATATTAACCAATTATATGTCTTTTGAAACAAAATGATGCATGAATTAGAGAAACAATGAGTAATTAACATTCAGGGTATGTGAAAAAGTAAGTGGAAGGCCCAACCCTATATAAAGATCAGACACTTTGTGAGTCTGGTCTTCACCGTACAGGTGTGTGGAAACTTGCCTAGAAAGGGTTACACAACTATTTGTAAGGATTTAGGACTCCACCAATCCACTGTCAGACATAGTCTACAGTTGGTGAAAGTTCAAGACCACAGTCACTCTACCCAGAAGTGGTCGTCCTACCAAAATCTCTCCAAGAACAAACCAGAAAATCATCAAAGAAGTCACAAAGAACCCAAGAGTAACATCCAGGGATCTGCAGGCCACTCTCTCCTTGGCTAATGTGAGTGTTCAAGACTCAACTATCAAAAAAAAAGACTGAACAAAAATGGTGTTCATGGAAGGATAGCCAGGAGGAAACCACTGCTCTCTAAAAAGAACATTGCTGCCCATCTGAAGTTCACCAAAGACTTCTAGAACAATGTTCTCTGGACAGACGAGTCAAAGGTAGAACTTTTTGGCCTCAATGAGAAACGTTATGTTTGGCGAAAACCAAACACTATGTCCGAACAGAAGAATATCATCCCAACCGTCAAGCATGGTGGTGGAATTGTGATGATTTGGGGCTGTTTTGCTGCCTCAGGACCTGGACGACTTGCTGTCATTGATACAACTATGAATTCTGCATTGTATCAGAACATTCTAGAGGAGAATGTCAGGCTATCCGTCCGTGAGCTGAAGCTGAACCGAAAATGGGCCATGCAGCAAGACAATGACCCTAAACATACAAGCAGATCTACAAAAGAATGGCTGCAGAAGAAGAAATTCTGCGTTTTAGAATGGCCTAGTCAAAGTCCGGACCTAAACCTCACATTTAAATACAGGGATTTTAGCAGATTCACCTATTCCGGGTTTTAATTAATGGGGTTAGCGATTCACCTGTACAGACTGTAAAGGTTTGGTTTAATTGATACACTGTCAGTCATTGCGATACAAAACAATATGAATACTAAGTAACTTTAAAAAAAAAAACACAAATATAGGCCTATGCAGTTTATTATAGAGTAGAGTAGGAGTACGATGTATTTTACTGTCTGTTGTTGCAGAGGCATCTATTGATTTACAGCACTGAAGCATGCCATTGTAAGAATTTAAAGTCCTCTTTGGAACCTGTTAACAGTAACTATAGTTAGAATGTCTTGCATGTAAACGACAAAGCATTCTAAACCACAAAATGTTCTATAAACACAGATTAAGATGTTAATATCATGTTTAAAGTTCGCACTGCTGAAATGGAGGTCACGAAAGAATAAGCGTCTGACAAAAACACAAGTAACCCTATACCATAAGCTTAAAATCCAAAGTGTGCTTTCATTTTGTATATCTAACAATACTGAAATGAGCCTATACTGAAATTACAACCCATCTTTCCACCCTATTGAGAAGATGAAGAGATTAATATTGCAACTTCTGCATATAAATAATACAATGCTGATCTCATTACTGGATTATACTGTTGTATACGATGGAAATGTTTCATACTTGTTTATCTTTAAGATAGTGTATTAAGCCGGTTGAAACATTTTAGCAGCTGATATCACTTTTTTTGTTTTACTTATTTACATTAGCACTTTTAAAAAAAAAATCAAATAAAACTATCAAAGACATTTTATTTTTCACATTTTATTAATTATATCATGATACGTATGGTATGGCAACCTATGCATTGAAATATATATATTCTATCGCTGTGATGCACTCGCTATTAATTAGCCACAGTGTATAGGTAACAGGCTCAGGTGCATCTTATTAAACTCATAGTAACACCAGGAACTGATCAAACTGCTATCCAGCTTATTTCCATCCCTGAAATAATATTAGTTTGTCTGCAGATGTATCTTCTAATAATCAGGGTCTTATCAGCAACCTATCCTTCAGGAGATTTTCATGCACAAAACCTGCTTCATATAGAATCTTGCAGACTTTGTACTTTGAGTTATCTGTACAAAAAAAAAGGTCTGCTCCATTTATTTAAAAAAGAGAAAATAAGCTTTCTCATGCTCACATAGCAGATTGACGTTAAATATATTGTTACACATAAATACAGGATTTCTTTGTTGCTGATTTTGCTTTAGTGGATCCAGTATTATGTTTTGTATAAACTTTTTCTTCTGTATAGGGAGGTATTGTGCGATAACATCTCACCAAGTGAAAAATGATGTCACCAAATACTTTGCATAATGTGATTTTGAAATACTGTCACCAGAGCCAGTGACCTACCGGTATACAATAAATCCATTCTATATATCACTCTGTTCGGTCCTTTGATTAATTTTATTTATTTTGCTGAATTGTTACCTGGAGGATCAAGCTGTCTGTTATTAGCAGCCCCTCTGCTTGCAGTGCTGTCTCATTGTGAATGGAGGTTTGTATGGGAATCAGATGAGTCGGCTGTCAGTCGTGACAGATGGAATGAAACATGGCCCAATAAGTTATTATTTTTAGCTTAGTTTTGGTTTTTATTACTGGCTCAGCTGATTCAGAACTTCAGGGTATTTTTTATAGCAGTACAGCATTAGCACATCCAGCCTAGATTTCCCAGTGTGATGTGTTGGAACGTTCCCTTCTTGGATATAATTTCAGCAAACAGAAATAGCAATGAGAGGTGCATTCTGAAGCAGTGCTCCTTCCTTTCAATGTCACACCTGTCCTGTCAATCATCCATTTTAGGAACACATTTTCACGTGGGGTAAAGTAAACAAATTTAATTGTATTTATTCTTTTTAGTATTTCCCTTTCCCTTTTGTTTTCTTTCCATTTATCTACCTTTTAATACCTATAAAATGTTCATGTTTGACTTTCCTCCTTGCCTGCGTGACCAGCTTTGACTGTCTAATACATGCAAAATCAGCACACACACACACACATTCACCTTTATGGGACTTATTTCTTATGATTCTTATGCTTTGTCCACCATCATTTTGACCATCGCCATCATGCTTTTGCACAGCTCTCTGTTTCTTAGCAGTAGTCAGAGTCAGTCATGCTGCTTTCTAACAGGGTCCAAACCAACATGCTGACATCAGAACATCACAACATCTCATCAGAAAGGTTTCTAATGAATGCCTAGGGTGAGCCCTGGCTGTGCAGAACATTACTGGCTTGCCTGCAAGCACCTCTGCTGCAAAGCTGCTCTGCACCAGCTGCAGGGAAACCCATGGTTTGTCACGGCGGCTAAATCTAACACACAAGGCAGTATATTGTCAGCATGTGTGAACTGGTACTTGTTTCTCTGAGACCTGGCTTTTTGTCTGAAGAGCATTACTCTGGTTCTTTTCACTGTGAGGGCCTGTGTTTTACATTACTCCTCTAGCAGTGTCAGATTCTCTGTAGGCACAACATAACCAGATCACCAGCAGTTAGCAGACATTTTATATCAGTGCCATCCAGAGCTAGCCCAGGGACTACTACTGACACGCTCTCTGTTTATCTCCAGATAAATTACTCAACTGCATCCTAATACTATTGCATCACATTGTGGCAGAGCAAAGCTCTGCCCTTTTTAAATTGGCAGGGATGGGGTTAATTTCCCCTACCTGCCTGGGTTTATTATGTTCAGGTGGCTGGGGTTGATTAGTTGATTAGGTTGATTAACGATCAATCAGCGCCCAGCCACCTGATATAAAAGGAGGCCTCTGCTTCTCATTTGGGAGAGAGGGAGCTGAGGAAGCAGGTTGGTGTTTGTTTTGTGGTTTTTGAATTTTCTAAATCCAGTGAAGGCATTGCCCAGCCTGGAAACTTTATTTTTGTGAGTTTTGTTTTTGCTTTATTTGTGTTTGAGTATCTGTTATTTTGCCCTTGTGCACTTTATTTTTGTTTATTTATAATAAAATAGTTATTTTTTTGAACTGCAGTCTGTCTCTGGGCCTCTATCCACTCGCCAGCCTGCCACATTTGGTGTCAGAAGTGGGATAGAGGCCCAGAGACAGACTGCAGTTCAAAAAAATAACTATTTTATTATAAATAAACAAAAATAAAGTGCACAAGGGCAAAATAACAGATACTCAAACACAAATAAAGCAAAAACAAAACTCACAAAAATAAAGTTTCCAGGCTGGGCAATGCCTTCACTGGATTTAGAAAATTCAAAAAACCACAAAACAAACACCAACCTGCTTCCTCAGCTCCCTCTCTCCAAATGAGAAGCAGAGGCCTCCTTTTATATCAGGTGGCTGGGCGCTGATTGATCGTTAATCAACCTAATCAACTAATCAACCCCAGCCACCTGAACATAATAAACCCAGGCAGGTAGGGGAAGTTAACCCCATCCCTGCCAATTTAAAAAGGGCAGAGCTTTGCTCTGCCACACACATACTTGTGGCTCAGTAGTGTATGCATCAGACATCATTTCCAACCATCCTTTCATAGGAATGCATCTTTCAACACTTGATTGCATCCACAAATACACATTAGGCAACATGGTTAATAACGTAACTCAGGGGCTAAACCGCAGTGCTGAAGAAAAGGTATCGAAGAGCACAATGAAAACATATACAACAATGAATATATATATATATATATATATATATATATATATATATATATATATATGGGTATACAAAGGTGAAATGATGTCTCAAACCACTTACTACATTGCTAAATGTACACTATTTTTACAAAAACAAAGACAAACTGCTAGTGTTATAGAACTAGAATTACTTAAGGTGCATTGTGACAGAAATACACTGATTCTTGTTTGTAAATCTCCCTCCCGACCTGAGAGGTGCTAAGCAGCGAGAACAGAGTTCCACGGATAGTCTGGTCTGACAGTTCTTTCCCAAGGTTCAAGGGAAGTCGGTCAGCCTGGAAGGGGGCGAGACTCTGTTGCAATAATGTATTGACCCGGAAGGGAAACAAAGTGGCAGCTGCAGATTGGAGAGGCAGTTGCACTCGTTTACCAAGGGGTCATGTGTGACAGCATACAAGGGGACGGAGAATCGTAATCTGTTCCTTCATCACGATTCCGGAGCTGTCGTCAACGGCCAGCACTAAAGCCGGAACAGCACTGCACAACTGTCACAAATAATCTGTATCACCCACCATGAGCACTACTGCACTCACCCAGTACTGGTGACCGTGTATGTATTATTGTGGGGTGGATACGTGTTGGGTTGTTGTTATTGTTTGGGTCTGCAAACCCGTTATTGTTGTTTATTATTGTTCGTCACCAGACTTGGATAAAAAAAAATAAACACCACTTTTCCAAACCGGATAAAACCTCTCTGTTCAGTATCACACAGCATCACCCCTGCACCCACTCAGACACTTTGTCACATGCATGTACATCCACAGGTAGAATGTGGTCATTCTCTAATTTGCACTCAATGAACTAGTTTTGGAAGGGCCACATTCCACCCGTAGTTGTTGGCAGGGATGGCTTTAACTCCTTCCTTGACAAAACTTACATTCACAAAAAAATCTAATTTTATTAAAGCTGAAACCAGACACACAGACTATTTACAAAGCAGGCTTCCGACCTACCACAACGTATTAAGAACATTAAGAATTGTAATATTTTTTTGAATTACTAATCTGAATTAACCTATAGTCTGTGCTATACTATCATGATGAAATGCAGGCTGAGAGCAGCAGTTGAAACCAAACTGCAATATCACATTGGAGCTCTTTCTCTATGTTTTATTCAAAAGGTTATTACCGATTTTATGCAAGTGCCAATAAACATAAAGCAAACACACTACACAAGACATTTTTAGTGCGGTACAGATTTTGATCAGTATTTCAAAGAAAATTCTCTGATCGAGTCTTCTGTAAATGTTTTTGAATATGGATCACAGATTTTACCAGGTTTTGTCATTTGTGTCTTTATTTTGATATTATGTTAATTTAGTTAGAGACATTGCATTTGTGGATATATCAGAATAACCAAAAGAAAACTTGGCTAGATTATTCATTAGTGTAGATAATGGGTTCATGCTGCACTACTGTAGCTGCTTCCTGTCTTCAGATGTGGGCAAAGGGCACTCGCTTGTGAACATCCCTGCTCTGTCATTCCTGCAATTCCTGAGATTCTTGCGCACTGCGGGCTGGTAACAGTTGACTTTGTAATCCTCCTGCCTTCTCGCATCCCGCTGCCCTTTTTTGTATTCAGACTCTCTTCGGTATTGTCTGAAAATGAAACCGACACTGCAGCTGACCTCGCCCTCTTCCTTCAAACAGCATTGTTAGCAGATGCCAGAGACTGAATCAAAGCATGCTTTTGTGTTGCCAGAACCAATAGATTTTGGATTCCTTGAAGGTATCTTCTAACATACACAACTCTCTTCCTCGCAGGCCTTGCTGAAGATAGACTGCCAGGGCCTAGTTGCCCGGCTCATCCAGGACTTTGTGCTGCTCACCACGGCTGTGGAGCTGGCTGCAAGGTGGAGGGAGCTGGCAGAGAAACTGGCCAAGGTCTCCAAACAACAGATGGACGCCTACGAAGCTCCTCACAGAGACAAGAATGGGGTGCTTGACTCTGAGGTAGGTCTGAGCCGAGAGGATCCAGCCAACTGCATTTACAGAAAAGGAAAAACATCAACTGTTTTATAGCATGTACAGCGTAGGGGTGACCACAACAGAGTTTGTAGAGTCAACACAGTGTGCTCCATGAAGTAGTGCAAAGCTCAAGATATATTCCACCCCCCAACAAACCCCCCCAACAAACTTTGAGAAAACTAGCGAAAAAATGTAGGTGTGCCATCTATACATAACATTTTTACATATATCCAACTGTGATGACACTTTCTTTAACATGAATGATTACGTGACCGTATCTGTGCTTAGTCGTGTCATACATTTTCAAATGCTCATACTGTCAAGGTCGTGTACTTTTTGTTTCATTCTTAAAACTGATCACCTGTAAAAAAATAAATAAATAAATAAATAAATAAATAAAATAATAATAATAATAATAATAATAATAAAGGTCACAATTTCAGATTCACCTAATTTTGGTTAATATTACAATTCAGTACTGTTTTCTGGAAAATTTAATAAATAAATAAACATTTCAGTTTACAGAAAATTGCATTCGATAGGTAAAAATAAACAAGAACTGTTACATTATTTTGCAATGAGATATGATACATTTTTCCAGGACTCTTCATTCTCTGGCAAGGACTGGATTCACAAGAGTGTATATTTGAAATGAAAAAGATCTCTTTGTTTGTATGCCTCCCGCCCAGGCGATGTGGAAGCCAGCCTATGACTTCCTGCTGACCTGGGCTGCCCAGATGGGGGACAGCTACCGTGATGTGCTCCAAGAACTCCATGTGGGGCTGGACAGGATGAAGAACCCCATCACCAAGCGCTGGAAGCACCTGACTGGCACACTCATCCTCGTCAATTGCCTGGACATCCTGAGAGCTTCAGCCTTCAGCCCTGCCGTGCAGGACGACGTCGCCATTTAACACCCCGTTCATTCTACCTGTGGACGTACATGCACGTGACAAAGTGTCTGAGTGGATGCAGGTGCAGAGGTAATGCAGTGCGGTAATGAACAGAGAGGTTTTATCTGGTTTGTAAAAGTGCTGTTTATTTTTTTTATCCAGGTCTGGTGACGAACAATAATAATAAACAATAACGGGGTTCAATGACAGATGTTTTGATGAGGTGTCTTTCTCAGGGACATTGAAGACTAGGGGGTGCTGATACTTGAGTAATTACCTTTAAGAGGCATTTGTCCTCAGATATTAAATGAATCTATTCACTAATGTGTTGTTCCCTATCAAGTATGAAATGTAAGCATTACCTAATGGGTATTTATCCTTAAAGACCCTGTAACCTGAATAGATATAACAAAGACTGCTTGTCAAAGCCTGTGACGCAGTCATACCGGCCCCCGAGGGTATAAATAGACTGCACGCACAGATCTCAATATCATTTTTAATTTCTGCTTTTAACTGCTTATTCACTTGTGTAATTACCCTGTTTATGATTACATTTTATTAAGTGACTATAGTAATTGCTATTTACATGTTGTGCACTCAGCCATGGTTTTCGGCTTTCCCCAGTCTTAGGGCTGTGTTGGTTTGCCAAAAACTATATAGGTGGGCATCCCTATATATTGCTTCTGCAGTAACTGTAGATCACAGACCTGCTCCGTTCCCAACCCGGAATACATACAGCAAACGTGGTTACTGCACCGGGGTACCCGAATCGTACTGTACTGAGTGTACAACCAAACAGGACCGTACGTAAGGTATCATGACATTTCCAAGGCCAGTCTCCCAGTAGAGGAGAAGCAAGGCAGGTGCTCTTCCTGTTTGGGACTGAAGCATGCAAAGGAGGCATTCGCAGACTGCAGTTTCTGTGAGTTCTGTGTGTCCTTCTCTAAGCGTACGCTAGAGAAACAGATGATTCACAGCTCTGTGGCGCGGTCCACATCTATATCACCAAGACAGGGCTCCCCAGCATCATCCATTTAAAAGGATGGCTGCATCCTCCTCTGAGGGCGCTGTGCCAAGGGAAAGCAGGAGAGTTGAATAAGTGACATGGTATTCCTTGTCATCCCCTGCCTCTCCCTTCCCTCCTCCTGTTTCTAAAAGAAATAGGAGAAAATGTCGCTGGCCTCAGATCAGAGGACTCTGAAAAGCTGGACAAGCTCTGGGAAGCTGTTTTCCAGCAAAGTACAATACTGGTTGAGCTGTTGCATGAGGGAACTGCTTCACCAGCCCCCGCTGTTCTTCTGGGTCAACAAGGGGCACCAAGTGCAGACTCGCAACAAGACGATCTGCTTTCCATTGCCACCTCTGAGGAGATGGGTGATCCAGAGTTACTCTCTGAGGAGGTAGAGCCAGTGGCTCACCCTTCTCTGTTGGCAGAGCTTCTGCTTCTGATTAAAAGAGGTACTAAAGCATTACAAGTCCTGTGGTTTATTGACGAGACACGGAAGCAGTCCATTTTTGAGGATGAGCCTACTTCCTCTCAACCCCCCACCCCGCTCCCCCAGTGCACCCGGATTTTCTTTTCGAGGTGCACTCATCTTGGGGTCACCCAGCTACAGCTCTGTCTGTTTCCCTGTCTTTGGGGACTTTGTACAGCATCCATGAGGCATGGAAACTCAGCTTGGCTGAGTTCCCTCCAATAGCTTCTTTGATGGAGGCACCCAAGTTAGCACTCCTTAATAAAGACAATACCTGCCCAATAAACAGTGTCGGGTCTCAGAGGTGATCCTTAAATGGGCTTAATCAGCTAGTGTGTTCACTGCACCGCTAGGGTAATTTATAACAGCATTTTGGTAGCTTACCAAGGATGTTTACTTAGGTCTCTCTCCCAGAACCACAGACCCACACCACAACAGTTAGATGAGCCACGGCTTGTTAATAAAATATTGCTCGTTATCTCTAAGCTGAAAAGACAGGCGGTGGGAAGGAATTTCTCCCAAGGTGGCTGACGGGGATAAAGCATTACTGTGGATTACACCTGGGCATACTTTTGGACCCTCTGTAGATGAGATGCTACAATGCTGTCAACGCAAAAGAGAGTCCATAAAAGAGGAGCTGGTGCACGTGCTCCCCAAGCAGCCATATCCAGTATGCCAGCTGCTACAGCCAGAGCGGGATTTCATAACCGGCCTGCAGCTGCACATCAGGAGAACTTTAACAAGTTCCACCATTAGGTGCACAGGCAAAAGCCTCAGGCTATGCGTCAAGCCAAGTAATAGCCCTAGCAATTTGTTGCCACAGACCCAGGGCCCCTTTTCAGGGAGTCACCTGGAGCATTGGTGTCAAAGCACCACAGACAACTGGGTGCGTACTACTGTACAGACTGGTTATTGTCTGCAATTCAAACACAGTCCCCCTCCCTTCTGGGGCGTGACTAATACTCTAGTCATGGACTCACGAGACGCCATGGTGTTGTCTCAGGAGGTGACAGCCCTTTTGCACATGTGCCCTCTCCAAGCCTGGTTCAACAGCAGGGTTTTTCAGCCTGCATTGAACCGTGGCCGCCTGCTGACAGTGTCTCGGAACTGTTTGGAGGCTCTTTCCTGGTGGACACAGCCTACTCATCTGTGCTTAGGTGTAGCATTGGACAGCGTCACCAGAAGGGAGGTCATCACCATGGATATGTCCAGTCTAGGCTAGGGTGTGGTGTGGAATATCAGTGGAGCGCAAGGGGTGTGGAACCCCTTGTGGCTTGGGTTCGATATCAATATTTTGGAGCAGGCAATGTTTCTAACCTTGCAAAATTTTTACAGGAGGTTCAAGGGAGACATGTGTTTGTCCGGATGGACAACACTACCGTGGTGGCTTTTATAAACCACCAAGGCGACCCCAGGTCTCCTAGTCTCCATTGAGTAGCCCGCAAGCTGTTGCTATGGGTGCACAATTACCTTCTCTCCCTGCAAGCAACACATCTGCCTGGGATTATAAACTGGGAAGCAGACCTCTCAAGGGGAGTCCCTAGTGCCTCAGAATGGAGGCTTTACGAAGATGTGGTGAGCCGCATTTGGTAACGATTCGGGAGAGCACAGGTGGACCTGTTTGCTTCCCAGGATTCAACAGAATGTCCCCTCTGGTTCTCCATAACAGGAATCAGAGACCCACTGCCAATAGATGTCTTGGTGCACCAGTGGCCAAGACAGCTTCTGTATGCTTTTCACCACTCGCCATGCTCCCATTGTGTCTGGACAAGATCAGACAGGACCAGGCCAGGGTGCTATTAGTAGACACTTATTGGCCCAGGAGACTGTGGCTTTCAACCTTGATACAGCTCCTGAGTGGTCAGCCGTGGAGATTGCCGATATGCCGCGACCTGCTCAGCCAGGCATGGGGGACATTGTGCCATCCAGACCCATGGAGCCTGCAGCTCTGGGTCTGGCTCCTGAACTGCAACATCTGAGCCATCTAGGGATATCTAATAGGGTCAGAGACACCCTACAAAATGCCAGAGCGGCGTCCACGCATTCCTAGTATGGGTACAAGTGGAGTGTGTTTCAAAAGTGGTGCCTGTCCAAGGGTTTTGACCCCATGACCTGTCCCATGGCAGTGCTACTGCAATTTTTACAGGACCTATTTGATGAGGGGAGCCCCTCCTCTATACTAAAGATCTATTTGGCAGCCATTTTGGCTTACCATACTAAGATTGATTCAGTCTTGGCAGGAACTCACTTCCTGGCAGGGCAGTTTTTAAAGGGTGCTTGGCAGCTTCGGCCACCTATGAAAGAGACTGTCCCTCGTTGGAGGCTTAATGTGGTGCTTGAAGCATTTATGAAGCCCTCCGTTGAGCCCTTGCATTCAGCAGAGCTGAAATATTTTTCTATGAAAGAGGCTTTTGTGCTTGTAATCATGTCCGCTAGGCAGGTGGGAGAGATGCAAGCATTTTCAATTGCAAAAGCCTGCATAATTTTTGTAGAAGCCAGGGCAAAAGTTACGCTTCGCGCCAATCCTGCTTTTTGCCGAAAACCATCTTGGCATTCCACATTAACCAGACGGTGGAGCTTGATGCTTTTCATGCGCCTCCTTTCTAGTCTGACAAGGAGAGATGGCTCCATATGCTTTATCCAGTGTGGGCTTTAGCGTATTATGTAGACAGAACTCAGGCAGTCTGAACAGTTTTTCACCTGTTACCTGAGCCACGGAAAAGCTCTGTCGAAACAGAGGCTGTCAAAATGGATTAGACACAGTTAAGACTACCTATGAGCAGGACAACTTGCCCCCTCCAGAAAAGCTCATTGCCCATTCAACCAGGGGCCTTGCGATTTTGTGGACTTTGTTCCAGGGCGCATCTGTCAGGGACATATGCGATGCAGTAGTGTGGGCTACTCTGCATACTTTTATGTTGTTCTATCGGCTGAATGTCATGGATCCACAAAACCATGGTTTTGGAAGGAGAGTGTTAAGGGTGGCCTCAGGATAGACATAGACATAGAGGCGAGTTCTCCTTCAAAATCTTTAGCTCCAGCTACTTGTACTGGTGTTCTTAACGTTAACATGCAAGGTGGCCTTGGCCGTGCTTGTGGCATTTCATTTGCAATAATTGCCTTGCGACACCTTTGCTATTTCTACCCATTAGGTAATGGTTACATTTTGTACTTGATAGAGAACATTAGGTTATTATCATAACCCTGGTTCCATGAAATAGAAATGTAACCATTAACCTTCAAGGTCGTTGCATCTATGATTGCAGCAGGCTTGAAGGAAAAATTATATACAGATCTGTGTTGAAGTCTATTTATGCCCTTGGGGCAGGTATAACTGCGTCACAGGCTCAGAAGAGCAGTCTTTGTTATATCTGTTCAGGTTACAGGGTCTATAACAATAAATACCCACTATTTCAGGGAACCAGGGATATGATAATAACCTAATGATTTCAAAACAAGAAAAGTGATTTACAATTGAGTACTAATCAATAGCAATTAACTTTCATATGGAGTGTTTTAAAAGCGATTGGAAGTCTTTTCTTATCACCCTTGGTGCTGACACTTGTATCATATCGAGGGCTTATACTGTCAATGAAAACATGTTGCAAAACTAGCAAATGCCATTGATTCATGACGTGCATGTGACCTTTCTTTAAACCTCAAGAGCTACCACTGTGGAAACTATATATATATATATATATATATATATATATATATATATATATATATATATATATATATATATATATATATATATATTTCTTTGTCGTGTTTAATTACATTTTGCCCAGGACTACAATCCCACAATTCACCCCAGAGATGTCACATTTCTAAAAAAAAAAAATTATCATGTCAAAATATAAATATAAGGGAAACCGAGAGACCACATTGTTTTGTGTTGAGTCATTAATTAACATGTTTTATTCCATTTACTTAATACCTAACTACAAATTTCACTGAAAAAGACTTCTAGTCAAAACATTTGCCATTTAGCCTGTTAAGTTTATTTTTTGTATTACTGCATCACTGGTAAATTCTATTCAGGGTATATGGGATGAGTTGCTCATTATCAAACATGTTTGAAGAGGCGCAATTATCCGTTCAAAGGATCCAAGATATTTATCGAGTAGTGGGCTAAAATGGATCCTACTACCCTCAGACATTCTGCAGTTATCAGTAAAAGTACTTGTTGGATGCTCGTAATACACAGTACCAGTCAAAGGTTTGAGTACATTAGCTGGAAACTATTTTTTTTTCATAATTGACAATGTCTTACGTCGTATATGTTTCTGTAAATACTTGAAAATGAAAACACATGTTAAAATATACAAAACAAAACATGAGGAGTATCAAAGCAATGTTCATGAAAATTAAAAATGTCTCTAAATCTTGGATTCCTCCAAGGAGCCACTCTTTGCCTTAATAACAGCCTCACAAACACAAGGCATTCGTTTAACAAGTTTCAGCAGGAAATCACCCGACATGTCTTCCCAGCTATTCTGCAGCAATTCCCAGAGATGTAGGGCACTTGTGGGTAGCTTTGCTTTGACTCTTCTGTCCAGTTCGGATTGAGGTCTAGAGACTGGGCAGGCCAGGTCATTAGATTGAGTTGTCCTTCACTTTACTTCTTCGCCAGATAGTTTTTGCACAACTTTGAGGTGTGTTTCGGGTCATTATCTTGCTGAAGAATGAAGGACCGCCCAACTAGCCATAATCTTGATGGAATGGCATGTCTCTGAAGTATGTTATGATAGCCATGCTGGTTGAGCTTGCCATGGACTTGGTAAAGATCACCAACTCTGTCACCAGCAAAGCAACCCCAGACCATGACACTGCCTCCTCAATGCTTCACAGTGGGAACCACACATGCAGAACTCATGCGCTCACCCTCTCTGCATCTTACAAATACTCTGCAGTTGGACCCAAATATTTCAAATTTTGACTCATCGGTCCATAAGACCAACTTCCTCTCCTCAAACATCCAGTTTCTGTGTTTTTTGGCCCAAGCAAGTCTCTTCCTCTTATTCTGCACTCTTAACAATGGTTTCTTTGCAGCAATTCTTCCAGTTAGGCCAGCTTCATACAATCTCCTCTGAACAGTTGATGTTGAAACATCTGTACTTCTAGTAGCATTTAGCTGAGCTTGTATTTCAGGGGCAGTTAATTGCCAGTTTCGCAGACTTTTGACTTGAATGAACTTGTTCTCTGATTCTGAGGTCACCCTTGGCCTGCCTGACCTTGTTCGGTCCTCATGAGTTCCAGTTTCTTCAAATCGGTTGATGGTCTTGGCAACAGCAGTTACAGACGCTTGCAAAGTTCTTGCGATTTGTCTTGAGAAAAGATTGACCTTCATTTCTTAAAGTAATTACAGTCTTTTTTCTTTGCTTAACTGAGCATATTTTGCCATTTTCTGCTCCCTTACATTCAGGAATTACAAACTTGTGCCTATGCTACCTATATTTATAGTAATCATGGACCCTCACCTGTTAAAAATAATTGATGACAAAAGATTAATTAGGTAACATGCTAGTTAACTCAGAGAACATCTAACAAAGACACTTTTGTACTTAGGCCAGTGTTCTAACACCGTGTTATACACATTTCAGACTTTTAACTTACTTGGACTTCAGACTGAAATCCCCTTGCTTTGGGTAACCATTTCATTGAAATTCACAAGATTTACATTTTCATTTAAAAATTAAATCTTTGAATGCAATTCACTTATGATTATCAGCTTATATAAGTACATGTATCATATAATGAAATATTAAGTGTTTATAGACAAGTTGATACAGTTAAAAGCATAGATAATCATGAAAAACCTGGTTTCAAGCAGGTGTACTCAAACTTTTGACTGGTACTGTATATGAAGAAAAACACGAAAAAGAACAGTCAGACAAAATTCAATTTTCTTTTTCAGTACAAAGATTTGTCTGTTGTGTGTTATTATTATTATTATTATTATTATTATTATTATTATTATTATTATTATTATTATTATTATTATTATTTAAATTTGCCTCCCATTTTGCTTTGCTGGTTGAGTTACCTGCATAAAAACACTCTCTCTAGAAACAAGATGAGTGAATAGTTTGCGACAATTAACTGCTTTTTACAACTGCTTATGTGTATATTTTTGTACTAAAGTTGTTGTTTTTTTTTTTTTTTTTTTTTACCTTTTATAGGCTTTTTTTTTTTAACAATTCCTGTCGTAGCAGTACCATAATATATACATAAATATAACATTCTGCCTTTCCAATGCTTCTGTAGACTCAAAGTTTCAAAGCTTTCTTGTACAAATTACAGAGAACAAAAATGACAATCAGTACCATAAGACACTGGAGATGATTGCACTAGTATGTGTAACAGGAACCCCCACCTATAGTTTTGACATGTACATAATTTGTAATTTTTAAACAATATTGTTTTCAAAAACATTTACGGCTGTTTAAATTGTATGAATTTTGCTGTTTTTTTGTGTTTTCTGAATATACATTGATACAAACCTCACTGTTGTCTTTACTCACTGGCTTGCACTACACGTATACTTTGGAAAGGCGAAATTAATGCAGTACATTATGTTTTGTTTAAATACAGTCTACTGTAAAGGACTTCGTCATGTCAAATGAAATATCATTTTGACAAATGTAAATGTAGGAGCCTTATACAAAATGTGGGTTATAGAACTAGAAAAGCCTCAGCTAGAGAAAGACCTTGGTGTTTAGATAGTCCACACTATGAGCCCCACTTATTAGGCTCTTTACACCAAAATGCACAGTGTGCCATTTTTGTTAAACAAAAACCCGTTCATTTTACAAAACTAGTACCATACAACTCAGGCACATTTCTAAATCATTAAATTAACCTTCTACCAAGGACAGAAACCCTGGGACCATAAACTGATTCTTATTGGCTCTCACTATATTTTTATTTACCATTGCTTAATCCAGCCATACAAAACTCCACACTGGGTGAAAGTCGATAACAAAGTAAATATTTTTTTCATGAGTTACTATCTTTTTGGGGACATTTTTTTAAATTTTGTCCCCACATTGATAGGAATAGGCACACACCTAATGTAACTCCTTCCCCAAAACAAAAGATTTAGGGCTCATTTTATACACGTGGCCACTCCCCAATTAGCACAAATGACCTAATTGAGGAATGGTCACACCTGTGATTTCTGGCAGAGACAAATTTAACCCCACACTTCACACGTGCAGAACTTCCACCCTGCCACATGCATATTAGGGTGTGAGACAAATTGAGCACATGTACCACGTGTGCACTACAGGAATAGGTTATTTGGCATCGAGAAGATCATTTTAGAGGTTGTAATTGATTTAAATCAATGATCGTTTAAGCAGATCCAACTGCCAGGAAGCCAGTTGAACTGCAAGGTTTGTCCTGGTTCTCCAGAGGCTGGCCACTCACAGACACCCACTGTGGAATGCCTGGATGTAAAGAGGCAGTTGGCTTGGTCATGGGATCGGACGATGCCCACTGACCTGCAGAGGATGATTTTTTTCTCCATTAGTTTATAGTTTTGACTAGTAAAGTATTATCCTGTCTCATCTATAATCACTGTTCGGATTGTAAACTGCTTTCTGAAATAAGAACTGTTACATCCAAAAGAATCTTTAAAATCCCAGGACAAAGACAGTTAATGCAGTCATAATATTAAAACTAATTTAAAGAGTTTAAACAATTTGTTTGGTATTTTGTATTCAAATTAAATCTTTTCATTGCGTCAGCTAGTATTGTCACTAGCTGGTTGACTATGATTACATAACTCATTGATTCATTTTGAATAACCCTCAAGGAACCATCACAGATCTTTTTTATAAACAATCTGACTCACTGGGAAGTCTTGGTGGGTTGTAATCTTCACGATTCCAGTTGAATGGTTATTTTTCTTTAAAGGAACAAGGTCCAAAACCACACAGTCTGGAGTAGCATATATAATCCCTGCTTATTTTACTGAGCGTAAAATTGTTACAACTGCATATCATGTGGGATTTTTAAGACAAGTCAATAGGATTTATGATACATTACTTAATCAAAAGCAAACTCAGGATTTAAAACCCCTCGTTACTTTCTATATGTTTGAGTACAATAGATGCTAAATGTAATGCAAGTGATTAATACCTCTGATTTAGGAAAGCTCCTGGTAGCTTTTTAATGAACTCCAGTGAGCTGTTTAATAATCACCAGTCAAATTTTAATTGCTGTAATCCACATGCATGGTGCAGGCTGTTTATCTGCTGGAATGTGTTGATTTTTTACACTTTGCTATGCTTTTACTATGGGGGCATTTTGTAAGGGTGTAGTCTTTTGCAGTAACCCTAATGTACTTTGCACAGCCCATCCCATGTGTCAAGCATGCAATATACTTGTCCTCCAGAGCTTGTTTAATAGTAGGTAAATCCTAAGTTAATATGTCACTTGCAGAGTGTCTCTTATTATAACAGATATCACTGAGCACAATTTCAGCAGCCAGAACAAGCACAGGATCTCTTATAACAATTACAAATCACATACCAGAAATCAACCACTTGCAGTGAAGTATTTGGTAAAATTCCAGTAGATTTTATCCTGTGTAGAGATGACATGCCACTCATAGAACACCACACTTAATTCTGCTTTACGGTTCTCTAACCCAAACTGCACAAGGTGACATCTCTGTACAATAAGATACACCCTACACGTGATAGTGTTAACTTATATAAGAGACACCCTGCACATGATGTGTTAGCTTATCTAACACCCACCTTATTCACAATGGATATTGCAACAAGAACGACTGCAAACTTCTAAAAAGGTAAGTGATTTCAAACAATTTCCTCTTTAAGAGAAGGATCATTTCAAAGCTGGCT
Source organism: Polyodon spathula (assembly GCF_017654505.1). NCBI lineage: Eukaryota > Metazoa > Chordata > Actinopteri > Acipenseriformes > Polyodontidae > Polyodon > Polyodon spathula. The sequence continues at coordinate 24,040,220 of NC_054543.1, forward strand.
CTTATTCACAGTAATATCAGCGCTGATACCATCACCCAGGGCAGGGCCTCTCTCAATAACTTAAAGCCTCATGTATTTTCTTTGCCAACTGCACTTCCTCTGATGTCAGCTTTCAATGGACCACACAAGAGATCCAAGCTGTACCCGGGCCGGCCCTTTCCTCTCCATCCAACACTGCAACAATCAGCCTGGTATAGAGCCAAGCTTCTCTCAAGCATAACAGACCTTGCTTCACTGAGAAACATTCTGTAGTCAGAATCCGTTTTTTTAACTATTGTTTAGTTGGCATTCAATTATACAATACGCTGGAGCCTGGACAAGTGGCAGTTCACTGTGTGAGTGAGTGTGGTCTAAGCGCCCTATATATTGACAACAAAGACGTCTTTTGGTTACTACCTGTCACTTTTTAATACCACTTATGAACTGTCTATTGCACTTCATACCACTATTATTGTATGCAGTTTGGGCATGAGAATTATTTTAACATTGAGCATCAATGAGAACCCCTGGTGGTTGCTAAGTTACAGAAAATCATAATAGCTCTCTATAAAGATAAACAAAATGTACACATACATTTTAATAAATGATGATTAACTGTCTGAAAACAACGGCTTTTCACTTTTCTTTGAGGAAGGTAGGGGATTTACAAGTAAAAGGAGTTTCTTAAATTTAAATAAACAACATAAACAAGGCTGTAGCCAGCTAGGCACCCGAGACACAGGCCTTGGTTAAAATAATGATAAAAATGATTTATTTAGGTCCTTTTACACGTTGCTTTGGCGTAAAATAAAATAGATTTCATCCCTCGTTGTGTGCATACATTAATTTCCAAGTCCCGCTGATATCTTTAGCCTCTGTGATCTTCAAAATATTTATTGTCTGTTTATTTACTTACTGTATGACGAGTGATTTATATTGTAGCAACTCGGGCACTATTCTGTGTCTGCTGGACTTTTATGTTGTCCCGTTTGTGTGTCTTGTCTGTCTTGTGTATGTGTTGTATGTAGTGTAAGGGTGCAACGATACCACAATGAGTAGGGATAGACCCGGTTGGTCAATCTGAGTGGAATGGGCTGCAGCAGCTGAGTGAGGGGGTATAAATACTGCCTGAGTCGGAATGAGATGGAGATAGCTGCAGGTTTCAGTGGTGAGCAGACAAATACACTGAGATGGGACAATTAAAGTGAAAGAGGGCCTGCAAGAGAATGTGTGAGAATGAGGCCTGGGAGGGGCATGGAACAACAGCCTGAGACAAAGAGAGGGAGCAAGTGCCTCAGTAAGGGAAAGGGGGAGTCAGTGAGTAGGATAGATAGGGTATTTTATTATTTTTGTGGTGTGGTCTTGGCCCAAACAGGGACCGTATTAATTCAACCAATAATCTGGTTATTTATTGAACATGGCAATGTCTCCATCTGCTGCTTTATCTTCAAAAGGCATGAGTCATTATGTTGGTGTTTCAGAAGTGGGATCATGGAATCCATGCCATGGAAGGTAAGGCATAGAGAGTGAACAGAACAGGAGGAGCTGAAGGGGCTGCGGCTGGATCCAGAGATGGCAAGGAGAAGCGAGAGGCAGAAGAGGGTTGTGAGAGCAAAATTGCGGACGCCATGCGGAACAAAGAGGGACATAGACATATCGTGGTGAAGATGGAGGTGATGTCACTGCGCACCACGCCAGTAAGAGCACCAGAGCGCGAACAGCAGGAAGCGGCATCATTAAAAGATGGTCGGAGGGACAAAAACAAAGAAGCCTACACACTTCTCCCCCTGCAATACAATGATAAGTTCAACTGGCAATTGCTTAAAATGCAGTTTGAAACAATAGCAAGCATAGAGGGCTGGACAGATAAAGAGAAAACAATTCATCTGATGGCTTGCTTGCAAGAGGATGCTCTGTGTAAACTACAAACCACTGTATTACAAGTTATTGATTATGGGACAATGTTAATGGAACTGGATGCATGCTTAGGGGAAAGGTATGTAGATAAGCCTTGAGATGGACAACACGCTGATTGCAGACAGAGGGGTGAAGAGTTTGTGACGAAGAAGATGTCCAGGCCTGGGAAGAGCACCGTCAAAGCAGGCCGCTATGACAGCCGGTCCCCATGTGAGGCCTAGCAAGCGAAGTTTAAGATGGCAGGGCTCACTATTGAATGGGGACCCATAGAGAAAGGTGGGAAACTGATAGCTGCACTAGAGGAGGAAGCTCTGCAGGTCATGCTTGACCTGAGTGCCAAAGAGACGCCCAGCTTTGATGATTTAGCTACGGTGTTGGAATGCAGGTTCGGGAGAGTGGATCCTGCTGTGCCAACACTCAGCCACCCACTACCGCAAGCCAGGGGAGAAACTGGGCGAGCCGGCGGCTAACGTGAAGTCTGGTGCTGAGGGGGTACCCCGACTTCCTTCTAGTAGCCCAAGAGGACCTGTCCATAAAGGCCTTCATCCGAGGCCTGACTCCTACTATGCTGCTCCAACCTCCCTGAAGCTCACCCTCTCACAAGCCGAACGGGTGGAGGCAGTGCTTGAGGAAAACAAGGGTAGTCTGACCCTTGGGGAAGATAAAGAAGGAGAAATGAACCCTAGCCACCAGCAGCCAGAAGCCTACCAAGCTCAGACCTGTGAAGAGCCTGCTTGGCCCACTGAGGTTGTTGCCCTTATCAGGGCTGCCTTTTCGCCACTGTTTCATGTGCCTGAGCCCCACATGTAGCTGTGTTGGAACTGTAGTAAAGCAGGCCACATCCAGCGCCGATGCCCTCAACACTGGACTGCCACCACCCATCCATCAGCACCACTCTTGGAAAACGCCATGGGGCTGGTGTAAGTGGGACCTGCCAAGCAGTCCCCGAACGTCATTGCTTTCATCACTTTTTTCCCCAACTGGCAACCAGGGCTCCACTCTTCCCCAAAGTAGCTGACCTAGCCCACCAGGACCACTGCAGGGGACTACTGCCACATACCAATCCACATAGAGGGGGTCCCACGCACCGCCCAGGTAGACACCGGGTCCACAGTGACACTGGCTCGACCGGACATGCTGCCAGAAGGAGTCCGGCTGGAGCCCACCACAGTCAGCTTGCGTACTGTCACTGGAGAGATGGCACCGATGCTGGGGAAGGGAAAGCTGGCTATTGAAGTGGCAGGGCGGACAATCCACCACCTTGTTTGGGTAGCAGCTGTCAAGTACCCGTGCATATTGGGCCCTCTCCTGTACTGAGGATCCTCTGCCCGCCCCCAAACTCCAACTCAACACCAGAGACCTGCTCCGTCGTACCCCAGATCAGCCTGGGGGAACTCAGCCCTCCCCCAGGTCACTTCGCAATCCTTGCTGTCACTGCCAACAGCAGTCACAGCACCGCTGGAAGACGCGGCTGCCCAACACCATCAACACTTGCAGCAACAGCATCACCTCCCGGGTAACTTTCATGACTTTGTCTTTCCCTCAGGGACGAGGGACTAGGTGAGGGGCTGTGTAGCAGCCCGGGCACCATTCTGTGTCTGCTGGACTTTTATGTTGTGCTGTTTGTGTGTCTTGTCTGTCTTGTCCTGTGCATGTGTGCATGTAATGTAAGGGTGCAACCACGCCACATAGAATAGGAAAAGGAGCAGGGATAGACCTGGTTGGTCAGTGGAGTGGGCGGGAGCAGCTGGTTGGGGGTATAAATAGCACCTGCATGGGAATGACAAGGAGAGAGCTGCAGGTTCGAATGGTGAGCAGACGAATGCGCTGAGAAGTGACAATTAGTGAAAGAGGGCCTGCGAGACAGTGTGTGAGAATGAAGCCTGGGAGGAGCATAGAACAAAAGCCAGAGATAGGAAGTGAGTCAATAAGGGAAAGGGGGAGTCAGTGAGTAGGAAAGATAGGGTCTTTTATTATTTTTGTGGTGTGGTCTTGGCCCAAACAGGGACTGTATTAATTCAACCAATAAATTGGTTATTCATCGCATGTGGCAACGTCTCCGTCTGCTGCTTTATCTTCCAAGGGCACAGGTCATTACAATATGTTTGTATTCTACTGTCTGTATTTCAATTAAATATCACTATTAAAAAATAGCTAGAGTTTCTGGTTTTTATTTAATGTTAGCTTGCGTACTTCAGGAGACGTGCAGCAGGGGGCTTCCAACTTCCTGTCAATTAGTACCTATTTTCTATGTAAGCCCTGATCACTTGCACCTTCGCTGTCTAGTTTTTCGTTTTTATATCAAACGCTCAGACGCTCAGTCTTTTCGTGATTCACCACTAATCTACACTTCGTTGCCTTTCACTGGAGGTCAATTCTCTTCGCAGCACTCCCAAGATATTATCAAATATTTTCCTACCTGCTCCGGTGCTGCTTCTCATCATTCAGCTTCTCCATTTGGCTGCAGGAGCTCCAGCGTTAGTCTTTCCTACTCTATCCAGCCTCCAGCCTAGCAACAGCACCGTTCAAACCGCAGCTTCATTTCTCATCTCGTCCGCGTCTTCATTAGACAAACTGGCCCTCCACTAAAATCTCTAAATTTCCTTCAAGAAGACATCGACATTCCCGTCGTCAGTGTTTGCCTTGCCATAGCTTCTCTATTTAATCCACCATAAAGATCTGTCAGCTGAACATTCCTTTACTCTTCGCTTGCAATCAAGCGCCCCTCCTCCATTCCCAGAGCCAGAAAAATTATCTTTCCTTCATGGGATCCTGCCCAGGATTTCTATTGGCTACGTTCAACGTTTTAGGGACCTGTCCATTCAGTTTCGTGCTCCGTTTCGCTGTGTGGCGGCTTGTGCTTTCGACTCATCATAACAAGATCCAACAACACTGCTGTTTTGCAATTTTTCCACCAGCGCTTCTCAGTCTGTGGCCACCATGGTAATGCCCTCATTGCGTGACTGCGGGGAGCGTTAAGTAACCATGGTGACCAGGCAGCTTCATCTGCACTGCGAGCTCCGTGCCTCAGTACTGCAATTTTCTGGCTTGCTTGCTGCTGCGCTTTTACAACCTGCGAGGGCTCGTTCAACTCGTCAAATTGTGACATCTAAATACTGTGTTAACATATTCATATACATGACTAACTGTCTTAAAACATGTAACGAAGATATTAAAATCTAAAAGAATATGCAATTGTTGTTCTACACCGACAAGGATTTTAATCACAATAACCAAATATTCTACCCGGCTTCATTCAAGCCAATGGTTTATTCTAATCATAACTACTAGATGGCAGTATAACACCACAAATTTTATACAGTCTCTAAGCTGGTTTGCTATCACTGTGAAGCTCACACGCTCCAGCTTTTCTTTACATTCCTGCAGTTTGTTGTCATTCTGAGGGATTTACAGGAGACCCCCTCCTCCTCAACCTTTTGTAGCAACTGACATTCTCCAATTTCAACAGTTCCCCTCTTCAAGGATCTGGTCTGAAGCAACCTTACTCAGCTGTTTTCGAGATGCTCAGTATCTACCATCATAGTAACGTCCTGCTTTCCTGCATCACGCATCCATTCCTGTGACTTATTCCTGTTCCCAGATTCGTGTTTAAATCAGGCCAGTATCCATTCCAAAGTCTTTTCTCAACCCAGGTGGCCGGAAAAAGGGATATCATGTGCTAACCGCAATATCTCAGTGTGAAAAGGTTTCGGAACGAGTAACTGGGTTACAGGCTGCCCTGTGTCCAAGGCTCGGGATACTCTATATAGTAGTTGCCTGGACACGATAAAATGGGGAAAAACGAGCGGCCCGGTGCCTTCAACTTCCTTCCCCTCTATCGACTGGACTCGTTCCCGGGCGTGTACCAGAGTGGGATTATTATTTTGCTCCCACTCAAGGTCCACATCCCGGTCCCAGGTCGAAGGTAGCTCGACCGGTGGTGACGTAGCATCTGCCCTTGGGGCCTCAGTGGCCAGTTCCTGTGGTTCACACTGAACTCCCACCCCCTTCTTTTGCTCTCCCACCAATCCCCATCCTTGTCTCGTTACTGCCCACTCAAGCTTCTCAGTCCTCTGCTCTCGTTTTGTTTTCCGGGGCCGAAACTTGGTGGTAAACAGATTTGCTTTCAATGGGAAGATTTCGCCAATCTCTCTTCCAGTTGCTGTTTCTCTCATTTCAGTTAAGGATGGGGTCGATGGGTGTAATTCATGGTAGAAAGGCCAGTCCCGACCCAATACTATGGGGTATGGAACCCACCTTGCGACAGCCACGACTATACTGCATGTCCGACCCTTCACGGTCAATCTAACTTTAGTGGTGGTGTAGGTCTTGGTGTCCTTGTGGATACACGAGATTGCCACAGTTCCATGAGGCCGCCGAGCCGCACCTTCCAAGAGAGCTCTCGATACAATAATGTGGTAACACCCCGAGTCCACTAAAGCGTGGGTACTCACAGTCTCTATCTGAACAGGTACGAGACAAGATTCCTCCTGACCCTTTCCCCGGTACTTGGCATGGCAGCAGGACACACCCGGGCCAAGTGGCCTGGTTCGTGGCATCGAAAGCAGACTGGGGTGGTGGACATTGCAGGAGATGGCTGCTTGTTTCTGGGTCCACCATAAGAGGGGCTTCCCGGATTTTCTGTGGCCCAGCTGGGGGCTAACTTTGTCCTCCACTTTGAAGGCAAAGCGCCCGAAGTGTCGATGGAAGCCGGGGGCCTCACTGCTGTTGTGCGCAGTGTCGTCTGGGCTTGGGTCCGGGTGGGCGGAGACGGGTTCCGGGGTTCCCGTCATTCCGCAGCATCCTCACAGGCCTCAACCAGTTCAATGGCCTGCTTCAGAGATTCAGGGGCATGACGTGCCACCCAGTCCCGAGTCCCTGGTCCCAGTACCGTGAGGAACTGGTAGATGGCCACTGCCTCCATCATCTGCTGCGGGGTTCTTGTTTCTGGGCAGAGCCATAGAACGAGGTGATCCCACAGCTGTTGGGCCACTTGCCGTGGTCGGGAACTAGGAGGGCGCACATATGCCCGAAACTTCCGATTGGGTGCGATTCGGGTGTTAAATTTAAATGTAGGAAGAATGGCAGCCTTTACCTTAGGGTAGTCCTGGGCCTCCTCATTACTCATGGCCTGGTAGGCAATCTGGGCTTCCCTGGTGAGGCAAGGACCCAGGTGTAGCGCCCAGTGATCGGCTGGCCAGGATGACGCCTCAGCGACCCACTCGAACATGGTCAGGAACGCCTCCGGGTCATCCTCTGACGTCATTTTTTGTAGCCTGATCTTGGGCGGGCCAAATCCTGCCTCCATCGGGGTTGAGGTTTCAGCAGCTTGTTGGGCCTGGGTCAGGACTATGGTCTGTACCGTCTGGCAAAGGCTAACCATTTTGTCCGCCATTGCCTGCATATGTGCCATCCATTCAGCCTCCCTCTGGGCGTCTTGTTCCTCGCGTCGACGCTCCACTCCATCCCGGTGTCTCTCCAAATCCTCTAGGAGAGACTTGAGTCCTTGCCAGTTCAGTCTCATCCCACTTCTGACACCACTTGTAGGAGGGTAGTGGGCTGAGTCAAATGGTGGCATTAATGGGACTGGCAAAAAATACACGCAGCAGGGTTTTATTAAGTCTGGTTGTAAAAATGGCCACCGACCAGTAATTCAACCAAAAGAAATTAGAACAAAAGTAATGAAATAAAAATAATCAAAAATAAATTCCCCCGCCAATATCAACAATGATAAAGGATGAGGTGCAAAATAAAAAAAGGTACAACTAACGAAGTCCCACACACAATAAAAGATGAAAACAAATAGACTTAAGTTTCACTGGCACTCCCGCACTGGTTTCTAGGGGGCTCCCGGTCCTGGGTAGAATTTTAGCGACGAGGTCCCGGTCGTTCTTCCGGGTAACACTCTAAAACTCTGTCTCCAGTCTCTGAAATGCAACACACTATTATACACAATAATCAATTCAGCAACATGTCTCCTTTCGCTCTTCCCAGGACTGAGTAACCGAGCTTAGATCGTACCGTCCTTTAAATACTGTTCGACCCCACCCTTAGCCTCGGCCCCGGTCGCCGCTGTACCCAATCGGCGTATATAGTAACTCCGACTGAGATACGTGGCGTGGCGGCCGCGGACTTCCGCGTTCAGGCATCTCAGACGATTCGACCTTTTTTTTTTTTTTTTCGCCAGTCTTGTCCCATTTTATGCAACGCCACCAGCGATCGGGAGAATCGACTACAGCTCCAACCCATTGCACCCCCGTCACACCCCAATAGACAATAAACTGCTCCCGACCAATCAATAGGTTTTGCAGACGCCTTGTGTAACATATTCTTCATCCTCTCTGGTTCTGCAGCGGTCTCAGATCTCTGCAATTTTCATCTCTGCCCAAAAGCAACCCCATCTCTGGCTACATCTAAATCTGCCTTAGCACTGAAAGACCAATATCTACTGCATTCAGCAGATCCCTACTCTCTGCAGCAGACCACCGCACTCTACCGATGGTAGTCCTCCATTCTCTATTGCAGATCTCTGCTCTCACAGCTGGGCCTCTGCACACTACTAACAGCACTCCATTATTTTCTTCCTCAGACCTCTGCTCTGTTCAGCAGATCCCGCCCTCTACTGTTAATTGCTCCTCACTACAGCAGATCTCCACTCCCTCTTCAGATCAGTTCACTACTGCAGCTGCAAAGTCGCTCTAGTTTACTGTTTAAGTTGGCAGCTGCACTTCTCCAGAGCCAACAATGCTCCAGCCTTCCTCCAATACGCAGATCGTGGCAGCATTCCCACAATCAAATCTAATGCTAATCTCCATCTAATCAAAATACGGGGCACTTCTTCAGCAATCCTATTCCTCCCAAATGTTACAGCATTAATACTTGGTTTGAGATGTGGTACGAGACTGGAAATCTGTCTTGATTATGAGTTAAGGAGTTCCACTATTAAGAGAATAACTGGCATTGCGAAACCCAAATCTCTGAATGTGAGTTTACCTTTTCCATTTCAAGCAGACATGATAATAGCAAACCGCTGATCGATCCTGTATTAACTAACACACAGAAAGGCGGCATCTCATCTTTGCCCTCATTTCTAGAACATGGGGTGCAAAGAGTAGTGCTTCCCCAGTAGCTAATTCATGTTCGTTCAGTCCAGCTGCCACCTCAGCCCTCAGTTCCAGCTCTTCTTCTGCCTCTACTTTCGGTATCCAAGTTCAGTCAGTTGGTCCCATTTGATTCCACAACCCCCATCCAGAATCCTCAGCTTCTCCAGATGCTATTTGGCTGAATCCTACTCTCAGTAACCTCCTTCAATCTGCTCAGCATTACATGTCTGCAGCCCTCCACCTTGTTCAAGGGCTCCTATTCTACAGCCGGCTCAGCATCTTCAATCCTCTGCGCCCAGATTCGTATAATCATAGCCCTTCAATCAAAACCTGGCTCTCATGGTCCGTGCTAGGGATTCTCTACAACTCCCTCCAGTCTCTCCATATTCAGCACTCCGTCTGACCCTCTGTGGGATTCTTAAGAGCTTTCCCCCCTGCTTCACCTTCCTGTCTGTCTATATCAACATATATTCTACATTTGTTAATTTCCACTCTTCTGAAAAGCCACTTCTCCCTCTACAATGATTTACCCATGGAGATCAGCTGCCTCTCGGCCACCTTCCATGCTTACTCCATCACTTGGCTGCATACCTCAAGACTGATCAATTCAGCATGGTCGGTCCACTCACACATCAAGTTCCCTATCTCCCTTTTCAAGGTATCTCCACAGCAGGAACCCACCCCGCCACCCCTCCTCAGACCATCTGTTCATTTCACTTTATCATCACTCGCCTCGCCTCGAGCAGACCTCCCTCCTCTCCACCCTCGCCTCCTCGCAGGCCTCCATCCTCTCCATCCTCTCCTCCAGAGCAGGCCTCCCTCCTCGACTTTCCCCTTCCCCCCAGCCTGATCACAAATGTGGGGGAACTGGTCCTCCTCTGCAGTGGATTCCTACATTCATTCATCCTTCCCTGATATAGTTGCTGCTCCTTCTAAAAATGCTAGAATCATCTCTACTCTTCGCAAAGGCTGCTTCTCCCCTATGAGGATCTACTCATGGAGACCATCTGCCTCACAGCTTTCTTTAGCTTTCTCAGAAGCTCCGAATTCACAGTTCCCTCAGCTTCTTGCTTCCCCTCGGTGGGTATTCGTTTATGTGACCTCTCCTATTTTCAACTCCTATTTTCTTATTCGGTTGCACACTTCAAAGACAGAACAACTCTGGCGCGGTCAGTTCATTCAGCTTTCTGCCCTTTTTCAGCAATGTCAAGATATCTCTCATGCAAGAACCCCTGTCCCCCCCTGAACCCTCTATTCATCGATTCTTCCCGATCTATCGTCACTTGTCTCTGGTTCTCAACCCACCTCTCCACCCTCCTCTCCAGGACAGGCCTTCCTCCTCAGCTTTATTCACCCCATTCATTCCGTATCGGTGCAGCCACCTCCGCTGCAAGGGCCAGCATCAATCAGAGCCTGATCAAGACCATGGGGCGCTGGTCCTCTTCTGCAGTGGATTCTTATGTTCATTCATCTCCCTCTGACATAGTTGCAGCCCATTCCAAAATTGCTAGTATGCCTGAAGTGGGGGCTACCTGTCTGCTGGAGCCACTAGAGGTTTTCCCCTAATTAGCTTCTAGGGTTTTTTTCCTCTCCACTGAGCAGCAGGTATATACATAGTCATATCCTACTAAATTTACTAACCATCCTCCTGTTTGTCCCGTTTGTCCTTCTAGTCATTTGTTTATGTTATGCGCTGGCATGTGCTCTCTTTTGTTTGTCTCACGGTGTGGGAGATTTGATGAGGTGCTGGGGGTCCATCCTTTTGGGGGGCAAGTGATCATCACTTCCCCGACCTCAGGGCAGGCTTCAGCCTCCCTTGACTTTCAGGGGGGTTCTCACCATGTGAGTCAGAACAGACCCCCGACCACACTCTGTTCTTTCGCAGCTCCTGCGCTTATCTTGCCTCACTCAAGGCTGTTTATACTCTGTCTCAGTTCGGAACGTGGCTACTCATGCTCGAGTCCCATACTAACCTCTATGCCTTGTTCTTATCTCAGGTCCCAGGCAGCGTGAAGTCTCGGCCAATTGGGGGTCTAACGAGCGCCCCTTTACAGAAGTCTCAGATGCCGGGTACCTCTCCCTCTCTATCTCCTTTTGTGTCCCGGTCTTCCGGGACCGTCTTCCTCTGAGGGGCGGCTCCGAGAGTCATAACCCTCATATGTGTTTTCGGTTGCTAGGTCCTTCGGCCCTGGGCTCGTGTCGGTATTGCCGCCCTCAGTCAGTGACCACTTTCTGTATCCTGTCTTCGGTTGCTAGGTCCTTCGGCCCTGGGCTTGTGTCGGTATTGCCGCCCTCAGTCAGTGACCACTTTCTGTATCCTGTCTTCGGTTGCTAGGTCCTTCGGCCCTGGGCTTGTGTCGGTATTGCCGCCCTCAGTCAGTGACCACTTTCTGTATCCTGTCTTCGGTTGCTGGGTCCTTCGCCCCTGGACTCGTGTCAGCATCGCTGCCCTCAGTCAGTGACCACCTTCTATCCTAGCTTCCATGTCCAGCTCTGCTGGTCTGCTACTAGAATGGGCCTCGCTGCTCTTCTATCCTAGGTCCAGTCCTTTCTAGCCAGCACTCTGTCCTACTTACCGCTCCCTTCTGCTTCTTCTCCCCTATCTCTACCCTCCCCAGCTCATGCCTTGTGAATTTTTTGACAAATGTAGCTGACTTTAAATATGTTTTATGCCAACTCTATTTATTATTTTTTTTAAATAGTGAACTGTGCCAATTAACTAAGACGTCTTTCTACTCCAGTGAATGAAGGCGGCAGAATAAAACGAATTGCTCAGCATTTTAAGTAGTGGTCTTATAATTCAAACCCATAATTAATCATAACAATTATTCATTTTATTTGTCGAGTTTACAAGGGTGAAGTTTTTGTTTTATAAAATAGTTGGTCGTAGTTACAACCTCCTAGCAGCGAGGTAAAGCGATCATCACTGTGGTTTTAGGAATGTACAGGTAGAAAAACAGTTGAGCTTATTTTATCATTTTTCCTTGATCAATTGAGAAATTCAGATGGTGTAATGATGCTAATTACAACACTAAACGTAGGCAGAGCGCTCAGAAATAAAACCCAAACCCAGAAATCCTAAATATCCATTCTGGTGTACCGGTATGTAGATTATATAAGCATTTGACTTTTGCATTTGAAGTAAATTAGCTATTTCATATTTTATTGACACTGTAGTTGAGTTGCGAGTTTTGTCGAGTTCATAAGGCTGTGGTTTGCAAGGAGCATCGCAGCTGGCCAATCACATTAATAGAGTTAAAATACATATTCATGAGTATAAGTCGGAAAACATTGCTTAGTTATGATGTGCTTCCAACTCATGCAGCTAAACTCTTCGTCTTGTCAACCTGCTTCAGCTCATTTTATTGCTGAATGTAATTTTATAATTAATGTCACACGCAACTTTATGCATGCAAGCCCTCTTCTCAGTATTTGGATAATGACATCACTGTTAAAATTCAAGTTTAATAGATCAGGACTTAAAACTAAGTATAGTGTCTACAACAAATACTCTGCATTGCTACATTTCTTATTTTGTTTTATATTGAATTTTAATGTTGCAAAGAAAAAGCTACTTATTTGCACTGTACCAAACCACACAGGTGTTGCAAATTTAGAACATCTGGTACTCAAAATTCTATAAGTGTCTTATTCAGAAAAAAAAAAAAACTAAACTTTTTTTATTGAAATAAACAGAATATAATTATGTCCTCATATCTTTTTTCTTCCGTTATAAAAATGATAGAAGTGCAGTGGGCAACACATAGGAAAAGTGCCTCAGCTCGTGCTACAGCTCTGATAAATAAATAGCAATAGAAGATTAAGATGAGCTGAAATGAATAGTTGAAACTGATGATTTAGCACAAAATACTGCACGACTCCATTAATCATTTATTACTGAGAAAATCCACATGTAAATACAGTGTAGAGCCACCAGAGGGTAGCATGGTCTAACTTGTGTAGAAGATAGTTAAGTGAAAATCAAAAAGATAAGCAAAAAAGAGTGCTTGCAGCCATACTGCAGTGTGTATTATACATCTCCCTATACTACTCTACATATTTTATTCATACATGTGTATAGGTGGCTACCTCTAATCATGCTCTTTTGCTTTGTCAGGCTTGGATCTGTCATACAAAGAGTACAAGAGAATGTACATTCTCAACTTGATTAGAAGTAGCCTCTGAGCACTTACAAACATATTAGAAGTCATTACATCTGAATAAAATAACAGAAAAAAAACAATGTTAATGTACTTATCTGTTTATATATAATCTGTTGGTTTAAAAGTTTCAGATGCTTTGTTATTGACACGCTGAATGACAGATTTACACTCTCAGCAATATTATAACTGCAGTTGCACTTACAAACATATTAGAAGTCATTACATCTGAATAAAATAACAGAAAAAAAACAATGTTAATGTACTTATCTGTTTATATATAATCTGTTGGTTTAAAAGTTTCAGATGCTTTGTTATTGACACGCTGAATGACAGATTTACACTCTCAGCAATATTATAACTGCAGTTGCTCAAATGTACACTTTTATTTTAATTGGATTTTAAATTTTTTTTTTTTTTTTTTTAATCAGAGCTTTTTTTTTTATTATTGCAGAAAACTAGGATCCTTTTCTAAGTCAATTTCCTGTGTGTGACATCTGGTGGGCATATGTAGAACTGCCACTCACTGAACTAACCAGAGGGTATGGATCTTAAGGAGATATCATGACAATGTTTACTTCTCTCTGCTTACATTACTCGACATCGACGTCACATAGTCTGTGTGTGCATTCTGGCGATTCCCTAATTACTTTTCATTGAAATACAAATTAATAACATTAAATACAATGCTGACCCCCTGTGAACAGGCTGGCTGTAGGGGTGACGTCAGGCCAGAAAGGAGTACACAGAGACAGGCAGTACTGGCAGGTGAAACTGAGATGCTGAGGCGCTCAGTGCGTTTAATGCAAATAAAAAGTTTAAACGAAAAAAACAGCACATGAAAATAAATAGACAAACAAAACGGACTAACACTAAACAGACAAAACGTGTGAGTCAAAGCAGTTGTTGTATTTACTTTTTCTTTTAGTTTAGTTTGAACTAATTTGTGCAATCAGAGTGCTCACATACTATTAAATACACGTGAAGTGATTATGCAATCCCCGTGCTTAAATGCAACTATATATTTTTAATCACTTGTGCTACACAGACCCATTTATATTCCATGCACCAATACCTATACACCAACATTAACAGACCACACGCAACACATAACACAAAATACACACAGTCCCGGGCTAGGAACAAGGACTTCAAGGGGCTCATGGGCGGCAATGTTGCCAGTAAGTAAACACACATAAGTCATTCATAAAATTCAACAAATGCTTGCACCTCATCAGTGTCCCAAGCCTTCACTTTCCTCTAGTCTACGTCGATGTCATGCATGTTTTCTCACTTTTTCTTGGAATGATGCTTGAGCGTGATGATGAAATACAATGACCCCCAAGCACAGCCTGCTTCGGCCCCAAGCCACATTTAGATATGTTGCAAGTACGGTGGCTATTTTAGGACATCCTCAGTTGTCACCCCTCCTCGAAAACCACTAAACATTCATTATTGAATATTCTCCCCGATGTCCTTTTGGAGCCTCACACCTGACTTATGTATATTATATACACTACTATTCAAAAGTCTTAGACATGTTGCATTTTTCTACTCTGATGCATTATGAGCATCAATAATTTATTCAAAACCTTCATTAGTGTTTCCTACTATTATAAGTTTGATATAATTATTGTTTGGAACTTAACGTACTTGAACTTGCTTGAAGAGGACACACTTTGTCAAGCATAGGCTTCGTATTAGAAGTATAATCAACAAGTAAACATCACCTGTAATTTGATCCTGACCAGGACTGGAAGACCCATAAGCTATTCCTACTGTGAACTTCTATTTGAAGAATCCTTATCTTATATAGGATATATATATATATATATATATTCTATAAAACCATGATGTACTTTCACAAGAGTGCTACACATTGATATGGCAAAGTTAATATCATTCATGTCAGACTGTCACTTTTTTTCAACGCATCAGAAACACAAGTCAAGTTAGTAGAAACAATTGAGGCAACCTTGACCCCCACCGCTTTTACAGTTGTGCCTATTTGCTTGGTGCTGGCCAAGGTTGCCGCAGTAGTCTCCTGAAACTTGGCTTGTGTTTTTGATATCTCTACTTTTGATAACTTGGTGTTTTTGTTTCAGATAATAAAGACAATAATTTATTTACAATTAAATATGGAGTGGATCACTTTTTTTAATAATAAGATGACCATACAACAAAAAGTTTCTAACAAGTGCTCTACCAAACCTGTCTCTGCAGCTGTTTGACAAGTAAGAGTTTGAAAATTATACTGAAAAACATTGCCATAACAGACACCTGATACTACATTTCATTTCCTTATGGATAGCACATCAATTTGAAGAACTTCTATAAAATTAGCTGTGCACAAATGACAATTAAATTATGTATAATATGCAAGCACTTGTGATTCAAGAATATTTAAGAGAACACAAAACTAATGTGACTGGTTAACACTCTAAATAAATAGTCTTTTGTTATCTTTTACGTTCGACAAGCACAGTCGAGACGGAGTAGTTCGTCGGTAGGTCATGTTTGTTGTTGTTACAACCTCTCACGCAGTGTCTAAAGTTATCACATCTGCACTAACATGCTTCGCAAGTCGTGTCATTCCGCACCAGCAATAATTGGATATGTATATTATATATATATATATATATATATATATATATGTGTTATTTGTCAACAACTTGAGGTGACTGAGCGTACACTATACATGGGGCCTTTTGAAACTATTCTATGCTTTGAATTGAATGAATTTGAATTCATTGTACGAATGTTGGGAAAGAGTACCTTCTAGTGTTTCAATATAAAATTACATTTACTGTGACTGATTTAAACATGTACATCCATTGACAAGACAAAATATATATTATAAATAAATAAATAAAACGTAGTCGTCAGTTTAAAATGTTTTTATCAACACATTCATCACAGGACAAAGAAATATGTTAATAAATGAATATATAGCTCACTTAGACACACTTCTGAATTGATTTTTTATTATTATTTTACTAGCTTTTAGGTTATTTTCCTTCCATACTGAAAAAAAAAAGCACTTTGGAGTAAACTAGTGTTTAGGTTAGGTTTTAAATTTCAGGAAACATCTAATTTGTGTTTCACTACTCTGGAATTTATAAAAGTAAGCACTGTTATATTTTACAGATGGTTTCACAGACACCAATTTGCAAGAATAATGGACTATCTAATGTAACTTTAGGTAAAGGGTCTATGAAAGCATCTATTAATGTTTCGCGCTCAGCACTAATGCACTTTATTCTACAGGTCGGATGTTCAACCTAGCCATCTCACTATTGCATAGAACCAGATGTCAAGGCTTAAAACAAAAAGTCGAGTTTGCTAAATATGTGTTTCTATCAAAACTGCACATCCAAGACCTATAAACAAATGAAAGTGGAAATATTCTGTTAGCTACAACCAATTGAAGGCTGCTTATGTGCCATCCCAACCATTCCTAGCATCTTGTGATTCAAAAATATTTAAGGGAGAAAACCATGACAATGTGAGAATTATTTATCAGAAAACAATAGAAAATGCAAGCTACGTGTCAGCTCTGCTCATCAAGCAGCATCCAGTACAAACACAACAACTGTTGGAGATGCGTCACTGATTTCAATAGTGTAGGCTGCATGGCATGTGTTTACAAGCATTCAGCACAGCAAGGGCTTGGATTGTTTAGGGAGAGTAGGAACTGGCTCTGTGGATCTGCAGCTCACTTCAGCTTAGGGAGGAATGGGTACATGGTGTGATATGCCCATTCAGTAAAAGAGACTCACAGCCTCATTGACTAATGCAGGGCCATACTTAGTCACACCTGTGGTCAATAGTTCCTTCTGACATCACGCCCCAGCTTGTATCACTCCGGTACCTAAACCTGTTTTCTCACAATGAGAAATCTGCGCATGTGCTACAGGGGCAGCAGGGGAACCGCCTGAGGTCCTTACTGTACATGCTCATTTGCGGTGGTAGCAGTAGGCAATGTAATTATCTTTATGATCTCTGTAATGATGTTAATAGCAGCTAGTGACAACGTCCTGTATACACCAGCCGCACCTGCTTAAACCTTAATTTGAAACACGAGGTCCATCCATGTTTATGTAAAATGGATTTAAACGTGTTAACTATTATTTCTTTTGCGTTTTGGTATTTTATTAATTTACGTAAATTCTTACTGTATTAAGAGCTATATTTTTTAATATACTGTCTTAGCTGAAGAGCCATATTAATCAATTAAAAGATCAACAGATAACATCCTAGAAATGTTTTGACTTAACAATCTGATGCTGTCTGTTTGTAAAACGCTTTCACAAAGATTATCAAAGGATGTTTAAGTGCCATTTTTACCTGCTGAAACACAACTGTTTTATTTGCAAGGCCCCATGCCTACTTTGAATGGCAGCAGGAACAATTGGAGCCCCAACTAAAAGCCTCCCTAAGAGGGTATCCCAGGAAAAGCTTGGAAGCTATTCTTGCTCCCTGGCAATGTAACCCCTCACACAAAAAGCAAGGCACAGAGGTGAATACATAAAGCTCACTAGCTGCCTCTACTGTGGAGCAAAGCGGACAAAGCAAGAAGCCCGCTGGAGAACAGAGAGGGAGAGTACTGATTGGAGCAGGCCTGCCAAGCCCCTGTGTTCTGAAGCCAGGTAGTGAGTCACACACTTCCAGAGGCAGTGAATAAAGAGAGCCGCTGAGAACTCGTGCAGTGCCTCAGCTGCTGTTACACAATGGGGCATTATCCCATGGCCACCCTGTTTGACAGCAGGGAGATAATTAATACACTAACTCCGGCTGAGGAAACAAACTCAGAATTTGACAATATTTAACTTACCTTAACAGGAGGAGTGTTTGACCGTTCAATTTGGGTTCAGGGATATGGTGACCAAACCTGACGAGAGGTACAAGTCCTGATAAAGTGCGCAGGCAGTGTATGTTCATCTAGTTATACTGGGGGTGGAAATCCTTAGTACAGTCATCCAGAATTACCCTTGGAGTCATCAATTCAGTGTTTATTCTGAAACATCAGCCATTTATAAAGCCTATACAGAAGCACTTGACAGCCCTCCGTCAAAGTTGAATGAAACTTTGGAACAGTAATATATGTATATCATCACAGAATATTAATTGATGCCTGTGTGTGTGTGTGTATATATATATATATATATATATATATATATATATATATATATATATATATATATATATATGCACACACACACACACACATTTTTCACATTGAATTTGGTCAGATCTTTATGTGGGTTGTAATAATATATAGAGGGAGTTATAAAAACAAGTTATTGCCCCCCTATTTAACTCATCCAATTAAAGGGTTAGTAGGGTCAACTGTTTCAATACTTTAATTAAAAATCAGGCCTGATTTGGGCCAATATAAATCTGACTAACTTTAGCCCCTACCGTCATAGTGAAGTTGTCAACACACAGTTCTAAAGGCACATTGTGCCACGATCAAAAGAAATTCCTGAATACCTTCGGAAAAAAAAAAAAATATATGTTGATGCCTAACAGTCTGGAAAGGGTTACAAAGCCATTTCTAAGGATCTGGGGCTCCAACAAACCACAGTCAGAGCCATATTGTCCAAATGAAGAAAGTTTGGGACAGTAGTGAATCTTCCCAGGTGTGGCCGTCCTGCCAAAATCTCTCCAAGAGCAAGGCATAAAATCATCCAGGAAGTCACAAAGAACCCTAGGACAACATCAAGGGATCTGCAGGCCTCTCTCGTCTCGGCTAAGGTCAGTGTTCATGACTCCACCATCAGAAAGACACTGTGTAAAAATGGGATTCACTGCTCACTAATAAGAACATGAATGCTAGTCTCAAATTTGCCAAAAAGCACCTGGATGATCCTCAAGATTTCTATGGACAGATGAGTCGAAAGTGGCTAACATGAGCCCCATTATGTCTGGCGAAAACAAAACACTGCATTCTACAGTAAGAACCTCATACCAACGGTCAAGTATGGTGGTGGTAGTGTCATGATTTAGGGATGCTTTGCTACATCAGGACCTGAATGATTTGCCCTCATTGAAGGAACCATGAATTCTGCTCTGTATCAGAGAATTCTACAGGAGAATGTCAGGCCATCCGTCCTGAGCTGAAGCTGAAGTGCAGCTAGTTCATGCAGTAAGACAATGACTGTTAAACACACAAGCAAGTCTACATCAGAATGGTTGAAGAACAAGAAATTTAAAGTTTTGGAATGGCCTTGTCAAAGTCCAGACCTCAACCCCATTGAGATGTTGTGGCAGGACCTGAAATGAGCAGTTTATGCTCGAAAACCCACAAATGTCACTGAGTTGAAGGAGTTCTGCATGAAGGAGTGGGCCAAAATTCCTCCACGGTGCTGTAAGAGACCGATCAATAACTACAGGAAGCGTTTGGTTGCAGTTATTGCTGCTAAAGGTGACGTAACCAGTTATTGAGTCTAAGGGGGTGATTACTTTTTCACACGGGGACATTGGGTATTGCACTTTCTTTAATAAATAAATCAAGTAAGTATCAAATTGTTGTGTTAATTGTTCACTTATTTGTTCACTCTCTCTCTCTCTCTCTCTCTCTCTCTCTCTCTCTCTCTCTCTCTCTCTCTCTCTCTCTCTCTCTCTCTCTCTCTCTCTATATATATATATATATATATATATATATATATATATATATATATATATATATAGTGTGGGAAGAGTGTGCTACATATTACAGGTGTTTCAATGGGGAAACCAAAAGTTGTCTTCCCTGTCAGTGCATTACTTATACAGACGTACATTACAAAACAATAAAATTGTCCACATACGATAAACTGTGAACTTTGTAGCCACACCTCCATAGTGCTGCAGTAGCAGCAAATAAATAAACAAATAAACAAATAAATAAATAAATACCTGGCCAGGCAGCACCTTAATGAGTGTATATTTATATTCTTTGAAAGTATTGGGCATAAATATGATTTCATATTTCGGATGTAGTTCAAGGTTACAATGATCAGGAAAGTGAATATATTATATTTTTCCATCTATTTGATTGTTTAGTCACCCGAGTGTATCTGATTAAGCACGTTCTTGTCCATCTGGCTTGGTAAGGGGAGCTGGAACAGCACTTCAGGTTAGTCTGTGGAGATAAGAAGTTTTGTTTTGCTGTTATTTTATTTCATAGTTTATCAGTGTGTTATAGAGAGGAAAATGTTGTTGAATGTGTTTAATTATAACAGGCCTGTGCTTTAAAGGAGAAGTCTTATTGGGATCATAATTACCTTCCTAAATTTTGTGTGGGAATATGTCTGTAGCCTTAACCCAAGTATAGCCCCAAATGAGTCAAGGCTCCCTGCCATGAGTCAGAGGTGCTTGCTTCTCCTTCCACAAATCCTACTGTACAGTGATGTTGCAGTGCGGTAATATGTGCATCAATACAACCAGAACCACAAACTGGGACCAACCACCACATATATTCTAGAAAGTGTTTGAGCTCTTGAAGCAGTGAGATGTGAAAATAGTTTCACCCCATAGGCTATAATGGCCCATTAGTTGTCAAACACAGTCACAGCGAAGACATTTTATAAATCTGATTCCCTTATAAATAGGCTTGCTTATTTTTCAGGGGCTCAAAAAATACTGTAATATATCACCCACCTTTTAAAGCAACCTCTTTATTTTTTAACCAACTTGGGTTCAAGAAACCTGTTATTGTGCAACTGGTTGTAGGGGTTTTGCTACTTACCAGCAGCCAACCAAATGCTAAGATAAAGAAAATGACAGCAAATTAAACTGGAGTCAATCATGCTTGGCGCTTCTGACTTCGGATACAAGTATCTCTGCCCCACTGTACTGGTCTGAAACTGCTGATAAACTAAAGTGTTGTATACAGTAATGAACAGGTTTCATGGTGTTTTAATGAAGAAGCCCAGCCCAATGTGTACTATGAAAGGTGAGTGATTTATTACTCTTCTAAAAATAACCACAGGAAACAAAGAACCCAAATAATTGATCCAAATAATCCCAAATGAGCCGTAGCCTTTAAACTTATCTGATGCAGCTGAAAAGGGAGCGTCTCTTTAAATACACTGGTTTTAGTGTAGGAAGCAAACAAAAGTGTCCTGTTAGCCTATACATGTGAAATGTGTTTGATTCTGATTAAAAGCAAACAAAGAAACAGTTTGTGGTGTAATAAATAGCTTTTTCAGCAGGCTGATTCCTGCCCTGGCTCCAGCACAGTGCTGTTTATGAGCAGAACGTAGCTCTGTGTATTCACTGCCCTTTGTGTTCATCTGATAGGCAGTTAACACTATGCTACATGCTGTGCCGTGGAAAACAACTAAATAAACAGACAGTTACCGTAGAGATTGTTGACCTGAGGCCTGTGGGTGTCAGCAACCGTAAATCATGAAAAAAGATTTTTAAAGAGAAGCTTTAAATGCCATTCTATGTGTTTATAATTTATTTATTTTACCCTTACTATGTTATAGTGTTTGAAATCATTCTGAATGGTTCTGGGTTGCTCCAGTATTGAGCTATTATCAGCTTTCTAATTCTCTTCACCTGGCTTTGATCTTGTCTGGAGAATACTAACTGGCAACACTGGACGGATTCTATTCTTATCACATGACATTATGACCCATCATCTCCTGAAGGAAGCTGAAAAGCATGCAGATTTAAGGAACATGATAATAACTTAATGCTGGAGCAACAGAACTGAGAACTCAGGACGATGACAAGCACCATGCAATTGTAAAGAAAAAATATTAAAATGACAATTATACTTGCTTTTTAATATCTACATTATAATTTAAATGTCCTTATAAATGACTTATTTAAAAAATGCATACCGTATTTCTTCTTTTATTGTTTGTTATAGTTTTTAAAGTTTTTGTTACAAACATTTAAAAAAGATTGCTGGTAGTCAGAAATGTTTTCAACACCCCTCGTTTGCAAAAGAGATTCAGTCAGGACAATTAGTACAAGATAAAGCATTTTGACTTGCTTCAGGGCACTTTGGGAATGAAAGTGAGGTGTTGATTGGGGGAGGAGCAGGTAAGCACAGCACAGCCGGTACAAAGAAGTAGGTTTAAATGTACCTGGCTTGAATACTGTTGGCAGCTGACATTGAGAGAAGGTTGATATGAATGTGGGAGGTACCTCAATCGTTGCTTCTCCAGTGACTTGTGTGCTTTTAGTGTCTTCAAACAAATACCTTTTCATCATAATGTGTTGGAGTTTTATATAGGAAATATGTGAGACTTACAAAATGTATAAGGTAAGATTTACTGGAATTGCAATGTTAGTTCTGTACTTTATAAAGCGTACTTTGCACTATTGAACTGCAGAGGCTCGTTGTGAACCAGCAACCACGCATACCACAAGTGAGCATCTTAACCACTATGCAAAAGAGCCGGGTTTGTCTGATTTGTGGTTCTAGAGTTTATAACCTCATTGACAGAGGACAGCATCCACAGCAGCAGAACATCCCACAAAAATGCCCATTACACACACTCTTTTAAATTCCAAAAAACCAACAACAATAAAAGAAGCCTTTTTCAATTTCAGTATACACAATGTAGCTTACTATAGTGCTTTTAACGTTTTAAAGGTAATACGCAATGTAATACCCTTTGCTTCTTCCACAACCAAAGGGTGTTCGTGTACTCCTGAAGTACTGTACACTAACATTAAAACTAAGCTGACTTAACATAACTTTAGTTTTCTTATTTTGTATATTTTGCTGGAGTGGTTCTCATTTTAATTACTTAAAAACTGTATGTTTATAGGTGTAAGTTCATGTCAATGCTCTTTCACCTGAACTAACAGTAAGAAAACAAAGAAAATTCAATTTGAAACTACTTACTCTTGAAATTTCATCAAGAGCAGCATTGTTCAATTTGAATTTAATAATTAAAATGACTTGCTTTGCTTCACTTGGTACTATATACTGTATAAAACTAGTGATATTAAAACTCTCTCATACATTTTTTTGTCTCACTGTGTGCAGGGCATTAACAGTGTATATCAGAAATATCAGAATAGGATATATACAAATATGTATAGACATGCAATACATTGGAGAGTTTTATTCTGATTGTCTTGTAGCTTTAAGCCACCAGGATTTGGACAAGAGCTTTATTGTTCTACCCTTTCTAGAACAACACTCGGTTTCAAAGGAAATGGATGGCACAGCATGTTAATGAACAAGTCGTTTTCACTAGATATCTTGGCCAGACAGAAGCAACGTTTGCCTGCAGACTGTCAAATAGAAAGTGAAAACAAGCAATGTGTTTTTTATACCTCCTGCAATGACGTATTGCTAAAGAAGAAAGCAAAAACAGATGATCAACACCCAGCTATTTCTAAATGTTAAGATCAAAGACTATTCGTGGGTTTGAACATGGGACACCTGGGCGAAAACAAATAATGGCTTTACCCCATCATCAGATTTAGAGATACAGTAGTCCATCGCATATCCGACTGTGGTGGGACCAGAGTAAGAGCGGATATATAAAAAGTTGGATAAATGAATCCTGTTTTAAATACCATTATACACAACTGCAACAATAACTATATTCACACAATTATTGTTTTGAGATTTAGTTTTTATTAGGGAACTCTCCTAAATCCATTGTTTAGAAAGATCCATGGTATTAATGCTTGTGACAGGGTAGCCCCCTGCCGCGTGGATGCATGCATTCATTGCTGAGTGACAGGCAGATGATGGAGACGGAGGTTCAAGTTGATACATCCTGCAGGCAGACAGGATTTATTTACATATCAACACACTGAACAGATCATGTGACACTTCCAGCAATGGTAGCACATGGAGTACATACAACACAAGAACTTTGTACGAAAACTTTGGATCTGGAAAATAGTAGCACTTTTTGTTTGTCACTTTTTATTTTGTTTGGTGGTTTATGTAGGCTACCACTGTGGTATTGTCTGTTCGGACAAGCACATGTTTGTGCACTAATTGCTGGCGAAAATTAGATAACGCCAGGTTCACTGCCTGCAGCTCATGGGCATTTATGTGCACTTGCTGCCAATGTCTCTTCCACTGACCTTTTATTCCTCTCCCATTCCAGACCACTCCCCAGCCCAGGCTGGAGGTATCTGTAGTGACCACTTCTCTTCTGTAAGGGGATCCGAGGGGAGATCTGAGGTGCAGATTGCCAGGAACGAGCCACCACTCCAGTGTCTTCTGGCATTTTCTGGACACTTGCACCAGCCGGTACCGATCTCAGACCGGGTGTACCTTGAGCGTATTTACCCAGGCTTGTAGAGCGTATCCGTGTCTCATTGTCGATAGCACCCAGGAGTCCTGGGTGCAGCCTTGCCATGGGTCGTTGCCTTTGGTCAGTCCAGTTGTGAGGGGGGTTGGTGGCAGCCGGAGCCCCTCAGGGGTGGTCTCGCTTTTGCTTGGGAGGGGGTGGGTCTTTCTTAGGCCCCGGCCTCAGTCTCCAGCCTGAGAACTGGTTACCCCTGGCTGGCAGTGGTTCCTTGCCGCTGACTCTTCCTCTGCTTGCTTGGCTGTTCTGGGGTGGGGGACGGTGTTCAGGCCCTTTTGCCCCAGCAGGCTGTGAATGTCACCTTGGGCATTGACGGTAAACCGGAAGGCGGGAGAATTTGCACCAACACCATGACCGTGTCCCTGATAGTGGGGAATGTGCCAGGGCCTGCTTCTTGGGCTCCTGCAGTGTGCAGTACAGACTCTGCTGTTCTGGAGGCTGAGGGTGCAGACGCTGGGTTGATCCAGGAGGAGCACACCAATTCCAGGAAGTCCTGGCACAAAGGGAGGGCTTGCGGTGAGTGCCCTTTTTGTGGTGGAGGAAGCGGTTCCCCTTTCCCTCCTGTTCTGCTGGCCAGGGAATGTTCGTGGCTGCAGCTGCACGCGCATTAGTGCCTGGAACTCTTCCCTCTATGACGCATGCGGCAGGGGCGATAAGGTGCCCCCTGCTGTGGCCTGCCCGATGGAAGTGGCTGGGTCCAAGATGTCTGACCTTGACGCCGTGAAGGTCAACTCTCCTGGACTAGGAGGTCTAGGTGCTGGGGATGGGGAATGAGACTGTGGAAGTTGGGGCTGCCCAGTGGTAGGGGGCAAGCACAGCCATGCTAGGTGAGCCCGAGGCTTGAGAGGGGGAGCTAGGCCTGAGATGTTTTTTTTTTTTTTTTCCGGTCACTGTGGCCAATTAAATCGGCATAGAGGATGATGCAGTGAATGCGCAGGGTCTCCTTACAGCACCAGATCAGCTCCCAACACAGTATCTGAAAACTACACAAGGCCTTGTGTAGTAGAAAAGAATAATAGCCACTCACCAATATTACAAGAGGGGTTGAAACCAGCTCTAGTCAGTAAACTGACAGGAGAATTAGGCAAGAGCACTCTTAATAATGCCCAAAAGCGTGATTTTATCATGGATGTAAAGAAATTTGAAGGTATAAACCAACAAATCTGCCAAATTTGGACAAGAAAGCATTAAGCAATCTGTGACCTGTCTCAGTGAAGTGAGAGAGAAAATGGCCATATGTTACTGTGAGAACATCCCTCTTTAGCAGAAGGTGGGAGGGTCATCCCCATCACAACAGGGCAGCTTTTTTATATATGCTCAGTGCTTGACGGTCAGAGATGGCTCTTTCCCGTTCAGTAATGGTTGTCATTCCATTGAAAGGGAACACGTGCAAGCCACGTTTGATTGACAGTTTGCAAGGCAGTTGACGCAGAAAGTTGAAAGTCTGTTGAAAAGTCCCAGGCGTTTATTGTAATGTGCATTTTTAAAGTAAGTTAGTAGTAGTGCAGCGGTCAGTCAACATGGCAAAATAAATATGTACTCACTTTTTTAATATAATACAGTTTTTTGTTTGGGAATTTTTTTAGATTCTGTTTGCACTTCAATTGAAACAGGTTTTGCCTTTTATTGTGCAGTGTGTTTGTTTCTGTAGGTTGTATGCACATGTGCTTTGTATTTGTAGTGTATATGTGCAACTACTGTTATATACTGCAAAAAAATGTTCGTCTTGCTTCACTCGCTACCTTACATTCTCAGTCTTGGCTGCTTTGCTCTGCCAACCGAAGTTGAGTCCCACCCAAATTTCCATTACTAGCTACACCCCTGATCCTGATATGTTTGTATTTGTTCATGCCCTCAATGAAGATGCTGCATGAATTGATTCCAATGCTACACGTACTGCTGAGCAGGGGTGAGATTGTACTACACTGCTTAAGCAAAGCATGATGCTGAAGTCAGTTGGCAGTGTAAAGCCTGCCAAGGCAGGGGTTCCCAAACTCCCCCCCACCCCATGACATTAGGCACCCTGACTGAGGACACACATCCAATGAATTCATAGAAATTGAGTTTTCCAAGCAGCTAGTAGTACCTGACTACAAGGGTTAGGTCATCTTTCTTTGTAATGCAAGCAGATCCTGACTGAATATACTCACCATCTTATTTTCAAAATCTGGATTTTGATCCCTTTAGTGAGAGAGGTTGTTCATTTGTACAGGTAGAAGTATTACTGCTTTCAGTATGTTTATTATCATTTCTCGGACGTTAGGAGCCGCTCTTATTTACTGTGCTCAGCTGTACACTGTCTGTCTGCAAACACAACATAAATGGTTTATTTTATTTATGTAGGGGAATAAATATATACATTGGCAGAAATCTTGCATTTATTTATTTATGTATTTATTAAAACTTGTGATGTTATAATTATAAAGTGCATTAATCTAGTTGCCGATTTTGTTCTTGTTTAGCGCAGACATGAGCTGGTGTCAGTGTTACATTCGAAATAACCCCAAGCACCTAACAGCAGCATTCATTGAAATTCATTGATCCTTGGGTGGGGAACATTGCTTGACAGGGTCGTTTGGGAAAGGAAATGTGTGTATGCGCTGTTCCCCACCCTGAAACAATCCCATGGGCCCCAGGTTTGGGATACCCTTTATTAAGGCACCAAGTGATGTGTCCATTGCAATTCCACTGCGGATGGAAATGTGGTATAATGTAATATATTCGCCACAGTGTTAAACTACCTCCAAAGCTACCTCCTGCAACAGACTTCTATGGTGTAGACTAATAAAATGCACCCTATTAACTTCACAAGTGGCATAGTCAGTACCCAATCACCTTAATACAGAGCTGCTCAGAAGAGGAAACTCTCTTTAAAGAAATGCTGAATCTGTGCTGGCACCAGCAAAATGAAATCACTGCCACTGGGTCAGACTGAAGAAAGAACTCTCCTCATCTCCAGCTTCTAATTGGCCAGGCCAGGCTGCAGTGAGGCTGCAACACAGTCACTAGGGGACCGCTCCACTCCCTCAGCTATAAAAAGGCAGTGCGCAGCTCTATGTGCTTCATTCCCTGCAGACTTCAAACCTAGCTACAGCAAGGTAAGAGGAATCTGGCGTAAACTTTTTGATGGTTTTCATTTACTTTTGTTTTTTGTAATTTTAGATGTGTTAAATACTGATTTTCCTGTCTTATTTTATTTAACGACTTAATTATTGTATGCATTTTTTAAACCGTGTGCCCTATTCACAGTCGTTTTTTCTTTAGAGTGGACACACTTCAGAATATAGATTCATTTTAAAACGTTGCAATTACTTTACTGGGGAAATAACTGATACTTAATCTATGTTGTTAATTCATGTATGAAACTTACTATAGTATATTTGCACTTTATTTTAGCAGTTCTATGCTTGTATTGTGTGTGACTGGTGTTAACCATGTATTTTTGTTTAGTTCCCAGTGACTCAAGCTTTAACAATTACACTTTTTACTATTCTTTACTACACTTTGCTATGATTTTACCACTGTTTACTACTGTAAACCTTTATAAGGGTACCATCGTTTTATGACTTGGTTATCCTCACAATGAAGAAATAAAAATGTGTTGGTAATTAGTGTCATTAATCTACATGTATTTTGAAGTGTAACTGACTGTTTTATACATTAAAGAGCTTCAAATGACAAACACAGACTAGATCAGACAGTCTATGTATATTTTTGAGTTTTATTTTGCATTGCTGGAGTTAGTGTGCTTACTAACAAAGGCACTACATTCTCAAAGCTATTTACTCCAATTTTTTACATTTTTCGATTATAATTCTTTCTCAATATCTTCAATAGAATTATTTTTTAAAAGTTCATTAATTCAGTGACACATACTTCACATATATGTTTCTTTTAGAATTTCAAGATTTATCACTGTTGAGTGTTTAACAGTTGTGGGTGTTCTTTCAGATTTGGGACCCTGTGTGGAAAATGTCTGACTTAGAGAACTCCATGGCAACCATCATAGATGTGTTTCACAAATATTCGGGGAAGGAGGGAGACAAGCACAAGCTGAAGAAGAGCGAACTGAAGGATCTGATCAATAACGAGTTAGCAAGCTTTCTAGGGGTGAGTAGCTGCATGTTAGAAATGTTAAATATCACCAAAAGAATTCAAAGCACAGCCCTGCCACCAGTCCCTCAAAAAATGTCCACAAAATTCTTATTTCATCTGCTAATGTATTATAGCCTGTTACTGTTACTTTTTCTATTTTACTAGTACTGTATTAATTAAATCATTGTACTGATAGAAAGCAGCAACAAAATAATCAGACAAACAAAACTAATTCCATATCTTCAATACATGCACAGTAAATGAAACTACCTTGCTCAATAAAACAAGAGCGACCTGCTCACTATCAAGTTGTTTTCGGATGAGGATGCCATTGTCTGCAGAATCCTGTTATTGGCTGCACACTAGGTGGCAGTGATGTAGGGCATATGGGAGACCCCATCTATATTCTATAAACAGTACATGAGGTAGACATCTTGTGAAAGTAAAAAAAAAAAAAAAAACGTTGCCAGAATGTAAACATTGAAAATATCAGAAACAAAATGTATAGATTTCGAATAACACACAGCGAAATACTAAGCTATAATTTTAACTTTCTCTTCTCTGCATATTTATATATATATATTGGATTCTAAGATAAATAAAGTTCAATTTGACTCTCATATTACTTTTTAAAAATACAAATGCTTGAATTTATTTATTACATTTTTCAAAGCTTTTGAAAGTAGAAGATTTTTTGGTAATTTCGATTGTACAAAATATTTTTTTTTCATCCCAAAACTACATTTATTCAGAGTATAAAATAAAATAAAAAAACGGCAATCTAGTAAATGTGAACTAGTAAACAAAAGCTGTTGAAATTTTCAAAATAAATACAGATCTGTGCATTTTGTATTTTTACTTTTTCCCTTTAAAATATAATTCTATTAAGTTCAGACAGAAAGCTCACTTTTAAGTTAGATTAAAATTTTTAAAATCAAGCATAATATGTTCCCTCATTACCAGAAGATTCTTCAGTAAAACAGCTTGTATTTCATTTGTCATTCAATAAACAACACGTCCATTTATCAACCAGACAGGGCTTTATATCTTACCTCAATCAATTCGTCCCCCTGTGTGCCAGAGTTCGCTTTCTCCTCCCCAGCCTCCACCTGTTTTTTCGCTTCCCTAAAGTCAGCTTCTCCACTTTCAGCAAACTAACTATGGGCAGGGTTACCCTGAAGGGTGAGGCATAGGCCAAAGATGTAATGGAAATATGTACAATGTAATATTTGTTGTCTAAACTTTAATAAATATTGTTCTGTATTGCATGAGTTTTCAAGACTGAACTGGTTAACTTTTTTTTAAAAGGATTGCTTTTACAGTGTTTGCGATCTGCCTTACTGCTTCCAAATAGTCTTTCCTGCAATCGTGAATTTTTCACAGAATCTGCCAACTGTTCAATGACTTGGGATATTTGGGGACAGCAGAGGCATGTTCTGGTCAGATCTGGCAAAGTTTTGGTGACTCTTTTTAATACAGAGACTAGAACAGCACTTTACCACAAGCTCTGTATGCGCAACGAGGAAAGATCACATGGGTATGTATCGACCACAGCACAAATCTGAACACAAAAATTGCAATAACTGAAAATCATTGCATTGTATGTGCATTTCAAAAGCAGTTCATTCAAATTTGTATCACATCGACAAAGATATCACAGCAGTAGAGAGTCTTGTGAGCGTCCAGGAGCATGTTTGTGAAGTGGTGTGATACAGTCCATGTTTTTGGGCTACAACCACATAAGATATACCTGCTGATGCTTTGAGTGGGTTGTATGCTATGTAAAATCCCCATGCTTGTAGTGGTGACATAAAACTCACTGTTATGATTGACCGAGAGTTAACAATCAGTATGTGGAGGGGGGTAATTTAAACGTGTATTCTTTAATTCAAAATAAACTCCCCAGTTGACACCCATTTCTGGTTCTCCTATCCAAATTTATATATTATCACAGTGTTTTCTTTTAGATTATATCACCAATTTGATGTTGGGATGAGTAAAAAAAACTTTAACAAATGTTCTGTTTGTGTGGTATGTATATATGTATGTATGTATGTATGTAAATACAAAATATCTAAGGTCCTCGGCATTGCACAAAATTTAGTATACAGCGTAAGTGATGGGACGAAGTGGACCCTGAAGTACAATGCCCTTGGAAGCACCTTCAACAGGCAACATGATTAAAAACAACTTGTTCAGTTTCCCAGTTCTGGCTTTACTATCAGCTTTAATTACATGTTTGGGATTGGCTGTCAGAACACTGAGAAGTATGAACTCTGATAATGGAACTGTTATCCCGCTAGGGAAAAGTGTCCACTTCATAGTAGACAACACTGATAGCTGCTACTTTGGATGGCAAAAATACCAAACTACAGAAGTTGCTGCCTGGCAGAGAGGACAACCTCTCTGTCTTCCTTTGGAAAAAATAGATCTCTCGAAGCATGTTATTGTGAATGCTCCTGAGGCAATAGAAAACATAATCTCAATGTCGTTGAAGACACCACACTCTCAATTCAATGAGGGTGCCCAAAGGAGAAATTGAGAAATCCATACATGATTTTCCATCTGCATTGAAAGCTCAGGCTATGGATATAGCATTGGTTTTGAAATGGAAAAATGAGCATTCAAACCTGATTCAAGCAAAAACACAGTATAACAGGCCCTTGCCCATCACATTGGTACAGTGAACACTGTTGTCAGAGAAGTATTTGTATCACCACCTGTCTTCAACAGAAACACAGTATGCTGTTTTAACTGTTGACAAGGCCATCTTCCCTAAACCCATGGAGCTGAAATGGATTTTACCAGTAAATAAACAAACTACTTCCTAAGAAGGCATACATACATCTATGAATGTTGTAAAGGTTTACCAAGGTATTTTTACACTGTGATTTTGCAATTTTTCCATGCTTTTTCCATAATTATGCTATGCATTTACTATAGATTACAATGTGTTGCGACGTTTTTTAATATGCTTTACTGTACCTCTGGACTTTACAATGCTTACCTATGCTTGACCTTGTTTACGCTTTGTTTTACTACACTTTGCTATGCTTTTACTCTAGTAAACTTTTATAAAAGAACTACTTCTACCACATACTCCTTATCTGTCTACAGGAGCATGTCACTCAGCTGCTGTATAATCAGATGATGTGATGATAATGAGCTAATGTAGTGATAAATACAGTAACCATGTGTCATCATTTGTGCTCAGCAAGAGGAAGACATTCTCAACTTGCAATACTGGTGGCAATACATGGAAATGGTATCTACCGTATCTGGTCTATCTCACTTATGTTTACCAGAGTTCAAGTGGTGGAATATGGGGTTTTACTCGATATGACTTTAGAAAAATGCTACCGCTCTTCTACTGGTAAAATCACACTCACTATGTCAGATGGTGGAGTGTTTACCTAGCAGAAATGAATCATCTCTCACTGGAGCTTCTCAACAAGTTCTTCTTCTGACAACAGATTCAATCAGGTAGATCCTAACCACAACTAAGAGTGGCTAAACGGTACTGGAAAGAAAGGGGAGGGATTGTAGGTATGTACTCAAACCACATTTAGAGAGCTCTGACTCATTTGAATATGTCACAAAATAATATCCTACCCCTTTCTAGATATCTGTAATTTACTTTGAGACAGCTCTAAAATAACTTTTTTTGTTCATTTTAGGATATTTCTAAATGACTTCCTGTTCATTTAAAGGTATCTGCCCCCTACTGGTGTGATGCAGGTGCAGCACTTCACCTGCATACAGTATGATAAAGCTCCATTCTGTTTTCTTCCAGCAAATCAAAGACCAGGCAACGATGGACAGTTTAATGGAGAGCCTGGACACGGACGCTGACTCAGAATGTGACTTTCAGGAGTTCATGACCTTCATCGCCATGGTGACCATCGGCTGCCATGAGTTCTTTGAACAACATGAAGACGAGTAACAAATCCACCCACCATATATATAAATAATTCTAGTTAAAATGCACTGCAGACTTGTAACCCTTTCACCTGCCTTAACCTGTATACAAACCTGTTGATGAGGGTTAATAGATGGTAATGCCTTTGGAACTAGTTTGAACCATGGCTGGCTGGTGTTATGTTTTAAATTGTTGTTTTTAATTTCTGTGGTGTTTACAGAGACTGTGGTGTACCATAATATCTTCAAATCTTTCCAGTTTGAGATCAATAAGCAAAAAATAAATAAATAAATAAATAAAATCAAACCTGTAGGGATTGCACTGTTCTAAGAAATGCAGTAATTATAATAAAGAAACATTATATGAAAAGTCAGGCCATCACACATTGCTGACGTGATAGCTGATTTTTAAGAATGTTTTGGAGTTGGTGTTGGGAAAGTTGCTGTTTTCCCTTTTGCCTTATGTTGAAGTCACATGTAGAATTAGTGAGACTCTTCTTTAATCTGATCGTTTATTTTCTATTGTTGCTGTTATTTTTGTCTGTTTCTATATTTGCGTTGCCTTCCTTCACCATTAAGCCAGCTGGGTTCGATGACATTTAATGTCTTTTGGATCATTTTTTATAACAAGAATGACACCTCATCAAAATGTTGGTCTAACTAGACAAGAAGCAATTGCAAGTGCTGTTATATTAGTCTCACCTGTCCTGTGTTTAACACACTACTGGATTGTTGCTATGTTATGAATGTTTAAAGCGCCTCTGTATATGTAGACACTTTATTTGCCCTTCATCTCATAGCTTTAGTTTGCAACGTGTTTCATTTTCCAATGTTGAGATGTTGGCCAGGCCAGGTCATGTAAAGAGATTGTGTGCTGATAACCTTGATACCTTGGTCAAGCACTTGTTGAATGTTTTAAGACTGAAATGAAGCTTGAGCTTGCAGTGTATCCTCAAAGTCACAACAGTGTTACTGACAATGCATACGTGCCTAATTTTCTATTACTGGTTCATTATAACTTTGTAGCCAGTTTAATTCAAGCTAGAAGTTGGCTGAAAAGTATGTCCCTTTTATGTGATTAGGAATGGAAAGCTATTGCAAAGTATAGCTAGCAGATAAGCTTTGGAAGACTGTCTGCTTGTACTGTTAATAAAATGGTCAGTGCAAATACAGAACTGGTTTGTGGTGTGTCTATGTGTCTGTTTCCATTAATCACTTCCAGTATTTAAGCACACAACGCAAGACTGCTGTATGATTGTTTTTCCCTGTTCTATGACATTATCATACAAAGAAGGGCATTCATAAAACAAAACATTGTGTTTACAAGCATATCATAAGCCTCTCATAAAATCAGAGGAATGCAGGTTCAAGTCCTGGCTTTGGCCAATTTCAGCTTTGGATACTGAAGGGAGAGTGCCATTGCTAGCAAGCGCTGCATTCATATAGTAAAAGTGTAGTAAAACACAGAGGTATGCATATTATTACGTTTAAAAACATAGTACACTATGGTAAATTAATAGTTTAATCATGGGAAAAGCATAGGATAACTAACATTACTGTGGAAAGTGAATGTGGTAAACTTTTATAAGAGCACTCCTTTAGTTTTGGGAGACAAAATCGACAGTAATCTGGTTAAAGAGGCTATTGGCTTGGGTTCGGAGGATGACCACTGATCTTTCATTTTCTTGGCCATTGTAAATTGGGGAAAAAGTATAAAAAAAACATAGGCACTCTAAATAAAAGATTTCCCTTTATGCTGAAATCCCCTAATATTGATGTTTGAAGTCAGGCTAGAAGTCACAGCAGGTTAATTAACAAGCTCTAAATTATATAAACATGTCCAAATATGTTTAAATATCAACTTTCACAGGCTGTTTCAACTTGCACTTTGTTTTTTCTTTTAAAATATTTGTTCATAATTTTCCTTTAATCAATAACCGCATAAACATGTTTCTCTTGTTACAGCACCGTCATGCTTTCAAGTTAGGAAAACATCTGAATTGTTCCATGCAATACCACATTAAACTAAAGCCAGTGTCCCTGGAGAAGGTGCATTGGCAATATCGTGCCATGCTTTGAAGTTTTACAGCTGTTTACTGAATTTATAAACTGTAATATCTTATTGTACAACATTGTTAAAGAGCATACAGTTTGTGTTCATATATACAACATGAACACAATGCTGTTGATGGCCACAAGATGGAGACCTCTATTTCTCTTGACATTGCCTTGTGTGACTGTCCTAGACCACATGTCACCAATTAATCAACATTCAATATTTCCAGAAGTCAATGTCAATGACTCAAGTCCTCTGCACTAATGTTTTCAGTTAATCTGAGCTGTTCGGGGTTCTGTTGCTCCAATTTTGAGTTTGTATAATTTCTCTAAATCTGCCTGTACCTGGCTTTGATCTGCTTTTAGCTTGTTTGGAGAATCCTCTGCCAGGTTCTGAACAGGGCACGGCTGACAGAGCTGAAATGATTTGAACAGAGTGAGGAAGTTTGTTCACGCCAGGCATTTAGGATTCTCCAGACACGCTCACAGCAACAAATAAAGGCATATTGGAGCAAAATAAACCAGAACCATAAAATAGTAAGGAAGATAAAAAAGTGACACTTGAAGCTACTCACTCATACATATAAACACACAGTATCACTTGTAATGCACAGTGTAACGGAACTCATTCTATAAATAGGCAAACAATTGCTTTAAAAAGCCATCAGATCATTTACAGTAAACAATATATATTTTACAATGTCTTGTAGTTACGGGAACGTCGTTGCATCAGCTGGCTTGTATTAGGTGGCAGTGTGGATACAACACTTACAGTCAACAAGGAAGCTGCACAGAAAAATCTCAAAACACATTTCTTTCCTGACTGCCTGCTTGATCAAGTGAATGTACCAAATTTCTAAAAAATCTTCTCCTTTCCGTTCATATACTTCAGTGCCTTTTTCACTGCTCCCCTGATCGCTGCACAGTCAGACTTTATTTTTCTAATGCAGTTTTTCTTTGGAAAGCTCTTGAAGGAACACCACTATAGAGCAGCCTGCTCCTCCATGTTGGGCTGCAGTAACTGAAGTCCCCCCTGCTTTCCTTACATTCCACCCATCCCCTGAAAAAGAGGGATGCTCTGTCCAGTGCAGGGAAAAACAGGACAAAATAAGGTGTCTGGGTGTGTGTTAATTGCTTACATTGGGATACCCTGGCAGAAACATGAGAAAACCCAGGAGATCACATTACACAAAGGATTTGGGACAAGTACTGCACAGGGATTTTGAGAAAGTAACATTTTATTCCAGTAGCAATAGGTTGTATTGGATCTTAATAATGTGCTGATACAACAGAATAAAATATACAACAGATCGATACCTTTTTAAAAGATGCAACATATCTTAAGAAGTGTAGAATTGTTTTGAATGTTCATTATTGAAATTACTGAAATATAGTATTTTTGTGCTAAATTCTAGTTGTCTGCCATAGGCATATGTAATGCAGGCAAGATCATGCTAAAGTTTCTTTACATTAGTTAGGGTGTGTGATCTATGCATCAGATACAGTCACTTTACATTAGTAGTACAAGCACCATCTATTGGAGTGCACAGCAGTGTACTGACAACAAAAAAAAGAAACATTAACCAAAATAGTGATTTTCATAAAGACATTTTTGCAATAAGGGAATTTGAAGCTTGTTACTCTTTAATGTTTTAAATAAGTTTGAACTATATTTTGGTTTTGAAGGAAACTGTCAGCAACGCAAATAGAGACAAGCAGGATAGCCTACTTACTCTCAGTGTTTTTCAAGTATTACTGTTAAAATATTTATTTATGGTTTTGCTGTATGTACTGTATTTGGGCCCTGTAGGTAAATCGATAAAGATGGCGGACGTGTCGATTTGCACAGGATACCTCAGTGTTGAATCTCATTTTCCAAAACAAGAACCAAACAGATATGCACTGTTATATAATTAAAGGTTTTACTTCTGGTTGAGTAACTATGCGGATGTGATTTTCTGAAAATAAAATGTGCTAATGACAATCTGGAGTACATTGAACACTGTAGAACATTGTAGATTATACAACTGTTCTCCCATTGTTTTCTATTGAGGTCAACCACTCTGTTATTACTCAATAATGGAATGGTGAATAAAGCACAGCTGAAATGACACTAATTCATGACACCTGTTCTTGCTTGCTGATGAAACACTTCTAACAGATGCTTGATCCCTGCTCTTAAAAAATCCTCTCTGTGATCTACAATGATTATTTGAGACAAAGGTAAAAATATAAATAACTTTAAAAAGTAGTATAGTATAATGGTGTAATGTCATTGCTGGGGCGTGTTTCTTGTAAATAATTGAAGTCCCTTGTTCAAATATTGACTATAACAGTGACAAAATGCTATTATCCCTTCATTTTTGAATAACAGTAGGGGTTGTGGGACAAGAATGCAGGTCAACAGAGAGCTGGCTGTCTATCGTGTTTAAATACAAATAAATTGTATCTGTACATATCTGGTCTGTCCGCTCCTAGTCCTGGGAGTTGTAAGGCACGTCATTTTCCTCGCTCCAGTGCTTGCCAGTGCTTTTCTTCCTGTTCCTCTCCGCCATGACAATGGCAGCCACTACAGTCACAATGACAGTTAAAGTGATGATCAGCACCGCCACGGTCTCTCCGATGCACAGCCTATTATCCACATCATCCAGCCTGTAGCCTTTCAGCTGAGGAGGCTCTGTGCACGTCATGCTGAAATAGTCATCTAGAATGAGCCGCTGGACACTCTGAAGCTTTCTGAAGACCCTCTGGAGGTCACAGTCACAATGCCAGGGATTATTGGCCAGCAAGATATGAGTCCCGTAGGTCTGTATGCTGAGGAACGTCTTGAATTTGATGTTCTCCAGGTGGTTGTGGACCAGGTTGAGTAAAGACAAGCTGGTCAAGGAGGTGAAGACCCCGATATCAGTGCTGTTGATCTGATTGCTCTGCAGGTTTAGGACCTCCAGCTTTGGCAGCATGGAGAAGATCCCGTGGGGAAGGGTGGTGATGTTGTTGTCCTGTAAAGTCAGCCTCCGGAGATGGGTCATGCTACGGAAAGCCCCATTCTCAATGAAGCTGATCCTGTTGCCTCTGATATTGAGCTTCTCCAGGTTCTCTAGGTGCAGGAGGCTGTTGCTAAGCAAGGCCTTCAGCTTGTTTTCTGACAACACTAGTTCCCTTAGAGAATTGAGACCAATGGAAAATCTGTTACCAAGAGCAGCCAGCTTGTTACGGCTCAAATCCAGCTTTTCAAGGCTCTGAAGGGAAGAGAACGCTCCGTCTGCAATGTGGCTGATGTTGTTGTCATTCATTAGGAGCACCTTCAGCCTCCAGAGGGGCCAGAAGGCCCTGTCTGGAATAGTTGTCAGGTTGTTTCGGGATAAATCAAGGTGTTCTGTGTCCGAGGGAGTGGCGTTTGGGATGAAGGTGAAGGAATAACTTGAGCAGTTGACGAATTTGAACATGCTGTGGCAGTCACATCCTTTCAGGCACGGGGGCTGAAGCACGGAGTTGGGGCTTGTGATACAAAGTTGGAAGAGAAACCAGAAATAGAAAGTCATCCTTGTCTTCTGTGGGGCCTTTTAAAGACAACAAGACTGAGTGACAGTAATTTTCAAAAACATACCATATGACAACCATGTATTATTAATACATGATAAAGAATACATTATAGTGTAACTATATGGTCCATATATATTTTATATGTTTAAATACTGTACATCTTGTATATATGGTAAATATACAAATATATTTTAAAATGTCCCCTTTTCATAGTAATATATTTCAAATATATTTCTTAAAAATCACCTACCAATGCATTTTCTTTTGGATTTATTAAATAAACAGCATTTTGAAATACATTAACTTTTTTCATAACATATAAAATGTCTAATGTCTTTCGAGTTAAGTTTAAGGTAGCTTTTCATTAGTCGGAGTACAGTTACACTGCACTGATGAGCCCCAAACAGGGTGAAACATGTATGCAGTTGCTGTACTCTGACTTTTAAAACACTGTTAATGTCGAAGCCTTTCCCTTTCTTTCATTCTCTCTCTCTCTCTCTCTCTCTCTCTCTCTCTCTCTCTCTCTCTCTCTCTCTCTCTCTCTCTCTCTTCTACAACAGGTATGAGAACAGATTAGTAAATACAGTAAGACAGGAAATGGGGCAACTGTACTATTTAATCCCATTCAGACTTTTTTTACCCCTAAATAGATAACCGTCCTCTTTTTACATACATACATACAGTACATACATACATACAGTACATACATACATGCATACATACATACATACATACATACATACATA
Organism: Polyodon spathula; assembly: GCF_017654505.1. NCBI lineage: Eukaryota > Metazoa > Chordata > Actinopteri > Acipenseriformes > Polyodontidae > Polyodon > Polyodon spathula. The sequence goes on from NC_054543.1 coordinate 24,079,021, forward strand.
CAGGTGTAAGTCTTAAAAAAAAACTAGTTTGAGGAATAAAGAGGAAATGTCCCATTCTACATTTATTCCATTATTCCAAACCTTGTTGGAGAGTACATTAGTAAAACAAGGACATTACAGTCAAATGTCATTAAATATATTTGATTTGTACAACACCAATGTTAAAATCTGAACATTTCTTAGTTACAGTGCATCCAAGCTTAGAACCAAGCCTTACCTTTTTAGTGCAGCAACAATCTCCACTGTGCTCTGTCAACAGACTGCATCGAGTGATGGAAAAAGAGGGCTGCTGGTGGCTGGGTTTGAGGGCGAGTGCTATTGTACAGAGGGTACCTGTTGAAATGTGAGAGAAAGGGAGAGAAAGAATGAATGTTTTAATAATTCAGACAGCTGGAGGCTGGGAGAGGTGTAGTAAACACCTGGCCAGGCCTGTGAGCGTTAAGGAGGTCTGAAAGATAAACCCATCCCGCTTCTGCTGTCCCTAGCTCTGTACCAACATCAGCTACTAATTACAGCAACACGTTGCAACACCTTCATGCACACGCTCTTCTGGAATCGATGTCAAAGTGTTCCTTTCTATTCGTTTTACAAAACTAGAACCAAACACTGTTCCTTTATAAAAATTTACAATGCAAATTTGGAACTAGTTTGGTAGAAATCCAAATTCTACAATACACTTTTATTTGTATTTCCCTCACTATTTTATGATGTTTTATGGTGAGTGGTTCTAGGTTCTGTTTCTCCAAAATCATTCAAATTTTTCTTTAAGTCGGCCATTACTAGGTTTTGAACTACCATTTGCTACCATTTGTTATTTGTCACCTGAGAGCTCAATAAATTCAGATTCTCCTGTGGAAACAGGCCAGGGAGTGCCTCTGAGAAACTCAAAGCAACACCAGAATAATATGTTTGGTTACTCATGCATACAGTACAATAACACTGTATCAACTGGAAACATGAGTGTAGAAATAGTTCCTAACTCCCATGTGTATTATTATTATTATTATTATTATTATTATTATTATTATTATTATTATTAATATACTAATAATTAAATTATTATTATTTATTTCAATCAGTTAATTGGTTTAATCAGTTAATTGAATATTACATATGTTAAATAAAATGCATTAAATACATACTTTTATTCTGTAGTTGCCATTTACTAGATGTGCTATATGTATTATATAATGCAACAGGTACTGTGAAATTACAGTGCAGTTACTGTCATCTACTTGTATTTTGAACTGTATCCCAGTTATTAATGTATTTACTGAAACAGCTGGGTCTGTCCTGCTATCTTACCCGCTAGCCATCATCATGGTTTAACACTGCTTACCATTCACAGATCAAAGTTATTAATATGAAACAGGGAAAGCCATCACACAAACAACTGATTTGTTGGTTAACAAAATAAAAACAAAACAGGTCGCATTTTCATGCTCATTTAAAAGGGAAATGCAGCTTTGACTGGAACAGAGACTGATGGACAAATAGGCTAGCTTCAGAGCTCAGCAAACAGGACTGTCATGAGCATGAGCAATGATGGCGGGGGTGGGGTGGCAGGGGTGTCCCTTCAAACTGTCCATATATCACCAAATGACTTAAACGTTTTCAGTAATTTTACACACAAAAAAAAAAAATCCACCATATCACCATATATTTCATTATCATTTTCTGCACAACCGCAAGATTCGTGGTTGGTGGGGTAAGCTTCTGGCAGCCCCTATGCAAACTATGCAACAACAATACACACCTGTTTTGTGAGACAGTGAGTTACTGAGGTTAAGCTAATTTAAAACAGTGAACTTCAACCTATTTCAAACTATAAGAATTACTGTACTTTATCATTAGCCAAATTCTGATTGAGGATACAATGGACAGTTAAATGAAACTCTGCTATTGTCTGCTATTTAAATGGAAGTCTGCTATTGATTCTTGTTAGCGTCAGCTGCTCAACATGGCAAAGATTTAAGTAACAGAGGGTGATTAATCAAAGTTATGTAACAATGACAATTGCTAAAAAGGACTCGATGTAGCAGCAATAGCACAGCATTTAATGTAAACTGTTCCATCACCCCTGACTTGGCTGTCTACAGTATACTATGTTCACCTGCATAGCAGATGGATCAATTAACCAAATTGCACTGCTAACTGACCAACCAATCAGTCCCTGTCATCCCCCATTCCTGCTACATTCTCACATGACTGCAGTTAAAGAAGCTACAGGCCAATTTTCAAGGAGGGAGAGGGAATCAAAACCCTCCATCCATACCAATCCGCCACCAAAACACGAAATAATTTTTTAACACATCAAATCTAGCAAGATGGGACTCAAGATTGTAGGGCTGCTTTCTGCAGCCAAGCAGTAGGGTTTAGAACTCACACATGTGATCATCCCAAACTGTAGGTTAGGCATAAGCTTTTTAAATTCTCATAAATTGATAGCTCCTGAGATAAAAAAAAAAAAAAAAAAAACACATCACAAAAATACTATCCAGCAAACTTGTTTCAGTAGGCAATCTGCATATATTATACACTTGTACACAGAACAACGATTCAGCTAGTATCGAATCCTAGTTAAGGAAAAATAATCAAATCGTGAGACATAACCATGTAGGCCAAAGCTCTTACAATGTTATAAACTCGATTCTCATTCGTTTCCTTAAGACCAGGAGTGCCAAGGGTCCCTTGTAGTTAGTCCTTGAATAGCCTCAGGCCTTCTGCATGTGGAGTAGGGCATGTGTGAGTTATGCCAGGCTGGGATGGGTCTCTCTGGAGCAGATACTTACTGTTTCACTACCACAATTACAAGCTAGTCTTGCCTAGTGGAAGGATTACTGGTCCAGCAACATGCAGATGATTGTATCCTGAAGCCAAGGTTCAATTTTCTTGGGAAAAATATTTATTTATTTAAATATATTTATTTTAAAAGAAAACATTCAAAGAAAACAATACAGAAGAGTGTGGAACAATGCAAGATCGGCTGGCAAGACCTATGAACAATGGAACAGAGCAGGATTAGTTTCCTCATCAGATCAGAATATGATGTTCTTCCATCACCACAGAACCAAAACCTCTGGGTGGCTGAGGATCCCTCATGTCCTTTGTGTTCATCACCTGCAACATTAAGGCACATTTTGACAGGATGTAAGGTGGGTCTTAGCCAAGGACTGTTTACTTGGTGCCAAGACCAGGTGCTGCGATGTTTGGCCTTAGCATTGGAAGACAAGCATAACTTGACTAATAAGTTGCCACCAGTTCCACCAAAGCATTACACACAAAAGTCAATATTCCTCCATCCAGGAGAGCAACCACCAAGAAAAGGTATTAAAACCAAGCCCCGTCCAGGACTACTGGAAGCTGCTAGAGACTGGAAGATGCTGGCAGATGTTGGTCAATGGCTTTCCACCTGAGATTGCCACCACTAACCTTGGACCAGATATTGTCTTGTGGTCTGGATCAGCACGCCTTGTTCATCTGGTAGAGATAACAGTGCCATGGGAAAATGCTGCGGATGAGGCGTATGAGAGGAAGACTTGCTAGCTGAAGCTGAACAGCGAGGATGGAGAGTCCGAGTTTACCCAGTGGAGGTGGGTTGTTGAGGATTTGTGACACACTCTACAACCCGGTTTCTTAGAGACGTCGGGTTCAGTGGCCAAGAGTTGCATTGCACAGTGAAGAACTTATCTGACACAGCAGAAAGGAGCAGCAACTGGCTGTGGTTGAGATGGAAAGATTCTGGATGGGGATCTCAAGCACAATAGAAAGAAAGCAACGCTGATATACAGGTAAGTAAGCTGGGCTGAGATGAGTGGGTGATGGAAGGGGGTGATGCTGGGACACCAGAGTCACTGTTGAGCCCTTTTGAGATGTCGTGGGCTAGTCAACGAAACACCGAGGATGGAAGGTGCCCACTTGAAGACCCCAGAGATGTACCCTACTTAGCTCAATCAAGACGGTTGTCATGCTGATGCGCTGGGGAGACCACACTGGGTTGATCCCCGGAGCCAGCATTGCAGGCGTGTGTGTGCTGATGCGCTGGGGAGCGAAAATGAGCTGATCCCTGGAGCCAGCATTACACTTCAGCAATCAACACCAGACAGAAGGATATCTACATCATCAGATCAAAAACAATGTAAATGGATGGAGATGCAGATGGATCACATTAGTTTACTGCAAAGCTACGTCTTAGTTGGTGCTTATCTTGGCGAGAGCCGAGTTCAAATTAGCATGAAGTTCAACATCTACTCTCATGTAATGGAAATCATAATCCTGAACTACCACGTGACAAATCACAGACCACAATATTTGATACATTTAAAAATAAATTGTATATTATTCCACACTGTGATTTACCAATGCTTGTATTTATTGTCAAACTAAGTCTTACAAAGCTTGGCATGTGTCTGCACAGAACACACACTTCTTTGGGTAAAACAGTTTCTCCAGGGGATAATTTTTGGTACACCAAGAATTTACATCAGAGGTAAAAAACTGTTTTTAATAGAAAAACCAAAGCTTGCTGCTAGGTAGTTATTGGTTTGACATGTTTATTAATATGCTCTATTTGTCTGGGCTTACCTATGCTTTACTGTCCTTTTACTATAGCACACTTTATAATAGATAAAGTGCAATACTTACTTCTTCCTCCAGCAGTATTTGTAAAGAGGTTTATGTAGCATTTCTATGTAAGCACAGTGCAGTGCTCCGCTCATTGAGTAGCCCTTAGTCATGTGATTGCAGTTTATCATGTTATCCAACCCTAAAGATTGAATGACTGTATTAATGCCTGGCTAGCCATTACTCTATTTAGTGCAGTATTTAATTTCAGATGATAGGTAGATATATATATATATATATATATATATATATATATATATATATATATATATATATATATATATATATATATATATATATATATATATATAGCTCTGGAAAAAATTAAGAGACCACTGAAAAATTATCAGTTTCTCTGGTTTTACTATTTATAGGTATGTGTTTGGGTAAAATGAACATTTTTGTTTTATTCTATAAACTACTGACAACATTTCTCCCAAATTCCAAATAAAAATATTGTCATTTAGAGCATTTATTTGCAGAAAATGACAACTGGTCAAAATAACAAAAAAAATGCAGTGTTGTCAGACCTCGAATAATGCAAAGAAAATAAGTTCAGATTCATTTCTAAACAACACAATACTAATGTTTTAACTTAGGAAGAATTCAGAAATCAATATTTGGTGGAATAACCCTGATTTTCAATTACAGCTTTCATGCGTCTCGGCATGCTCTCCACCAGTCTTTCACATTGATGTTGGGTGACTTTATGCCACTCCTGGTGCAAAAATTCAAGCAGCTCGGCTTTGTTTGATGGCTTGTGACCATCCATCTTCCTCTTGATCACATTCCAGAGGTATTCAATGGGGTTCAGGTCTGGAGATTGGGCTGGCCATGACAGGGTCTTGATCTGGTGGTCCTCCATCCACACCTTGATTGACCTGGCTGTGTGGCATGGAGCATTGTCCTGCTGATAAAACCAATCCTCAGAGTTGGGGAACATTGTCAGAGCAGAAGGAAGCAAGTTTTCTTCCAGGACAACCTTGTACTTGGCTTGATTCGCACCCTTCACAAAGCCAAATCTGCCCGATTCCAGCCTTGCTGAAGCACCCCCAGATGAATCCAATCTTCAGCTTTGCCAAACACCTGGTTGTGTAATGTTTAGTTGAAGACCTGGAGAGGCCTACAAGCCACAGTGTCTCGCACCCACTGTGAAATGTGGTGGAGGATGGGTGATGATCTGGGGGTGCTTCAGCAAGGCTGGAATCGGAAAGCTTTGGCATGAATCAAGCCAAGTACAAGGTTGTCCTGGAAGAAAACTTGTTTCCTTCTGCTCTGACAATGTTCCCCAACTCTGAGGATTGGTTTTTCCAGCAGGACAATGCTCCATGCCACACAGCCAGGTTAATCAAAAAAGGAAGACTGCTTTGTACTAAAATGATCAATAAAAAAAAGAAAAAGATATTTCAGGTACTTAAAAAGGTAGAATAATTGATTACAATTCAATTATCAGGACATTTCGGACCATAAGTCTTTCATCATCTGAATACAAAAAAACAGTACTTTAAGAAGTTGATAAAAAACAAACAAGTAGTCTTTTAAACAAAGTTCCAGAATTTGATGATGTTGATGATGTTAATGATCTCAGACTAGAATGTTCATTCCAAATGGCTCCACAGTGCCTAATTTAAAAATAAATTCACATTCTTTTTGTTTCCTGACTGCGTTCCATAACAATGAACTATCCGACAAATTGTGATGTCTTCTATAGTGTGGTCATCTCTGTTAAAATGTCTTGTGACAGGAAAGGTAGAGGTGTTAATTCATATACTTCTCAGATGTTCCACATAGCGATCAGCTAAGCGTTGTTTTGTTTCACCAATATACAGCCTGTTACATTTGATGCAGCCAATGCAGTATACTATTCCTTTACTAATGCAAGTAAAAGTATCATGGATAGTAAATGAGGGTTTAGCTCCCTTAACTACTGTGTTGCTGTGAATGTATTTACAAGTGGCACAGCGTGACCTGTTGCATGTCCTTACAAAAGTTTATAGTTTGCAGCAAGCTTGTAGTTAATGTGCTGCAAGTTTGCAGCAAACGAAACAGTTAGCTACAAAATGTCTACAGAGGTTTGCTGTCATTTGCCAGTAATGGCTAACTTTAAAGCAAACCTCCGTCAACCAACAGATTGACTGCCTTTAATGGCAAACACTTTGCCTGAAGTTTGCCAGAAAAATTGATTGCTGTTAGTGGCAAACTCTTTGCCAAACAAAAGGTGGAGCAAAACAAATTGGCATAAATTAGAGAATGTCCATATTATTTATTACAATTTTTAATTTTTAACTATATCATGTATTTATTCATGGTTTTGTGACTTTTACAGTACAGTGAGTGTACAGAGATTTTACAACATGGTAGTATAAAACCCATTAGAATTCATTAGAATGCACAATTCTCAGATTAAACTGGATTTTTAAATTGAAAAGGCCTGGGTGATTTATTTTATATGAATTTTGTGTTGTTTTTGTTGTTTTTTAATGTTACCCACCAATAGTGTAGGCTACTTGTCTCAGTAATATCATTTTCAACACTTGCTACTACTGTGATTATATGTATAATGTAAATAATGTGATATGTGGCACCCAGGGAGAGTGCCATTTACTTTATATACAGTATAGGGATGGAAATAGAATGGATAGAAAAGCAGGTTTCGGACTCATGATCAAGAAGCTTTGATGATAGAAAGCTGGTCTATTTTTTTTTACTGTTGGATTTAAAAAATCTTGCGATTGTAAAATTAATTAACATTAACCAGTGGTTATATATATATTAGTTTTGTTGATATTATTAAAACTTTAAACACAAAGGTCTATATTTTGGTAAGGGTGGAAACATACTCTTAGGACCGTCTAGATTGGGTCAAATGTTACTGTGGGCCAGATGCTCTCTTAGATTTTTGTCTCTTCTGTATGACATTAGAGGAGGATTATTGAAAATTGTAGCTGTAGAAGGATCTTCTTGAAGAATGTTAAAATTTCTTTGTATAATGTGTTGTACTTTTTTGGTCACAGGATGATAAGTAAGAACAAGGGAAATACGACTGTTAGTATTCTGTGTTTTGATTTTGTACAAAGCATCCTTTCTGTTTATTGTCAATACTCTTAACTGAGCTTCTCTAAGTATAGTGTCCACAGTTTTTGAAAAATGCACACATGTCATTTGTTTTATTCAAAAAATCACTATCATCACTGCAAATGCATCTCAGTCTAAATAATATATATATATATATATATATATATATATATATATATATATATATATATATATATATATATATATATACACACACACACATATACATATATATATACGCATACATGTGGTGGACAAAAAAATGGACACACCAATGTAAAGTCACCTAATAGGACGTTGGGCCACCATGTGCGGCCAGTACGGCCTGTATGCACCGTGGCATAGAGACTACCAGCCTCTGGAATTCTGCAGGAGAGATGCGGCACCATTCTTCCACTAGAAAGTCAATCAACTCACACCTGGTTGATGGAGGTGGAAAATTGGAAAATGCTGTCTCAGGGGTCGTTCCACAATATCCCATAAATGCTCGATTGGGTTCAGATCTGGTGATTGAGAAGGCCATGACATATGGATAACATCAGTGTCATGCTCATCAAACCATTGGGTGACCACACATGCTCTAAGGATGGGGGCATTGTCATCCTGGAAGACACTATCCCCCCCCCCCCCTCCCCGGCAGGGAAGAAATGCTGCAACATGGGGTGAAGATGATCATTCAGTACCATTAAGTAGTGATTAACATTGACCTTGCCTTCTAAGGGAATGAGTGCATCAAAGCTCAGGAGAACAGTTTAACTCTCTCACATAAATACAGCAACCTTGAACACATTCCCTAATCTTTTACAAGCGCAGCTGCATCAAAATCAAAACGCAGTCACTCTGCACTAGAACATTTTGAGCAATAACATAGCAAAAACAAAACAATATATGAGAAGCAAAGCAGTCTATGAAAGGCAAAACAGTCATCTTGCACTAGACCGTCCTGATTGGAAACATCACGTGATCCTCCTTAACCCTACAAATGCCGACCTGGGTATTGGCTGCCTCTTCAGTCCCTCCTTTGGATCTTGAATAGCTGAAAACAGAGATGGTCCACGACATGAGGTGGAGGTTGCCAACACTTGCCCCTCTGTGGTGGAAGTATATACTTTAAACTCCTGTAAGACAGAGACCTAGTAGAACAGACAAGAATGAGTAAATAGGTTTAATAGTTTGCAAACCCGAGAACAATCTCAACACACACAGGTTTTAGGAAACCGAGCAATGTTCTGACTACGTAGAGCCTGTAAGCATAATATATACCTTGTAACCTACAGTTATTGTGATCCAATCACAGGAGCTCAACTTAATATTCGCGGATAGCAACAACTTGGAAGATTAAGATGAGACCAATCATAACATCTTATTTAAATTGCAAGCATCCTAAAATAAAAAGTAAGTCGGCGACATTTCTGTAAAATGCCACGGAAGCAGCTTGCGGATGCTAAAGAAATAGAACTTCCTCTTTCTAGCTAGTAGTCAATACCTTTCCATCCCTTATAAGGGCCACCTGTCCTTCAACAAGAGGAAGTATGTTCACAAACAACTACTGATAATAACACATTATTATATTATACCTAAATCTTATAACCCATAATAACATTTAAACCTGAGCATGGAAACCTTAAACAATCATAGCAGTAGCAACATTAAAGTGGCCTATCAAATTATACAATAACAACACATCATATAACTAATATCATAACTACTTATAATTAACTTATTATGGCTTTAGCGAGCATGTCTTGTTCCTCCTGGCACCATGACAATCTCTGTCTTGTCACGCAGGCTTTCTTGCAGTTACTTTAAAGCATGACTATATATGGGCATTTTCAGTCTACCTTAAACCCTCTTCACTTAGCAATAACAAGATGTGTGGTGAAGGCTGAAAGAGGAAGAGAAATGTCTAGAATATAGAAGTTTATTTTTTAATTCTAAACATCATAAAAAATAAACTTCAAACTTCTTATTACATTGGTATGATACATTTTTAAGTCACACAGGCTAAGCAAACACATGAACAAACAGCTTAGAGATTAGTACAGAATCTGCATGAGATGTAATTTTCCCACCACACCTCTGCATCTGCATCATTAAGAAATACATGTAGCATCTTGCATGCAGCTATGCTAGTAAATTTGCAATAACACTATTAGCATATTAACAGTTTGCATATGTAACCTTCAACATCTGACACAGGGGTTGCACCACTCAGTGCCATCACTTCATCTATGTATCTTTTATTTAACTAGAACAGTTTTGCACACATTCCACACTTTGTAATCTTCCATTGTTCTTTGTACAAGTCAAATACAAGTCAATTGTTGGTATCTTTCCATCCTCTGTTCTTAATCTCTTCGTTGCGCATATGCGGTGAGCCAGAAAAGCAAATTGGCTGTACAAGTCAAAAGGCCATACCTTCTTCCTTTTTCTTGTTCTCTGTCTTCTGTACCTCAAGGCAGAGGTCACCAGTACTTGCCTTGAGGTATCCTGTACTTTAAAATCATTACTATAAACCTTACTCCTTGAGTAATACGGTGCTCACATCGTTGACGCCTCGTGGCACGTTTCATATGGCAAAACATAAACAGAATCATTATCAACTCCAAACCAAAACCCCACTCGCTTCTCGAGCGCCAGGTTTTAACAATCTTTGCAATGTCCTGAGCCATAGTGCATGTACTTCTGCCAGACTTCTTGTGGTCTATTGTTGCCAGCCATAATGGATGTATTATTCTGGACCCCGGTGTGACTGAGTGGTTACATTTGTTTCACATGTTCTTGCTCCTATAGATGTGTGTGTACAGTCAGAGGTGATGCACCAATGTGTAATTTGTTCAAAGCCTTTAAGTAATTAAGTGGTTGCAGCAGTAAGGAGAAAAAGTGCTATAGTCAGCATGTAAGTATATATACATTACAATGTCATTATATTGTGTACAACAATCAAGGCTGTACAAACTACCATTTCCTACCCACCCCACATTATACAAAGTATATACATGATTACCTTTTTGTTGTCCCAATGGTTGAACTACTTTTGTCGCCACAGGTACCCTAGAGGTGCCTGAGGGTATTCAAATTTGATAGGTGATATTAGTGATATGATACAGGCCTCAATATGGGTGGGTGAGGATGGTGTCCCATTCGATACCTAAACCATCTGCCTTAACATGTTGGAGGGATTTTCTATGCAAAACTAATAAACATTCAAAGAGGAGATCATGTTTAATGGTTCACCATGACCATTCCCATAAAGTAACACCTTTCTTCATGCTGTGTTACATTAACATTATCCCTAATAGCCTATAAAAGGGTTTTGTAAGACTTTACCATTAATTTTATAATATTAGCTGCATGGTGCACCCGATGGCGGAATGCATCATGCCTTTTGCATTCCATATATTTGTTACATCGTTATCTCATTGTTGGAATTCAGCGTTTTTTCCATTCAAGGTAGATTGGGCAACCCCAAATCATCCCGTTAATTCAGACAGTATGTTCTACTATTGAAGCAATCGTACTTTGTTGTAAGTATTTTTCAAGACTTTGGTTTAATTGTTGTTGAAATATGTTTATAGTGTGTGGTTAGTGGGTGTTGCATGGGTTTCATTTTTCTCTTTCGCTCTATTTTAATACAATTTTCATTTGAGGGGCTGTTCCCTTATCATACCAAATCAGTGTGGGATTGGCTCTTTTCCAAGTTCTTCGCAGGGGCCCATTTCAGTCACTGCCCTGTGAACACAAAATAGGTTAGGGTACATCTTGGAGTTCCTATAATAATACAAACAAACTCAATTAGTATGTATTCCTGTGGAGCCATAACCACTGGCTCTATGTGCCATGTCATCAAGAGTGTCTCGCTCCTGGCATAATACCCTCCTGCTGGTAGTCTAATTTGTAAGTCAGTCCGTACCACAACTCTGTCCATTGCCAGGCTTACATAGTCATAGGCACTATATAAGTCATACTCTGATTGGGGCCGTAGCATGTTCAGTTATTTTTACAAGTTCCAAAATCAAAGGTCATCTTTCTTTTGTTTTTGTCACAGGAGCAGCACCAACAACCTCTGCTTTGTTAGTTCTGTATAGTTTGGTTTGCATCTTGTGTACTCATTGTCCTTGGTTGTTTCCTTGAACACACACACTGGTAACCTCTGTGCCTCTGCAAGAGAAGAACTACATAACAACAAGTCATTGGCATATTGTAACACAGTTCCATGTTGGTTGTTGTCTAGGGACTGTATTGCCCTTGCCAGACATCGATGGAATATCACTGGTGAGTTGTAATACCCTTGTGTACACCTGTAACGGTGAGTGCGAACTTCCATTGCTCTTCCGGTCTAATAGGTAGATTCCAAAAAACATTACTGATGTCAACCACTGAAATCCAGCTTGCATCAGCAGTTACTTCAGTGAGGATCGTATGTGGGTTAGTTACAATTTGTGCCATTTAAGGCAATACTTTATTCAATCTTTGGCAATCAATAGTCAGTCTCCATTTCCCTTCCCCTTTGGGCACTGGCCAAATGGGACTGTTCGTGGGTGAGTTACATTCAACTACTATATCCTGTGGTAACAGGTCTGTAATAATATCCTTTACTGCTTCAGTTGCTTCAGGTTTAATTGGGTACTGCTTCTGTGGAGGATGGGCGTCTCCTTCAATTGTGATAAGCATGGCCACTGCCTTACCGCAGTCATTGCTATGCTGAGCCCACACTTCCAGGTACTGCTTCTGTCAAGCCCTGGAGTGTGAGAGGGAAAGATGAGACATACATTACATCTTACCCTAAAATTTTTGCTAATGCGTTTTTGATTGATACATTTCTACTGTTGCAGTGATATTTCCAATTTTAATTTCTATCGGCTATGTTTTGAAGGCAATTTGTGTGCCTCGATTAACACCTTCAATCATTACATATTGTTTTTTAAAGGGACATCACATCCAAATCGGTGATTGTCACACATACCCCTGTATCAACTAACATTTTATATGGGTGGCCTCAACCTCCGCGTCAACAAACATTTTTCCACCCCCATCATCATTACTACACATCATTACTTTGCTCCGACTGATGCCACCGCACGTCACTCTCTTATCTGCACCTGCAGCCGTCACAATGTTCTTATGTATTCACTATAATCTCCTTGCAGTTCTTCTGCCGTTTCAGACTTTCCTGTAGCCACTGTCACTTTCCCAATAAATTATCTTTAAGTATCAATACGGCCACAATTAGAGAATTGCTTAAAATTTTATTCATTCTAAAACTCGTTGTGAGTTTGCAGCTGTGAGCTGTGCCTTCAGTATCTACTATAAACACTTCTCTGCTGCTGGACAACTGCCCAGGCACTTTATTTGCGTATTGCCTATTCTCTGACAACATGCCCAGAATCTTATCTTTCACTGCTTCTTTGAGCTAAACTTCTAGCTTCCAGTCCTACTGCATCACCGTTGCGATCCATATTTTATTTTAATCCACTCCCTTATATCAATTCCTGAACTGAAGCTGGCTTCCGTTCTCAATCTTTGACAGATCCTGTCCCTTTTCACAGTCTGAACTGCACTTAATAAAATTATCATTCTAAACTGACCTTTTTACCAATATAATTTTCCAATATAACACAGAGAAATCAGAACATTACTTTGTGGGTTTTATTAATGGTTTGTTTTCCTTTGCACCTTAAATTTACATGTTGTTGGTGCGCTCATGGACTTTAACTAGGGTTTTATGCCCCACTTCTGTGATGGTTTGTGTAACAGGTTTTTCCTATTAACAGGTTATCCTAACTCACAAATAGGTCAACATGTAATAGCCAACAGACAAACATATATTACATACATATGTAACACCCAGTTCAGACACTCCATATTATGCTCAACTGTCATTACCTAAATTATGACTAGTCTTGTGTATGGTATAGTCTTCACAACCATACAGCTTGCTAGCTCGGCCGGCCACAAACACAATACAACATAAACACAATACAACTGTCCTTTACCACACACACACACAAGTATCTCAGTCACAAAAATATTTTTAATATTCTCATCTAGATTCCTTATTTTGTTTCAGATTTAGTCCCTGATTTATACTACAATTGCAACACCTGCAGTTTACCACTGCACCATCAATAAATACATGTCATTCACGATTTATTAATGTCTCAGTTACCACATTAATCTAGTTATCATCACCTCTCCTGATAGAAGCTCTGTAAAACATTAATTGTGACCAACATAAAGAAAACATCTTGTATATGTGCAAATAAAACCAGTTAATACTAGTAACATTATTAAACCAAGTCCTTTCCATTCAAAGAAAATGCTATCTCCCTGTTTAATTCAACAAAACTAAACGATCATTAATATGCACACTCTTGAAAATAAAACGTTGATTTAATTCTGCATCTTTAGAAAACAAATATTATACCTCTCATCTATTCTTTGTCGATTACTTTCCTGCTCAGTCAAATCTGTATTCCCAACAAACAATTACTTACAATTTACCTTTGTAAAATCATATCACGTTTGTAACTCCTCAGAAGTCTGTCACATCATACTTATGTTCAGTTCCCAGCACACTTAACTGCACTTATACTTACTCTCTTCACATCCCCTTTTCCTTCTTTATTCTCCTGTTCCCAACCATACCTCCCCATGCCATTACCGTATTGTACGCATTCCCGGGATTAACTCGCAGTTCAATTGACTTCTGCAGGTGTGGTCCGAGGCCACTTATTAACACTTGCACAAACCCTTGATCCTGTTCATTGGGGTCGTCTGCCCCTGAACAATCTGTATACATTTCCCACTTCCTTACTCTATAATCCTGCACTAACTCACCTTCTTGCCTTAGTCATAGAACATTGTATAAACTTTAATTGCCTTTGCAACAGAGCATTTTCTTGTTGACACATCTTCTCTTTCTCCAATGCAGTAGTCAGTGCTCCCTGCACCTGGGGCAACACACTACATGCAATTACAATTCCCTTATCAGTGTGATGTTTACCCAGTTTTGACCCCCATTCTCAGTGCTGCACTGGGGTCCATTTAGGATCCCAGCTATCCTCAAACATTGTTTTTTGCCATTTCACGTACTTTGTTACAACATAGTCAGTAACTTCAGCCATTTCACTGGTCATATCCTAGCACTCCTTAGCACTAGTGGCTACAACCCTGTCTACTACATATACAGCCTGCCCAGATCAGAACCAGTCCAGACTACAACAGCCCAGTTGGGCCTCAGCACAGGGGAAAGCCAGCTCAGACTACAACAGCCAAGATGGGCCCCAGCACAGGGGAAAGCCACCTCAGACTACAACAGCCTAGATGGGCCCCTGCACAGGGGAAAGCCAGCTCAGATTACAACACAGTACTGTACACACTACACACTACACTTCAAGACCACTGCTCACCTATACGCACCAGTCATATCACACACACGGTTCTTTATTTCTTTAGTCTGTTCTTTATTTCACCTAATGCAGTTTCATCAATCAAGTCTGCTAGCGGCTTTCCTTTAATACACTCACCCCCCTTGGCAAACCAGTACCAGACAGGAAAGAATATACACTGCCTTGAATCCCATCCTCGTCGCCAAGTTCTGTGGTAGGGGAGAAATCTCCTGTTGTATGAAATGACTGATGGCTTGGATCAGTAGCAGTTCAATAAGTTTTATTACAATGCGCTCAAGGGAAGAGAAGCAGTTACATGAACACACCGCAGCAGCAACACGAACACACTCTCTCTTAGTTTTAAGATGAGGTGGCTCAGTAGTTATAGATGTTTTGCATAGCAACATTGAGCAGATTAATACAACAACAATATCATAGAACAGTCTCGAAGTCCTCCCTATAAGGAGTTGTTTTCGCTCAAAGCTCAGGAAAACAGTTTAACTCTCTCACACAAATACAGCAACCTTGAACACATTCTTTCCCTAATCTTTTACAAGAGTAGCTGCATCAAAATCAAAACAAAGTCACTCTGCACTAGAACTTTTTGAGCAATAACATAGCAAAAACAAAATAATATATGAGAAGCAAAGCAGTCCATGAAAGGCAAATCAGTCATCTTGCACTAGACCATCCTGCCTTGGAAACATCACATGATCCTCCTTAACCCTGCAAGTGCCAACCTGGGTATTGGCTGCCTCTTCAACGCGCCCCAACAATCACCCCTCTTTCAAAGTCACTGAAGTCTCCTCTTGCAGCTATGCTAGCCATAATTATATAAAATCCAATATTTTTTGCCAATTGTTTCTACCCATTTAATAAGATTTATAATAAGCTAAAACAGCCAAAACCACTCAGCTTTGCTCATGTTGTGTTTGTTTGTTGAATTCTCCATCAAACCACACCTAAATGATTTTTAGCAAAAACAAACAAAAAAAAAACATGCTTTGACCTTTTGCGGTCCTATGTCGGACCAGATCTGACAGTACACTTTTCCCTTTCCAGTCCGATGTCGCAGACATTTGCAGAGCTTTTTGCAACAATGTTATAGTAATAAAACAATGACTTGGATAGCATTATTGAGCATTATTACACAAGTGATCATGAGAGCATTTATCAGTATGCATGTCTATAAAGAGTTATGTGAAAAATACAGTGAAGGGGTGGGGCTTGGCTGTATATACAGTACTGAGTGTCCTTTTGCAATTCAATGCCTTTTAAACCTGTTTTACTATTTTTAACAACAGGTGTAAAATAAACAGCTCATGTGAAAATAAATTGGACCTAACGTGCCTGACAAGGACTGAATAAATGGATGGCAAAGGGTGAAATGTTAACCTAAGTGTGGTTCAGGGGGCAGGAGCAGGGCTCCACCCTATCATGTTTTATTTCTGCTTCACCTACTTGATGATTTTCCCTTGATCTCCTTTTCTCAGATTTACCAGCAAAAGCGATCACCAATCTTAAGAGTTTATTTTCAGAAGCTGGCGTCCCGCTTAAGGAAGAAAAAACAATCATCCCCCTTCATTCATTGGAATTTCTAGGAATCATACTGGACACAGAAAAGTTTGAAGACAGCCTTCCCCATATTCGTTCTTTTATTCAGAACTTTAAGATCAGTAAAACAATCGGAAACGCGCACTCCTCTCTTTGCTGGGATATTTCAATTTTGCAATTCCTATTAATCCCCCAGGGATGGACATTTATATCTTGATTACTTACTCTTTCATCAACAGCAAAAAACTTGGACTCCTATATCAATGTTTCATCAGAAGATAGGGAAAACATTAAAAATACTTTTCTTTTGCGGTAACAAATCTACAGTTCATATTTTCAATAAAGACCATTCTAGTTTGACTCTTATTATGCACTTACTGTGGCAGTTAATATGGATTTCAGTATGAAATAATACTCTATTCCAAACATGCCATCTACTGGGCATTTATACTAGTGCAGCTGACGCATTTTCTCGTTTACAGATTCCCAGATTTCACAGTCTGGTCCCTACAGCTCTGGTCCCTACAGGTCCCAACTCCAGCAATGACACCCCAGTTCAACCAGATCATTTTCAACTGAACCCAGCTATCAGCAGACTCCTCAATACAGCACAAACATACATGACTGCAGCACTCGCTCCTTCTATCAGATCCTTTTATTCTACCGGCTGGACCACCTATCTGACTTTCTGCTCTCAAAGCAGTATTAATTCAATGTCATTCAAGCAATTGATCAAGTTGTGTCTGCAGAAATAATCCTCAATATACGTCTCCCTTAAAGGTGGGGTGCAGTGATTTTTTTTTTTTTTTTTCAGAATTCACTTGTATGGTACTGCTGGAATGTCAAAAAAAAGTATCTGTGTATGTTTTAACACCTTTCCTAGCAGACCTCCATCACAAAGCGATTTACAGAGGTAGGCTGTGAACTGTGCATTATGTACAGAGTCACTTAAAACAGGACATTACTTTAACATCTCATCCACAGGATGGAGCACAAGAAGGTTAAGTGACTTGCTCGGGGGGTCTCAGTTGCAGAGGTAGGATTTTCCGGTGACCTTCTGGTTACAAGCTCTGGATTTTAACCACTGGACTCTTACATCTTGCACCAGCTACAATCAAATCCTATCTGTCAGGAATACAATATAAATTTCACTTGATGTCCATTACCTCCTCGACTCTCCTATCAATATCAGTTGTCCATCTCCTCCTGTGCAAAATCTCTAAGAGCTCTCTGACCGCTTCTCCTTCTCCATCAAGGTTGCTTCTCTACATTTGATGACTTAACAATGGAAATCATATGCCTAACTGCATTTTTTGGTTTTAAAGATGCTCAGAATATGTAGTTCCTTCTATTGCCAGCTTTTCTATGCTGGGTATTCACTGCAGTGATCTTACGCTCATCCTAGATTCACACTTTATCCTCTTCCTGCGCATTTCCAAAATAGATCAGCTTTGACAAGGTCAACTATATATATAAAAAAAAAAAAAATAACTCTCCTCTATGCCCATATGCTTCCATGCAGAAATATATCACAGAATGCAAACCTATTTTGAATTCTGACCCCCTGTACATCGATTCAAGACGGACTGTTATAGCCAGACATTGGTTCACATCTCATCTGTCTACATCTGTCGGGACTTCCCCCTCAATTCTGCACTCCTCATTCATTCAGAATAGGGGCAGCCATATCAGCAGCAAGAGCAAAGATTAACCATCACAATAGTCTATTGCTAGCATGTCTGGAGTGGGTATGACCCCTCCGCTGAGACCACCAAAGGTGTCCCCCTAAAAAGATATATTTTTTTTTTCCTTTCCACTGAGCGGAGGGTCTTCACATAATCAGTAGCGAGCCAATTACTAATCTTCTCTGTTGTGTTAAAATGTTTTCTTTCTTTGTATATGCATTGGCGCTTCTTTTGTTTGTCTGCACATACATGATTCTTTAGTGGGGAGCCGGGGGTCCATTCTTTCGGGGGTTGTGGCAAAGTGGTGAATACATGCAGGTGAGTGGAGTGCAGAGTGGATAAATGACACAGACGATGATGTACATGTGCAAGGGTGTTTATTAAATTAATTAAATGTCCAGAGCCTTATAGCAAACCTGCAAATAATAATAATGTTGGAAGTGGTACAGCGGCATGTATCACTTCTGATTATATTCCCACGGGTTTGACCCGTAACCCACAGTCCAGTTCTTTCACCCACACAAAACACAAAACACAGTCACAATTCCAATAGTGTGTGATTTTAGTGCTCGTGGTGCAAAGAGACCATTCCTGCAGTGGAAAGGTGAGTGGTGATATTCGGGTTTTACGCTGGCCTGCGGCTGCAGCTCCGGATTGTGCTCAGTAGTCTTAGTGAAAACGACACGAGACAAACAGTGTTAATACACAAACAAGCAGGACACTCACGGTTTCGGTATACAAGACGGGCTCTTTCTTGGTTATTTAGCATAACCATCTGCAAAGGAACAGATCACAAAGGAAGTCTATAATTCACCTCATTGAGGGTAGCTCTCTAAGCAAGAGTTCCCCTTTTATTCCTTCTTTTCAGGTTCTCGAGCCTCTATTTATGTATGCTCCCCCCCCGTGTATATCGGGTCCCCCAAGTGACGGGGACCCCTTTTCTATATTCAATCTTTACTAACTCTATGTCCCTGAGGGTGCTGTTCGCCCAGCCTTGGAGGTTGCCTCACCACAACACAGTCTCACATAACTGTGGCAGTGACTTCACCATGATGCGGGCCTCACCCTGCCGAGGGCTTAGTCCCAACTGTGGGCGGCTCTCCGAGAAGTCATGCGACGTAACTACAGGAGCCTGGCTCCCACCCTATGAACCATCTGAAAGTAACCAGACAAAAGCAGTAAGCAATGGCTTCCATTTTCAGTCGATTGGGAAGAATAAATCTATTTAACCATGAAAGCTGTGAGCCAAGCAGTTCTCAAGATTCTGACTGTATCACTACAATGAGTTCTTTTAGTTTTTACGTTGTATGTGGGGTGTCTCATACTGTCTTCTGGGAGAGAGGAATGTGAAGCAAAGATGAATGATTCTGGCTGCTGCTCAACATGTCATCTTGTATACCAGGTTATCAAAATGGGATCTGGGTACACCTGGAGGATGCAAGACAATTTTAAAGGGGCTATAGGACAAAGAATTGTTCTCTCCCAAATGACCCTGACAAAGCCATGTTAAATTTATTTTCAAGAAAACAACTAACTGTTTGGAATGTAACACTTACTACCTACCTATCAGTGTCTTTATTTCCAATGCCTGTGCTTATAGTACGTAAAATTATACAACAATAGGGGGTGATTGTTAGGGTCCTCAGTAAGGATGCCATGGGTGGATGGGAGCCAAGAAATTTTGGTAACCCCTGTCTTATACAAGTACAGCCTCCTTACACACAATGAATTAACCTATTATAATTCACTAAAACACAGACTATACTTCATATTCAAAATAAAAGTGTTTTTGGTTTTACTTTAAAATTGTGCCATATGTTCCATGCAGAAAACAAGCATTGTCCCAAAACTCCCAACAATGGAAAGAGGTTGTAGGTAGCATGAGAACTCTGTCATTGTTTGACTGAAGAAGCATATACAGTACACATGTATTAACCAACTGAACAGGATAATGTACATCTTTTCCCTGTGCTAAAAGTTGCTTCATTGACACTGATATTCTTTGCAGCGTGATATTCTACACTATCAAGGACAAGGTATGGCATGGAAATCGACGATTCTTCTTTGTGTGCAAAATAAAAACCCCTACCTACCCCCGTGTGTCACTCACTCTCTGGCTGTCTTCAGTGCAGTGCCTGGAAGTGCATCACAGGTGAAAAAAGGGAGGACAATACGACTTGAAGAGTGATGCTCCTCCTTTTCCATCGCCAATTGGTTTATTAAAGTGGTGAATACGTGCAGGTGAGTGCAGTGGGCAGCAAACGAAGAAGAATGCCAGTTGAAACACATTTACAGCAGAATCTCTGTGTGCTTTCAATTCAGCAAGATTAGAAACATAACTATACAGGAGGTAAAGACAAAGGGAAGCAACAGCGTTGAAAAGGGGTTTATGAGAGGCAGATGAATTTATAATCTGCTCCTCGGGACTGGATTACAGGGACATTAATTACATCACAATAGTTTCTGCAATTTGAATGGCAAATGTTCTGATTCATGGAATGAGCAAAGACTTGTGTTTCAGGATGGATTTCAAAACCAAATGGCCTCTCCGTGAACTCTCAGGAACACGACAATACAATTGATATCATGTTCAGGAAACAAAACAGTATTCCTTTAAGTGGTACAGAACACCCTGCGGCATTTATAGAAAATGCTTCGTATCGCAGCAATATATATTTCTTCATAATCCTGGGGTCATATAATTGAACTTGGGAGTGTATTTCCCAATTTATACTCAAGAGCCAGGAGAAAGAGAATTATTTTATACAAATCATAGTGTTTCTAGAACATGCTCCCTCCTACAACAATGCTGGTGCTCTGATTTAAATGAGAACTGAATTGGTGGAACGGAAAACCAGCACTGTTGCAGTTGGGAGTATGACGTGGATACACTGCAATGTTCTTTCTAATGAATAAAAATTTTGAAATGTATTCCCCAGGTTTTATTTTAATTTTTTTTAATAATGTGGCTGTGGCAGAGCAAAGCTCTGCTCTTTAGAAATTGGCAGGGATGGGGTTAACTTCCCCTACCTGCCTGGGTTTATTATGTTCAGGTGGCTGGGGTTGATTAGTTGATTAGGTTGATTAACGATCAATCAGCGCCCAGCCACCTGATATAAAAGGAGGCCTCTGCTTCTCATTTGGGGAGAGGGAGCTGAGGAAGCAGGTTGGTGTTTGTTTTGTGGTTTTGAATTTTCTAAATCCAGTGAAGGCATTGCCCAGCCTGGAAACTTTATTTTTGTGAGTTTTGTTTTTGCTTTATTTGTGTTTGAGTATCTGTTATTTTGCCCTTGTGCACTTTATTTTTGTTTATTTATAATAAAATAGTTATTTTTTTGAACTGCAGTCTGTCTCTGGGCCTCTATCCACTCGCCAGCCTGTCACATTGGCTAATATGGGGAGGGGGCATCCATTTAGTCTAACCTGGCTGTTTTTATATATGTGAAATGTTTCAGAATAACTAGAAGCAGAAGTGAATTTAACAATATTTACTGAACTCTAAACTGATAGGAGTAAATATTATTTAAAAAATATTTTAGCTTGTTTGTGAATTAGTAAGTGAAGTTTTAAATAACTTTAGCATAACTGAGGTAGAAGTGTTAAAGGGACTAGGAGCTCTTAAAATAAACAAATCCCCTGGGCCGGATGAGATCCTCCCAGTAGTACTCAAAGAAATGAAAGAAGTAATTTACAAACCGCTAACCAAGATCATGCAGCAGTCTCTTGACACAGGGGTGGTACCGACAGACTGGAAAATTGCAAACATAATACCGATCCATTAAAAGGGAATCAAAACTGAACCAGGTAACTACAGACCAGTAAGCCTGACTTCTATTATATTGAAACTTATGGAAACTATAATAAGATCCAAAATAGAAAATTACCTATATGGTAACATGGTCCTGGGAGACAGTCAACATGGTTTTAGGAAAGGGAGATCGTGTCTAACTAACTTGCTTGATTTTTTTGTGGATGCAACATCAATAATGGATAATTGCAAAGCATATGACATGGTTATTTAGATTTCCAGAAAGCTTTTGACAAAGTCCCACACAAAAGATTAATTCTCAAACTGAACACAGTTGGGATTCAAGGAAACACATGTACATGGATTAGGAAGTGGTAACATGTAGAAAACAGAAAGTACTGATTAGAGGAAAAACCTCAGAATGGAGTGTGGTAACCAGTGGTGTACCACAGGGATCAGTATTAGGTCCTCTGCTATTCCTAATCTACATTAATGATTTAGATTCTGGTATAGTAAGCAAACTTGTTAAATTTGCAGATGACACAAAAGTAGGAGGAGTGGCAAACACTGTTGCAGCAGCAAAGGTCATTCAAAATGATCTAGACAAGATTCAGAACTGGGCAGACACATGGCAAATGACATTTAATAGAGAAAAGTGTAAGGTACTGCACGCAGGAAATAAAAATGTACATTATAAATATCATATGGGAGATACTGAAATTGGAGAAGGAATCTATGAAAAAGACCTAGGAGTTTTTGTTGACTCAGAAATGTCTTCATCTAGACAATGTGGGGAAGCTATAAAAAAGGCTAACAAGATGCTCGGATACATTGTGAAAAGTGTTGAATTTAAATCAAGGGAAGTAATGTTAAAACTGTACAATGCACTAGTAAGACCTCATCTTAAATATTGTGTGCAGTTCTGGTCACCTCGCTATAAAAAAGATATTGCTGCTCTAGAAAGAGTGCAAAGAAGAGCGACCAGAATTATTCCGGGCTTAAAAGGCATGTCATATGCAGACAGGCTAAAAGAATTGAATCTGTTCAGTCTTGAACAAAGAAGACTACGTGGCGACCTAATTCAAGCATTCAAAATTCTAAAAGGTATTGACAGTGTCGAGCCAAGGGACTTTTTCAGCCTGAAAAAAGAAACAAGGACCAGGGGTCACAAATGGAGTTTAGATAAAGGGGTATTCAGAACAGAAAATAGGAGGCACTTTTTTACACAGAGAATCGTGAGGGTCTGGAATCAACTCCCCAGTAATGTTGTTGAAGCTGACACCCTGGGATCCTTCAAGAAGCTGCTTGATGAGATTATGGGATCAATAAGCTACTAACAACCAAACGAGCAAGATGGGCCGAATGGCCTTCTCTCGTTTGTAAACTTTCTTATGTTCTTATGTTCTTAAGTGAAACACTTGCAACACATTTTCCCCCAACATTGTAGGCGAACTTGCATAATTATTCACAAAATATTTATGGAGGTCCTTTAACACTACAGTGTTTGGTGAAATGTGCATTTCTTTTTCCACGAAGCCTGCTTAAAAAGGGATGTATTTGGAATGATATTCAACAGCAGAATACCAAGTGCCCCATCGTGTTATGCACGGCTCAGGTGGCAACTTTATAGGTAAAGTACAGCCTTCTTGTTGGATTGCTTTTGTCAGGTGGTCTTTAAAACATAGTTTTCTGCTTGGGCAAAGTTAAAACTGTTTTTTTTTAATGGTTGCAACCAGCTTGTCTGCTTTCGGAAAATTATTTGCCCAGATATTGCTGGCAAGGGATATTATGTGGGCATTACAAGTCAAATGTACTGAATTTAGCAGTAAACCTCGAAGAATGTCATTGTATTCCTTGATCATATAACTGGCATTATCGTAGACAAATCCAATCACATTATTAAAATTAACTTCAAATACGTTTAAACATTTCACAACGCCCTGTGCCACTGATGAGTAATTCACACAGTACAAATTAACTGTATCGGTTAATATTACTTTTAGTTCAAAGGTATTCGCAAAACATACTAATCTTTACATTTGTAGGCTCGTTAGTAACTACAGATACACTGTCAGACATCTTTACCAGTTGTACGATTTTCATCTTGTGCAACTCAGCAATTTGTGCAACTCCAGAATAAAGTGATTTGACTCATTCAGCCCAGGAGATGGTGATCTTCTCTAACATGAAACATTGCCTGTTTAATCAAGCCCAGCTGTGCCTGCTTCGCTTTCTCTGAGCAGCGGGTGGAGTGAGGCTTTCATGCTGAAAAACACAAAACACATACAGTACTAGAGGGCTAATGCTCAATCATTTCATCTCTGGAGGCCTGGGTTTGAGCCCAACAAGTGAAGTAAATTTGTTGGGCTGAAATTAGCATGTGCAATCTAGTCTGCTTCAGTCATGTAAAGATGAAAGCACACCTGTATGAAGCAATGTATGTGTGTGTGTGTGTGTGTGTGTTTGTCTATATATATATATATATATATATATATATATATATATATATATATATATATATATATATATATATATATATATATATATATATTTATATATATATATATATATATATATATATATATATATATATATATATATATATATATGATATTTATATATATATATATATATATATATATATATATATATATATATATATATATATATATATATATATATATACTAGAGGCTGTTAAAACGTCTCAATTCTCATATATATCTGCTTACTGACTAATGTGCCGCTAAGTGTAATTTGTATACAGGACCAATTGAGTCATTACCGAATCAATTTAGAGAGGCTTTCTAAATGGAGATTCAAACTTAATTGGTCTCAATTTGAAGCCAATGGAAATGTGTGGAACTGATTTCAAATCTATAATAGCAGAAAACCCCCAAATCCATATTATTTTGTATTATTAGACCAAAACTGTTAGCACTTGTCCCTCCTTCAAAAGCGTGCTGACCAAAGCAGTAAAACCCATTGTCTTACTTCTTGTTACCAATAGCAACCTTAAGATGTGCAGTTTTAAAGGAGTGCTAATTAAGTCTTTATAATCTAATTCTTACCTCTTGCAACTAGCAACATTAACATTGGTCCCCTATAAAGGACTGTTAAAGAGGGTTTTTAAACTATTTTATTATCTCTGATTAGCACTAGCAACATTACCACTGCTTCCTCTTTAAGAGTGTTAACCAAGGCTGTAAAATCCTGCATATTAGCAGAAAGCACTAGAAATGTTATCACTGCTCCCCAAAGGTTTTCAAATCCACTTCTTACCTTTCATTAACACTGGCAATATTATCGCTATTCCCTGTGTACTGAGGCTCTTTTTATCCATGTTTTATTTTAAATCATTAATTGCTGACACAGATTATCA
The DNA here is from genome assembly GCF_017654505.1 of Polyodon spathula. Classification (NCBI taxonomy): domain Eukaryota; kingdom Metazoa; phylum Chordata; class Actinopteri; order Acipenseriformes; family Polyodontidae; genus Polyodon; species Polyodon spathula. The sequence continues at coordinate 24,104,477 of NC_054543.1, forward strand.
CATGCCAAACTATAAATTTTATAAATTTAAACTGCTGCTTTCAGGAACATTATGACTTCCTGGGTCAGCCTCAATCTCACGGTGCAGCAGAGCTGAATGGAAACCTGCAGGAATGGCCTATTTGCACATAGGGGCTTCTGCCAAATGTAGCTATTGCACGATTTCCATTGATGTAACATAAAGTAATCTCCACTACTTTTGAAAGGTAATCTAATTACTTATTAATATTACATTTGTAATACCTTTCTGTAATATGTTACTTGTGACAGGGTGACCTGTTTATTTATTTTATCTATAAGGGCTTGCAAATGGTGGAGAGAAAAGTAGTTGGTCAGAGGGTAAGGAAGAGGGGGCAGGAGAGAATGTGTTACAATTGTGGTAAATCTGGAAAAATATAAGGTTTTTGCCCAAAGAACCAGGCTTCCTTTAAAAGGAAACCAGATAACCTGTCCTCATTGGCAGTGAACTTCATGTTTAAACTGTGACATCAGAGGGAGAATCGGTCGAAGGCTTAGTAGACTCTGGAAGTCACTAGACTAGTTAAAATGAACCTGCTCAGCAATAAAAGACTATTAAGGGTTACCACTATCACTTGTGTCCATGGAGATACAAGGGAATATCTTGTGACAAATGTAAAGATGAAGATTAATGAGTGGGAGTTACAGGTGAACGTGGGGTTGGTTAAAAACTTAATACTGGGTCAAGATATTCTTCAGATATCTAGGAATGGGAGACAACTCTTCTCACAAAGAGAGAAAAGAAAAAGGCTTTAAGGTTGAGATCTGCAACATTCCCACTGAGACATGAAATTAAAAAATAAACAGGCCACCCTGGCACATTACTCAGAAAAGTGATCTGATTACAAGTAACTTGTAATGCAGTTGCCAAACAACTGAACCTTGGATGTGTTTTAACAGGAATGTTAAAAGTCATTTATAAGACAGTTAAACTTAAGTGTTCCCCTTTAGACTCCTCTGTAGGGCACTGATTTGAGCTTAGTCTGTGGTATATATGATAATGATTATGAAAATAATTCATTTCCATGTGGCGTCCATCTGGCCCTTTTCAATAAACACTACATTTATTACAATTAAAATGAAAGGAAATGCACTTATAACCATTTATATTGTGAAATCCTCCTTAAAGATTTCCTGTTGTTGAACTAAATACAAAGTTCTAAGTTTACTGTGTATGAAAACATGGTGGCTTTTTTTTTTTTTTTTCAAAATCTTCTCCCTTTGGAGAAAATAGTTATCCTTAACTGTTGCCATCCTTTGCATGAGGTCATTACATTTGTATTTGATTATCCAAATAACATCAAAGTATTGTATAGAAGACATTAAGTATTCAGACTGGAACTGGCCTCTGGGTGTCTATGGGCTGCTGAGGGACGAGCAGGAATGAACACTCTTTCAGACCCCTTATACAAGTTTACCACAGTAAAGGATACTGCTTCTTTACTGATCCCTTATCATTTTATAAAGCAAAATTTTCCAAAATTTGAAAGAACAATAGACAAGAATTGAAGGGCCAAGTACAGATGTGAAACTACACTTAAGAAGTCACCACTTAGTAAATCACACAGTTTTATCTGAAGACTCCTGTTGGATATACTTTTACAGAGTAATCAGCTGCAAATTACATATGTGTCCCTTATCTGTTTTTATCAAGGTTATTATTGCAATTAATCAAATACTGTAGAAGTTGTCATATCCCATCCTGTAAGATACTATACCCTCTATTAACCAATAACTGTCATTTATACAGGCTGCTGCCAGCTGAACGCTACTGACGGAAACTGATCAATGCACATTTTATTAGGGATCAAAAACAGTACATTCAGCTCTTAGCAGGACAGAATGGATTCAATTGCAGATAAAAAAAGAAAAGACAGCGTGATGGTGAATTCAGTTTCACTTTTTACATGCTGTCATTTCACCTAACTGCCCAGTTTAATCATGTTAAATACAAGAAAACAACAAAGCAAGAGATTAATATAATTACTGTACCGTTCAAAAGCTGAAACAAGACTTCTTGGTGCAAAAAAAAAAAAAAAAAAAAAAACTTTTGATTATTTTGGCATAGACTAAGAAAATCCGGTAAGAACTGTTTCTGGAATGCTGTTCTGTAAACAGACAAATACTGTGCTTTGTTTTGCAATCATATTCTCTGATTTTCTTTGTTTAGTATACATGCAGTACCATGCTTTGGTGTTTTGAACACACTGATGTAACTGACATTGTTCATTTATAATGCTCCAATGTTATTAAAGCAACTACAATGTAGTATAAAAACTCCTTCTGAGATAGGATATTTTTACATATCCAATAGACCCCTGGAGTCAATTAAATGGATATGACAGGTTATACTGTATCTGTGTTGATGCTACTTTGAGTTTATCAGTCCTAGCTGCCTGCCATAGATATATGTAACACAGGCTACATCGGTGTCTTTTAATGTGCACCAGCACCATCTACTAAAAAAAAAAAAAAAAATGTGATCCAAAGTGATAGATTACAAGAGGGTTCTGGCTCTTACGTCTATGAACACAGTCTGGCTGATCTAGTCAATGTAACTAGAACAAAACAGGAGCTTCAGCTCTGAGTTTGACTTCAAACAAATCAGCCTTTTGGTCACAAGCCACTGTAGCTGTGCTGTTAAGGGGAACCTTTGTGATGTTTGTTTATCCAAACTGTACTTTGTCTTGTTATTGCAGGATAACATGACTTGGAATCCCAATGAAAGTGAATAGCAGTGAGATTTCACTTGGTATAGAATTACTGTCTTATGTTAAAGTTTATCTGCCCATTATTATTTTTCAATATAATGCTTATGAAAAGCATTTTAAAAATAGAATATGACAGCTTTGGAGTTTAGCCTAGCCTTGTTTACCTCCTTAAGGCTGTCTGATTCATATTAGTTTTCCAAGTGAATTCACAGCTTGTCAAACATAATGTAGTAAAATAAATCATCATTTGAGACTACGGGTTAGCTAGAGGTGAATTGAATCTCTGACTATCGAAAGAAACTGATTCTGGTCACCCTGGCAAGACAGTGATGGAAATACCTGTGACAGAAGACATTTAGACATTAAAAAAAAAAAACAGTTTTGAAAATTAGAGAACTGCGATATTCAACACAGAGAAAACGTTTCCAGCTGTGAAAACGTTACACTGTTCTGTACAAATCTGTGCTTAAAGAGTCATTAGCTGTCTTTTTACATTTTATGATGTTTTCAATAATGTGAAAGGTTCTTTTGCAATTGCTATTTTTTTTTTTGTCTGTGTCAAAGTGTTTTTACCCGAGTTCAGGACCTGTGCCTGGCTGCCTCCCCTGCAACACATACTTCTTAAAGGTCTCTACCTCTTTACTCTGAAGCCTTTGCCATCGGTCCAGATCCCATCCCCACACTTCTAGGTCTTGGTCTGGAAGAATCTCTGGGCCACCAGGGGCAAGTCTCTCCACGGCTCTGGTACCTGTAACTTCTGGGATACCTGTAACTTCTGGGGTAGTGCCCTCTATTGGCAACAGAGACATCAGCATTTATAATATTACGATCTGGGTGGTACTTTACCTCATACTGGTAATTTGCTAGCTGGGCTACCCATCGTTGCTCCGTTTCTCCCAGCTTAACAGTCTGAAGATAAACAAGGGCATTATTATCCATGTATATTGGACAGTGCGGTGGGTGTGGTGGTGAAACAGACGTCACAGAGTCACTGGTACAGATGCAAATACCCCAATACCAACAATGGTAGAGGGTGTGTTTTATTCACAGGAACACAGTCCAAATGCAACAAATAAATACAAATCATAAATCCCAATAGAGCGACTCCCTCTCAGCCCTTTTATGCACTTTCGGGATGGTGGAAAGTGCATCAAGTCTAATGCAGCAAAGCTGATCACAGTAATCTTGTCCCCTAATATGGTCTTTCCACCCTGCACTAAGATGGCCGATTTCCTTTTCAGCCCCTCTCCCCAAGCCGGCCCATCTCAGTACAAGCGTGCAAGTACCTCTGCTTAATGCCCTCTTGGGTCAGGAGGGAGATTTGCAGCTCAGATGCTCTCGCTCTCTGTCACAGTATACAATAAAAGTTAAGCCCCACAAGTAATTTTTTAACTTTTTGGTGACAGACCATTTAAGCGCAAGCAATTCATGCTTAAAAGAAGTGTAGTTCTCGTCATTCCTTTCTGCCAGATGCAAACTCCTACTTACATAAGCAATCATGCGCTCCCTCCCATCTTGTTCTTGGGAGAGTACTGCGCCCAACCCTCCTTGGCTGGCATCAGTATAAAGGATGAAGGGTTTAGAAAAGTCAGCAAAACCCAACAGCGGTGCCTGTAGCAAAGCTTGTTTCAATTGTTCAAAAGCAATCTGACACAAGCCTGTCCACTCTACTGGTATTGCTTTCCTACCTTTCCGTTGTGCAGAACCCTCTAATAGAGTATGCAATGGCCGAGCAATCTTAGAGAATCCTTGGACAAATCATCTATATCATCCGGCAAATCCCAAATATGATTGTACTTGCCGTACAGTAGTAGGGACAGGCCAGCCCTCCACAGCAGCCACCTCCTCTGGATCAGGGGTGACTCCTACTGTGCTCACTTGATGTCATAGGAACCGGACCTCTTTTTTGAACAGTTGACACTTGTCAGGCTGAAGCTTCAATCCATGTTGCCATCATTTTGTAAATACCCCTTTTAAATTGTCCAAATGGGCTATAAATCTCATAGAATAGACAATAACGTCATCTAAGTAAATTAAGAGAGACTCACCAACTTGGCCACTCACACAGCACTGCATCAGCCGATGAAAAATTGCTAGGGCATTGCAAAGTCCGAAAGGCATTCTCTCGCACTCATATAACCCCATCGGGGTGGTCAAAGCCATCTTCTCCCTATCCCGAGGATCCACTTCTACATGTCGGTATCTGCATGCCCCGTCTGTTTGGCATGAGGACAATTGGCGCAGCCCAGGGACTGGCGCTTTCTCGTATCACCCTTTGTTTCAGCATACCCTTCAACAGCGCCTTCATCTCTTTATAAAGGGTTGGAGGGATTAATCTAGTCGGAATTTGATGCTTCAACACTCCAGTGTGACCAAAATCATCTTCGTGTTCTGCGAAAACCTTTTGCCACTTCTTCAGCCAACTCATCACACCGAAACAATAAAGGGAGAGGCGATTCTGGTTCAGGGGTTTCTTCCTGACTCACCGTTCTGATCCCCACCTCCACCATGTCTTGCCTCAGTTCAGTCAACGTTAACTCTTGTTCTCCTCGCACATCCATAGGATCAATAGTGCAGACCGTACCCTGTCACTGTTACCTGTGAAGGCTAACAGGGAAAGAGTTTATATTGCGCACTCGCACTGGAATCCGTCCAGCTTTTACACTTCCCAACATTCGGGCAACTTGTAGGCCTTGCAAGTCATTCACAGGTTCCACCAGGCAGCAACTCTGTGTATCTGCCCTCCCCTTAGGGGCTCGTGCCCATACCACAACTTCACTCTGTCCAGGTACTCGTAAGGGACATCGACAGGCAAGCTGTACCGCCTCCTCTTGCCCATTCCGGGATATGTTATTCTGGATTCGCTGGCAATCCCCAAATGCTTGTTGCCACATGTTGCTTATTCTCTCATCCTATTGACAGGCTAAAAACAAGCAATCAGAGGGCCCCGGTTGGAAAACCACTTCCCAACAGGCTGAGACTATATTCATGCCTAAAATGGCCTCGTCATTCCCCATCTTTTACAATCACTACTCCCTTAGCTGGAAGTTTAACTCCACATACTTCAAAGTCCAGCAAGGCGTAACCTATATAGGGTATCTGTAATCCATTTGCCTCTCTTCAATTTAGTAACAGGGTGTCTCCTGCAGTGTAGTTCTGACACTCCTTAACATGCCTGTTGAAAAAGCCTTCAAAGAATAACTGTCTAACAGACATTTCACCTTAGTTCCTTCATTGCTAACTTTAATTAAAGGGCATCTCCCTGTCATAGCTTGTTTTATTTTTTCTTGGGAGTCTTCTCCTTCTTCTTCACTTGACCCACAGTAGTCGAGGAAACTAGTTTAAAGCCGGTCTGTTTGTAGGTCCTTGGGGACAGTAACAAGCAATATGTCTACTTACCCCACATTGATGGCAGATTTTGGGCATCCCACCGGTTCCTTCTTGGTGGCAGGGGGGTCCTTTCATGTCTATAGTAGTTTGGCTGGACATGAGGGGCTGCTACAGAGGCTGGAGTGACTGTAGGGGTTAGAGCAGAACTCAACTGGCCCATAATTTCTGTCCAAAGCTCACTAAACAAGGTCTTAGACATCTTGAAAACTTGCCCTTGGACTTCACCCAGCAATCCTTGTCTCAAATCTTGCTCCCAATTCAAACGTCCACTCTCCCAATTTGGTCATGTTCCCTCTCGCGTTACCTGGCAAACTGGGACTTCTACTACTGAATCCAGGGTCTCCTCTTCTAATAGAAGGGCCTCTCGAGAGGAGAGGTGCACACGTCTCCTCAGTTCCTGACGTATTGCACTCTCCTGAAGTCCCAGAATAAATTGGTCCCTCAGCAGCAGGTCAGCCTGGCCCAGGCTCCGGGGATCCAGCCACTGCAACCTAGAAAATAACTCACAACTCACAAAATAGCTTACAACCAAAGAAAGTAGAGCGCAATACAGCTAATAATGTTTAATCTCCATACAACTCTCCCAACACTGCTAAAATCTTCTCTGATATATCTTGCTCCTCCTTATCTAAAAATCAAAATTCCCCTTTTTACATCCCCTCCTAAGGCCCCCAATAAATCTGCTTTCTGTTCTGCCCCTAATGTCTCCATACATAACATAGCAGAAACCTGGGCTTTCCAATCTGCCCATTTGACCTCCAATCCTGCACCTTTAAATCTGGGGACCCACGAGTCTCCCATAAAAAATGGCATCATCATAGTTCAGGTATCCAAACCTTGTGTCTCCTCCCCAGGCATACTGCAAGTCCCCGTTTATGCAAAATCCTGCTGACTTACGCCAAGTGTAATAGGTAGGGTTAAAAGGGAGGGTGGGGTCCTATGCCGAATAACTAAAGAAACAGGGGTGTCAGTCATTAATACCAATCACACCCCTGCTGTAGTCGTGCTACGCCACCCTAATTTGAGTTTAGGGACTCAAAACAAATGTTAGGAATTTGGACAGATAGCAGCAAAATATAGGACCCACAACATGCATGAAGAAAGAATGCCACACCAGTAATACAATTAAAATAATTTATTTAAATTGCTCTAGTCGAGGAAAACCTTGCCTGTACAGACTAAGAATGAATAAAAACAAAGAGCACACATAAAAAACAAGTAAATAGACTATACCGTCTGTGCCTGGTACCCTGCGTTGCGGACCAGAGCTGACATACACAGTAAGCATGCGGCACCTGCCCCTAATTTAGTACATCCAATACCCACCCTGAAGGCGCCCGCAAATGGTCGCACCCCCCATAGCCCTTACAGAATTGTCAATTGTTAACACACAAGCTTGGTATCGTCTGAGTCCAGAGAAACACTTCAATAGAGGTGATGACACACCCGCAACTGGACCCGTCAGAATAAGCCTAGCGTGACCTATAAAAACAATAGTAATAGTAACAGTAAAACAGTGATCAAATATAAACAACAAAAAAGGGGGAAGGCCTCCAAAGAAAGTCACCATCAAATCACAAGAAAAACATACTACTTAAAATATAAAATAGACTCGCAGCAAGTAGTACAGAGTAAACAATGGTAAATAAAACAGAGAGCATCTATAGGATATAATTCTGGCAGCCGTGGGTTTTAATATATATTAAAAACTAACATTACTCAGGAAAGAGATTTACTTAGCTTCTACTGCCCCAAGGTACTTATTGTTATTCCTTGTCTACTCCTCGCTTGTTATTCTTTGTTCCCCAAACTGTCCGACTCCGCTTTCCTCTGAGTTCCTGGTCCGCCTCTCTCACTCGTCCCCGACTTCTCACGCACACACTCTGCGTCGTCCTTTCCATTGAACACAACCCGTTCCTCGGCTGCATCTCTCCTCTACCTCTGCTGCGGCTGCTGTTGCTGTTCTGCTGCCTGCTCTGCTCTGCTCCGATCTGCTTCTCCTCCCACACTCCACTGTCTCCCCAACTTCTCGCACACGACTCTGTTTCTCCAACTTCTCGCACAAGACTCTCGCTTGACTTCAGGTCTGATCTTTTTAAAGCGGCACGCACCAATCTGCTGTTTATTCCACAGCTTCAGGTAATTGCCAAATCAACAGCGTCCTTTGTGCTCCAACGTAATTAGTGTCTATGAAAACAAATCACTGTGTACTAACAAATAACAAAAGCATAATAATAAATAGCAAAACAAATAAATCAAATGTGCACACATCAATAATCAAAACACACAGTGAATTACAAAAATTATATTGTAATCATACACAAATCATTTAAAATAAATTATAAACAAGAACTAGTTGCCCTGCAACACTAGTGATCAATAATTTTTTTCCTGCTGTATTCCTGCCAATGAACAGCAGAGCACTTCAGTTCTGCATTATATTACAGGTTGTTATTGCATTATTACTAGTGATGGGCACTGTGGCATGGTAACGTTTTCTCCCTTGTTGAGGGGTGAAGTGTGGCCTCTTGTCCAGGGGTGTCGCAATGCGCAGAACTCCACCCTCTTCAAGAAAGTGCTGACTTTAAGTCTACTGTTAGGTTGTGGCGGCCATCTTGGGAGAGGTAAAACCGCACATGTGCCTCAAACACCGAGGTAAGGAATCACTGTATTATTAATTACACCTGCTCCATAGGGATATGTAAAGGACGGATTCCACAGGTGGGGTTTGATGGTATATAGTAGCTCTCAAAAGTATTCCCCCCCCCCCCCCCCCCTAGACTTTTCCACATTTTACTGTGTTACAACATGGAATCAGAATGGATTTAAGTAGGAGTTTTTGCCACTGATCAACACAAAAAAGTCCATAATGTCAAAGTGAAAAATAAAATCTACAAATAAATTAATTACAAATACAAAACAGAAAATAATTCATTGCATAAGTATTCACCCCCCTTGAGTCAATATTTGGGGCACCTTTGGCAGCAATTATAGCCATGAGTCTATTTGGATAAGTCCCTACCAGCTTTGCACAACTGGACACTGCAATATTTGCCCATTCTTCTTGTAAAATTGCTCAAGCTCCATCAAGTTGGATAGGGACCTTTGGCGAACAGCAACTTTAAATTCTACATATTCTCAATTGGATTGAGATCCAGGCTTTGACTGGGCTACTCCAGGACATTGACCTTTTTGTTTTTAAGCCACTCCAGTGTGGCATTGGCTGTATGTTTGGGGTCATTGTCCTGCTGGAAGATGAATCTTCTTCCAAGTCCCAGGTCTCTTGCAGACTTCAGCAGGTTTTCCTCCAGGATTTCTCTGTACTTTGCTGCATCAATTTTGCCCTTTATCTTCACACGCTTTCCAGGCCCTGACGTAGAGAAGCATCCCCATAGCATGATACTGTTCTCAGGATGATGTGCGATGTTAGGCTTGTGCCAAACATAGCGCTTAAAGTTGATGCCAAAAAGCTCTTTTTAGATTTGATGTGTTTTTTTCAACAATGTTTTTCTTTTTGCCACTCTCCCATAAAGACCAGTTTTGTGAAGCACCCGGGTTATTGTTGCCATATACACAGTGTCTTCCAGCTCAGCCTTGGAAGACTCTTAACTCCTTTAGAGTTGCCTTAGGCCTCTTGGTGGCCTCCCTGACTAGTGCCCTTCTCACCCGGGACAGCCTGTTCTAGACAGATTCAGTTGTGCCATATGCTCTCCATTTCTTAATAATGGACTTTATTGTGCTCCAGGGGATATTCAGTGCCTTGGAAATGTTTTCATATCCTACCCCTGATTAGTGCTTTTGAAGAACCTTATTCCGGATTTGCTTTGAATGTTCCTTTGTCTTCATGATGCAGTTTTTGGGGTTTGTGCTGGGGAGGTCAGGATAGAGGAGAGGGGCCTGTAGTCTACATATGTTGTATTCTGTTAGGAAATACTAGTCTGTGCCGATTACACAATAGTGCTGAACTGACAGCTGTGGAAGGGGGAGCTGCTTCAGGACCATTCCAGAACCTGCCGAGTGAACTCGGAGAACATATAGAGAGATGGAGGCTACCGGTGCCTGGCTGCCTTTGCAAGGAAAAGACGGCTCGCAACAAGAGCAGCAGTATAAAAGAGAAAGAAAGAAGTACACATATGTTGTTTTATTTTTATTTTGGTTCCTCCTCTGTCAAGACCTTTATTTTGTGGTCATAGAATTATTAAACTCAAATTTCCCGTTTGAACATTTTTCTCATCACCCACAGAAGCTATCTCCCACAGGCACCAATATCGATATTTTGATATGATATTGATATCGTTCAACTATAATAATTTCCATATTGTGAAATTAAAAAAAAAAAAGAAACTGTTGCAGACACATAGTTTATATTGCTAATACTACTAAAAATATAAAAAAATATCAAGTTTTTTTTTTATTTTTTTCATTTTAATTTATTAAGATAAAATAAACTCTATAAATACCGATCATTGTTTGTCTTGTAGGCAAAGAAACACACACACACAGAAAAAAAAAAAAAAAAAAAACATTATTTTAACCATTTTATTCCATTGATTGGTGTTTAGGTACCAAACACTTTTTTGCATGCTGCGTTAAGTTTGGCTTTGTTGGCCATCCATAAAGTGTTGTGCTGTTGTGTTGAATTGTTTGATATTGCAATTGTGTGATTATATTTTTCTGTGTTTTGGAAGACTTTCATATTATCAATATTGATATTGAAATACATGCACAATATCGAAATAAAATATTCATATTGTTTCCCACCAATTTTACGTTTTTTTTTGTTTGTTTTTTATATTGTTTTTCAGTTAAGATTCTGAGGGCAAAGCCAAGACATCCCCAAGCGAATATATGTCTGACTTAAACACTGTAAAAGTTAAACACACTTTTTTCTAGTATGTTATTTGATTTGTATCTATGTTAAAGACACACATGTATAAAGACGTTTTTATATTTGGGGAAATAAGACTTCAGGGATCATTTATTCTTAAAAAAACAGCTCCAGTTCCTCTCAATCAATTTTTTCGATTGCTGTAATTATTCTAGCTGTTCAGGTGGTAATTTACTTTCATGAAAAATTTGACTTTTTGTTAGAATAAACGTATGACACACCTCTTTTACATTTCACAACCTCCTTTCTGTGAATATACATTTATTGTATTCTAGAAGTATAGGTTCTGTTTCGCATGGGACTATAAATTTAAAGATCTGTATGGAAATACATATTACTCAAAGAATGAAATGGCTATTTTAGTCTTTACAAAAGAAGGTACAACTAAATGAGTTGCTGTATTACTTTGAATTAACGCCACCCTTGAATAACCACCACCTTTGAATAAGCATCACCCTTGAATAAGCGCTGCACTCAGATATCAGATTTGTAATAGATGCCACCCTGGAATAACCACCGCTCTCAATAATGAAACATGTAAATTTTTTTCCATACCCCAGCTCAAATAAATACAGCCCCTTAATAAAGAAACACATAGAAAACACAGTACGGCAAAACATTATAAATGAATTAATTGAATATTCTTGAATTCAAGTGTATTTAAAGGAATACAATTACACACCGGAGCATACCGCTTACTATAAAGTTTATGGAACCCAAACAAAAAAGAATACTGTAGGTACACACGGAAATACAGAAGCACTAATATATATATATATATATATATATATATATATATATATATATATATATATATATATATATATATATATATATACAGTGCCTATAGAAAGTCTACACCCCCTTTCAAAATGTTCACCTTTTGTTGTCTTATGCCTGGAATTAAAATGCATTAAAATTGATTTTTTTACATTTAATCACCACATCCTACCCCACAACTTCCAAGTGAAAAAAATATTCAAGAAAGTTGTAGAAAATTAATTAAAAATGAAAACTGAAATAGCTTAGTTGGATAAGTGTCCACCCCCATTGTAATAGCAATCCTAAATTAACTCATGTGTAACCCTGTAAGCCTTCAAAACCATATGCCTAGTTAAGTGGCATCCACGTGTGTTAAATTGTAGTGATTCACATGATTTCAGGATAAATTCAGCAGTTCCTGTAGGTTCCCTCTGCTTGGTAGTGCATTTCAAAGCAAAGACTCAACCATGAGCACCAAGGTGCTTTCAAAAGAACTCTGGGACAAAGTTGTTGAAAGGCACAGATCAGGGGATGGGTATAAAAAAATATCAAAGGCCTTCAATATCCCTTAGAGCACGGTCAAGATGATTATTAAGAAGTAGAAGGTGTATGGCACCACCAAGACCCTGCCTAGATCACTTTATATTAAAGAGTTCAGCCATGTGACTCTTAGAAATTGCTTTAAGAAAAGAAAGGAAAAATAAACTGACCTCCTCGGTGTTGAATTGACATTTCTCTGTTGTTATAGTCCTCTCTTCACACTATGCTGGTATGTGACTTCACCCAGTCAAACACTGATCTGATCTGCCAGCTTAACAGCTTTCAATTTAAAGTGATAGGACTTCTTCACCATCCTGATCAAGTTGTATCCGCAGAAATAATCTTCAATATATGTCTCCCTTAAAGGTGGGGTGCAGTGATTTATTTTTTTTTTTCAGAATTCATGTGTGTGGTATTGTTGGAATGTCAAAAAAAAAAAAAAAAAAAAAAAAGTATCTGTGTAGGTTTTAACACCTCTCATAGCAGACCTCCATACAAAGCCATTTACAGAGGTAGGCTGTGAACAGTGCATTATATGTAGAGTCACTTACAACAGGACATTAATTTAATATCTCATCTGCAGGAGGGAGCACAAGGAGGTTAAATGATTTGCTCAGGGTCACACAGTGAGTCAGTCAATGGCAGAGGTGGGATTTGAACCACACCACAATGACTTTTCTTTCACTGCACACCACATTTAAATACCGTAAAACAATGCAAAAACCTTTTGAAAAACCATAGTACTTCTAATTACTGCCGCTCTTGAATAAGAGCCTTTGACCAGAATGACTAGTTGTGACGTCAGACCCGGAAGGACGCAGAAACCAAAACAGGTAATGGCGGTGAACATGAGACGCTACGGCATCCAGTGTTTTATTAAATAATCAACAAACAAAAGATTTAAACAAAACACACAACACTGAAAATAAAGGGCATGTTGGCCAAACAAACAGACAGACAAACAAAAAACGTGGACGAACCCAACAAACAAGTACTGTGCTGGCACTTCCAGCACGCTGTAGCAATTGTTATTCTAATCAAAATTCTCCTCTCTCTCACCCGTTCTCCAGTTCCTAACACACAACCCTGAGTGGGTGAAAATATGTTGCTTTTATGCAGCTGTACCGAGACTCGATTGCTAATCAATCATTCATTTGGAGTCTCGGTACAACTGCACGTGAATTAATTAAGCATAATTTCCCATGTTCACATATTACATTTTACCTGCACTTGAAGTGTAGTGCAATCTTCATGCCTAAATATTTTAAACACTCATAACCCATATTTATATCCCATGTATTTTATACATAGACACCAACATTAACACACTACATATAACATAAAACACTAATAAACACAAAGGGGCAGGACATTCAGCCACATATGCCCCCCCACCTGGCCATCTTCCACCTCAGTCCCAAAGTCCCGGTCGTAGTCCTGGCCCAGGAACAGGGGCAGCAATGGGCCAGGGCAGCAAAGGTGGTGGCCACGGTGGGAGGTCCTCCTCCGACCTCAACAGCTGTAGCGGCCAGGCCGACTGTGCACAGGCCGGCTCCTACGACCAAGGCAATCCTGGCTGCCGCCAGGCTGTCTGTGGGGGTGGTCTCCTGATCTTTTCCCCCTTCTCTGTAGCTGGGGACTCTGGCCACCAAATTCCTTGCAGCGAAATTACTGCTGGGGGAGGTGGTCTCCTGAGCCATCCCCCCTTCTTCATAGCCGGCAGCTCCCCCCTGTTGGGCTCCAGCCACAGTATTTCCTGCGGAAAAGCAGGGCTGACACTAACCCCAAGCAAAGCAGTTCCAGCGACCCCAGGTGATGGTAGCAGCAGCGGACCCTCGGAAGACGATGACAGCAGCAGCGGATCCTCGGAAGGTGAACTCGGGAGGGGAGCCCCTGGCCATAGAGGTGTCAGTGGGAGCTCCACTTCTCCCTCATACCCTGCCACCGGTGGATTCACAGGCAATGCGGAACCAGCAGGAATTCACCCTCTGTTGATGGAGATGGGAGCTGCAAGCAGTCCTTCCATTGTGGTGGAGGTGGAACCGGCAGGAATACACTTTCTGCTGGTGGAAGTGGGAACAGTTCCCACTCGGACTTTGGATGTACAGGCTCCTCCCACTCAGGCATAGGGCATTTGGGCTCCTCTGTCTCTTGCAATGGAAAGAGTTGGTCACGTGCTATGTGCCCAACCTCGCCAACAGCAAAGCACCATTCCTCACCTTTCAGGCAGGTGAGGCAGACATCCAGTGTGGTAGAGACAGCGCAGGACCTGTGACCGGCCCTGCGCTGCTGCTGATGCTGTTACCGCTGCTTCCTCCGGCTGTTTTCCCATTTCTTGATTTATTTATTTAATATTTTTTTAAAAAAAAATTTGTAATCCTTTTTTTTTCCCCCAAAAGGACACTTCAAACAAAAGAGTGTTTTTTTTTTTTTTTTTTTTTTTTTTAAAAACACACAAAAAATGCTGTCCTCCCCTGGTCTGACTTGGAGGCTGGGTTTATCCCTCTTCAGACACCATATGTGACCAGGATGACTAGTGGTGACATCAGACCCGGAAGGACGCAGAAACCAAAACAGGTAATGGCGGTGAACCCGAGACGCTACGGCGTCTAGTGTTTTAATAAATAATCAACAAACAAAAGATTTAAACAAAACACACAACACTGAAAATAAAGGGCATGTTGGCCAAACAAACAGACAGACAAAACGGACATGGATGAACCCAACATACAAGTACCGTGCTGGCACTTCCAGCACGCTGTAGCAATTGTTATTCCAATCAAAACTCTTCTCTCTCTCACCCTTTCTCCACTTTCGAACACACAACCCCGGTGAGTGCTGATCAATCATTCAATTGGAGTCTCGGTACAACTGCACGTGAATTAATTAAGTGTAATTTCCCATGCTCACATATTAGGTTTTACCTGCACGTGAAGTGCTGTGCAATCCTCGTGCAAATACAAATATACATTTTAAACACTCGTGCTCGTAACCCATATTTATATCCCGTGTATTTTATACATAAACACCAACATTAACACACTACATACAACATAAAACACTAATAAACACAAAGGGGCAGGACACTCCGCCACAGAGCCGCAGCTGTTTTTACCAATATAAAATAAATGCTGTAGCATTAATTCAGAGTAATACAGTATTTACATCCAGTTCATTGTTTACAGATCATGCACAAAAGTGCCTTCTCTGGACACATCGCATTGCATTTTGAATTTACAGCTTTTCCTTAATGAAAATGAATCCATGTCTGGGAGGTTATTAAACTTCCTCTGCTTTTGACCAATTCTGAGGACACAAATTGTTTAGTTCTGTGTGAATCATTCTTTAAATACATTTTAACCGTTCCGCTACGGTGCCGCTAGGAATCATTCCATAAATCGTACCTGCTGTACACTTCCTTCCTTTATACAGTCAGCACTCGGATAAACGACACTCAGATAAAGTCAATCTCGATTTTTTTTTTTTCTGGCATGGCAAATCAGTCTTTCTTTATTGTGCACTGCAGTTATACAGTGCTTCTTCCAAAAACAAAGCAAATAAGACAAAGCACAGTAATGTAAAGGTTAATCATTGAACAGTTT
Organism: Polyodon spathula; assembly: GCF_017654505.1. NCBI lineage: Eukaryota > Metazoa > Chordata > Actinopteri > Acipenseriformes > Polyodontidae > Polyodon > Polyodon spathula. The sequence continues at coordinate 24,120,387 of NC_054543.1, forward strand.
TAGATGTTGTAATGCATTTTTTATCTGTGATCTTTAGTTGCTTTTGTGCATTTTCATTTGCACGTGAACTGTGACATTAGAGCCTTATCGATCACTATATTCTGCAATTTTGAAGACTGACTTTGGATACTGTTTTAATTCTGGTTGTTTTTATTTTTAAATCCTTTGCTAAGTTGCATTACCTTTTACATTTTAAGCAGTTCTGTGCATATGTAACATTTTGATTTCATTTCGTTGTTGTGTTGTTAATGGGGAATTTTACATACTGCTACAATACAAACCAGTTTAAAAGTCTCTACTGTATTACAGTTCACGTGTCCAGTCATCTCTTTTGGCAAGTGACGTTTTCAGAATCATGTTGTTCTGAATTAAAATACCACTTCTGTTAAATACAGTACTGCACCAACAAAACCAACTACAGTGCATCTAAATGGAAGCCTGCTTATTTTAAAACACAGCCCTTTCAGCTATGTATTTTTGACATTATATCTCTTTTGTGTTCCCTGAAAAAACTGGTAAGTTTTTTGTCTTATTACTGCTGTTATTCCACCAACTTGTGTGCTAACAAATTTTAATGAAAGGATCAACGTCTCCCTGTACAGTTCCTCAAAATGCAATGTGTGTGTGCAGGGAAGGGGGTAGGAGGCAGTTTACAACGTGCTCACCTACATACATGTCAGATCAGATGAAATAATCAGATATGCGTCACACTCGTTTAACCGTCACTAAAGTCAACACTTTATAGGGTCGGATATGAGTGCTGACTGCCTGCCGTAGATGTTGATTGTGCAGTTTAAAAGAAACACATGTTATAGTAAATATGTATTTTGTATTTTGAAACATGGTATCTGGTATTACTCCAGGCTAAATAAATCTCTCTTGCAATCCATAATTTCAGTTAGTACTTGTTTGGTCTTTTCAACTGGAATTTGAAATTGTCCCCACCTCTTCCTTCTTGTCATCAACCAACCAGCTGCTTCCCTTATTGACTTTCAGCCTGTTACATGCTTTGACCTTTTGGTAGTTCCAAGATTTAAGTTTTTTTTTTTTTTTTCTGATGGCCATTCTTTTGGCAGGGTGTCACTGACCCTTCAGATTTCACTAGCTAAATCGATCTGGCTAAAGATATTGGCCTTGATGTCTGGGATTGCAAGGGTTTAGCAGTGCTTAGTGGTGAAAGTCAATATATAAGTTTCAGTTTTATTAGATTTTTCTTCTTACATATATGTTCCCCTAAAATGCTAAGCCAAAAGAAAAACAACAATTATCTAGAGCTATGGAAATACTCCAAGTAATTCCCTTTTACATGTTTTTTTGTGAGCAGATATTAAAATGTATTTAACAGCAGTCTTTCACTCATCTATACAATTGAGTACTAATCAACGGCAATTAACATCCACATGGAGTGATTTAAAAGCCACTTGGAAAAGAATTTTCCTTTCGCACGGTGCGCTGCCAGTAAGTACTGCCATATCAAGGCTGTAAGCCTTTCATGCAACTAATTAATCATGCAGCCCTACCTTAAGAGCTACCACTGTGCATACTTGTAGGATTTTGGTTTCATTTAACAGTGAACACATTAATAGGGGTGGATCTACCTTGTAGCTTGATGGGTTCACTGAATTCTTCATGATACACAACAGGTTCCCTGTGACCCCACCTCACCTCAACAAATATATAATACTGTAAGGAAATGTTCCTTTCAGTGCAGTTGGAAATACATTTGCTAGTAAATTTAAGTAACATACTAAGAGTATAACTATAATAAGCAATACTTGGGAGTTATTCAAATATAAAAATAGCTTCTGCCTGTTTTTTCCACTCTTTCTCTTTAAGCTGAATTCAACTTCTGATGTGCAGGTGTTTTAGTTTGTTCCATGACAGACTCAAATTAATTGCTATTACTGTTGCTTTGTGGAATTCAGATTTTTCTTGATGTTCTCAGTTGCTGTTTTTCTATCAAAATGCACGCAGTATTTACGTAGGCTTCATCACATTTTGCAGACAGAAAATATCTTTTTTCTTTTGTTTATGTCTATTATATACTTATTTTACTTTGCCCAGGGCTGGAGTTAAAGGTTGTTACTTTGAGAGATCTGAGGAGTGGTCTCAGGGGATAGGATAAGAAAGAAAAGAGGTTCCAAACCAGCAAAAGCCTTCTTGGCCAGAGAAGAGAGAGCAGACACGAAGGCTATTCAGCAGCCTCGGGAACCAGAAAACACATAAGATAGATTGACACAGCATGTAGGTGGAATAGGCTGAAAAACTTGGAAAGGAATGATAGAATAAGGAGATGTAAATAGAGCACAGTCTCAATTTGAGTAAGATAAAGAGCAGGAGCTGCTAAAGGATAGTGTGTGGCCGGGGGTCCCCTCTGACCCCCGCTGTGAGAACTCCCCTGGTGGATGTGTGGATGGTGGTGGCCATAGAGGTCGAGGAAGTGAGCCTCATTTACCCCCAAAGGTTGGACACCCGGCTAACCGCATAACCCCACATCTGTGGGACAAACAATAGTTTAGTCGCCAATGCATAACATTTAAGAAAGGAGGAAAAAAGACATACTAGACAAACAAGATGGATTTGTTTTTTGGACAAAAGAATGGATAGAGTGAAATTATATGTTTACCTACCGCACCGTGGAGAGGAAAAAAAAGCACCCTATTAGGGGGGAAAACGTCTGGTGGACCCAACGGATCAGGTAGCCCCCACTCCAGGCTTGCTAACAATGTTTTTGTGAGTTGCAGCGATATCAGAAAGAGATGTGTGTATGTATGATTCTACTGCTGAGGAGGACCAGCGCCCTAGGCTCTTAATTAGATGTTGATTGATGTTGGCTTTTGCTGCTGAGGTAGCTAATCTAATTATAAAGCACGGAAGGAGCTACTGAACAGTGAATCCGTCATGAGGAACAGCTTCTTGCTGTAGATGTATCTAGATGGTGTGCGGTGTAGGGACATAATGGAAAATTAATCTTCGACAGCTGTATAAATTGACCTTGACAAAGTTGATCTGTCTTAGAGATGCGCAGCATAATTAGGAAATGATAATCTGGAATAAGGAGATGTCATTGGAACAGATGCTGAGAGAAGGGAATCTGGAAAGGGATGGGACTGTCTATTCGGAGCGTCTGAGGAATCCAAAGAAAGCAGCTAAGCACATGACTTCCATTAGGAGATCGAAGGGGTTGAAACAGACTTTTTGCAAGATTGACATGAGCAACAGTAGAATATCCAAAGATATGAGAAGTCAAAAGTGAGAAGTAGGAGGGAAGCTCTAGATATGCCACGGAGCATCAGGCGGATTGCTGGAATGACTAGAAGAATCAGAAAGGACACTGACATGAGACGGTAATGGACCTGAATTCCAGAGATGTAAGATTTGATTGTGGAAGCGGAGAGGTGTAGAATGTCTCGTGTATGGACTTGATTAAATGGAACTGGTTGAATTTGTTTGGGGTTTTTTTACACAGAAGGAGGCAAAAGAAGACCAGCTTCTAGAGCAGGATGATCTTTTTGATGGAGCTAGGGCAGCGGACATGTAATTTCTAGCAGATTGAAGAAGGTTGAAGAGAGAGAGCTCACAGAAATACTAGGTGTTGGTATTGCGGTACTTGAAGAGGTGCTGGGGATGCTGTGGGAGCCAACCGCTGAAATCTGGCGATCTATAGACGAGAAAGAGCATCAACTGCATTATATGAACCGGAAAGGTAACAGGCTTGAATGAAGAAATTAGAAGACACTGAAATCCAAATGAGCTGATGTACTAACTGCATTATAAAGGGAGAGGAAGATCTTCCTGTATTGATGATATGGACTGTAGATTTATTGTCACTAAAGTAAGTGATTTTCTTGACCATCGGTGGACACAGATGTGAGCAGCTGCAATGATGGGATATAGTTCCAGAAGAGCAGTAGCTTTGAAGTGGGAAGAAAGATTCTGAATTTCAGAAGGTCGTTCGCTAGAGAACCATTCAGTCCCTAGGTAGGTAAGAATGAAGCGTCAATAAAGACATTCAAATCAGGAGGAGCTGAAATCAGGTCTTGATATCAGTGATGAATTAAAGTAGCACACATCTTAATATTCTTTCTTGCTTCTTTGAGAGCAGAGATCTGCTGAAGTGGTGATCTGTAACAGTGTGGTGGACTGCTGTCAGTAGTGGGCAGTGGCCTGCTATAGAACAGAGATCTGCTGAAGTGAGTGAAAAGAAACTCATTCTGAGATACAAGCAAATTTAAGCTGCATGAAGAGCCTCCTTGGGAATGCAGGAGGTTGTTGCACAATTGTCTGCCAATCAGAATTTTGATAGGATGTCGATGTTTGTCTTGAAGTGTTAAGGCAATTTAAACCAAAGATGAGGCTTTCAGGAGAGATATAGAATGCATTGCTGTGAGGTTGCTGCGAAACCTATTGATTTGATCAGGAGCAGTCTGTGAGTGTATTGTCCATTGCACGGTAGGAGGCTGTTTTAACTGAAATGCTGATAAATCGAAAGACATGGTTTCTGTATCTGACTGGCAGCTCACATCAAATTAAATATTAACCTGATTTGAAAATACATGACTTTTGCAGTGAAATGACGAGCTAAAATATAGAACTTGTGATATTATACTGCCATCTGGACGTTATGAATAAAGTAAAACTGTTGGCTTTAGAAAATGCTGCACGGTAGAATGGGTTTTATTATTGAGATCAATAGTCCACATGATTGTTGAATCTGTGTAAAAGAGAGTGACGGTGGATTGTATTTTGGACAGAGGAAAGTAGAATGGGCTGTGGATGGAGTCTGGAGGTCTTGGCTCACAAACCGCTGAAAACGCAGTTAACATATGTCTAAAATCAGGGTAAGACCAATCGACAAAATAGTTATCTGCTGATAAGATGGCGGCGGCTTTAGAGGAGATTACTTTATGGTACTTGTAGAACATTGTACCCCTGTATCTAACTGAGATCTCCACGATGTAGAACAAAGTATTGCTCCAGTTCTTGATGGCAGTGTGGAACTTAATGTCTCGTGACTTGAGTGTAGCATTGATATCTTTACCTTTAATTATTTATTTTCTAATGTTAGGAGAGAGAGTGAGGTATTGCATAGTCTATCTGACTATCTATGAAGATATTTAGCATATTCTTTTTATATTTATTGTTAATTTATATTGAATACATATTTTAGGACAGTTAAGCATGTATATAAGTAAGTTAACATAGGTCCACGAGACACGTCTGCAGTACTCAGGCACAGATCTCACAGGGCCTCATGAAACTGCCTGGTTACCACAGCAATCTAACACTCCCAGTAGTAGCTCAATGAGGGCTTTGCCTTGATAAACATGACCTGTGAGGCACGAGTGGAAAGTTGCAGTGCAACAGGGTTGTTGGAGTTTTTTTTTAATTTTTTGCAATAGTTTGTTTTGAAAGTGATATTACGCAAGTAAGGTTCCAGAAATACATTACAAAGCAAAAAACTAGAACGAGAACCAAACTGAAGTTCCCACGTTGAACTAGGAATTGAAACCAAATTAATGTCCTTACCCATTATGATGTATTATTTTTGTACCGGCTTCTGAACATAAGTAGCATTTAATTGCTAAACTAGGAACCCTGTGAGGAACAGATGAAAGCGAGATTATTAACATATCTCTGCGGAGGTGGGCATCGAGGGAGCAGAGGCTGCCATGCCGTATAGACGACAGTGTAACAGAATTGTGTGATTCTTTTTATCGAATGACCAAGTGCGGAGAGAGAATACTGCTGCTTTAACACTGAGGAGAAAATACCTTTACGAAAATTGCTTTCAGAATCTTGTTGATGTACGAATCTTGTATTTGTTTGCAGCGGATGAAAAGACTGCAAACAAAGCTTCTCAATAGATGATAAGGATAAGGCGATTGCTGCAGACGGGAGTGTTGATGCCTTTGTCAAACAGAGCTTTAAAAAGTTTGGCGGAGGGGGCAATTTATAATGGAGATGCAGCAGATGTTGAATAATGGAGTGGCGCTTTGAACACTATGGCTGGAGAGATAATTGCAGGCTTAACTGGCGATGCAGCTGCTGCAGAGAGAAGAAAAAGCTGAAGGATGAGAAAAATCTTCGGAGCAGGTAGGAAAATTGCTCTAAATCATCTGAGTCGGACGAGAGAACGAGAAGATGAATTTTAGACATTAGTAAAGAGAGAAAGAAATAAGAGAAATAAGCACATTTGACAGTCTGAGCTAAAACGTGAAAACAATGAGAAAACAAACTGAACACGCTAGACAGTGAGCTGTGTGAGATTCAAACTTAAATAGGAAATAGGAGAAGATTGACAGGGAAAGCAGGGTGGAGCCCTGGATCTCGCCCCCCGAAATATGCTTATAGGCTAACACTTAATAGTACTATACTATACTTATAAGCATTTCCTTTATTTTATTATAAACATATTTGTCAATCTTAATGTTTTAATAGTTTCACAAATTGGTGGATTGTGCATGTTCAATAAATAACTTGTATAATAAAAAAGAAAGAAATTGTTTTAAAAAAAAAATCAATATAGCATTTAAATTAAATAAAAAATGTGTATATGGTAAATGGCAAACTATTTTAGCAACACTAAAATTGAAAGAAAACAAATCATTACATTTTTTGCCAGGGAAAGTTTGTCTTGAAATGCTGCTAAACAGTAAACTTTACATGTTTTTTTTTTTTTTTTTAAAAACATATTCCCAACAAGTACATGCTTGACCACGAAGTGTTATAAATTACACAACACTTTTTTTTCTAATCCGCTAGTACCTCTGGGTCGATTGCAGTGTACCAAATTTAGTCCAGTGGATTAAGCAGGTTTAATCCATTTGCTTGGACTAAAGTTAATCCCGATTGCATTGTACCACCCGATAATCACCACAGGTGGATAATCCGCTAAATCGGACTAAATAAGATCCTGATTACAGTGTACCAAATCGGATGTGAGATGATCCTGTTCTGTTGGACTAACGTAGTACTTTAAAATATAAGACTAATTTAGTATGCTTGCTCATCCTTTGGTTATACTACAGCTCCATTATTCTCTGAAATGTCTGAAAATTTTTAAAATGAAAAGTGAAGCCTTTTGAAACTTTTTGTTCAGTCAGGGAGTCGCATTAAGCACTTCAGGCTCAGTGTAAGGTACTGTAGACTCGCATAACCCATTGTCTCAAGTGAAAGGCATCACTAAAATGTAACAGAATATAAAACTTTGTACAATACTTTAAATTGTTATATAAAATCGACAATTGCACTATACACGGTATATCATTATCTTGTATCATTGATAAACAATATTAAGCAATTGGACAATTTCTAGGTAGATTGAGATGTACAGGCAGTGGACAAAAAAATGTAAACACCTGGGTATATGAGGGACACCAAGTATATTGAAAGCAAGGGCTTCCACACAGGTGTGACTCATGTGTTAATTAAGCAAATAACATCCCAGCTGGACAGGACTGGTTGCCTATACTTATGGCTAGTATGGCTGCAAGAGGAGACCTCAGTGACTTTGAAAGAGGGGTGATTGTTGGGGTGCGCTTGGCAGGAGCTTCAGTGACCAGGACAGCTCAACTTGCTGACTTTTTACCAGCAATGGTGTCTAAGGTGATGTTGGCATGGAACTACCAAGGGAAAGTCATCATCAGCAATAGTGGGCTGAAGTGCATACTCCAGCATCGTGATATCTGTGCATTTATTCAAAGTGCAAGGCAAAATAGGCAAGCAACTGCAGATCAATTGACTGCAAATTTCAACCTGAGGCGCGAGTAGCCAGTTTCATCAAAAACAGTCCGCTGAAAACTCCACAGAGTGGGATACCATAGCTGGGTTGCAGTGCACAAACTGCTCATCACGCCTGGCAATGCATCTTTGCAAAGAGCAAAGAGTGCAAAGAGCACAGGCAATGGACTACTGAGCAGTGGAGAAATGTGATATGGATGAATGGACGAGTGCACATGTGGCGCCAACCTTCCGTAATGTTGTGGGGCAAATTTTCCTGGCATGGTTTGGGTGCACTCATTCCCTTAGAAGGCAAGGTCCATGCTAATCACTGTTTAATGGTACTGAGTGATCATCTTCACCCCATGTTGTAGCATTTTTTTCCTGTTGGGGAGGTGTCTTCCAGGATGACAATGCCCCCATCCACAAAGCATGTGTGGTCACCCAATGGTTTGATGAGCATGACACTGATGTTATCTATATGTCATCGCCCTCTCAGACACCAGATCTGAACCCAATCAAGCATTTATGGGATATTCTGGAACGACACTTGAGACAGCATTTTCCACCTCCATCAACCAGGCGTAAGTTGATTGACTTTCTCATGAAAGAATGGTGTCGCATCCTTCCTGCAGAATTCCAGAGGCTGGTATACTCTATGCCACAGCACATACAGGCCATACTGGCCGCAGGTGGTGGCCCAACGCCCTATTAAGTGACTTTACATTGGTGTTTCCATTTTTTTGTTCACTACCTGAAGCCTGTAATTTAAATAGGCGGCTCCTTTTACCTTTTTTTTCATTTATTATGGTTGAGGAACAAAATATTCTGAAGATACTGGTTTTGTTCATAAAAATGTTGCAAAAACTGTAATAAAGCGCCACACAATAAGATACTCCCATATTTAAATAATAATAATTTAAAAAATGCAAGTATGATCCTCTAGTGTGGAATGTGCACAAAAAGACGAGTACAATTAGGCTTATCAATATAGATTATGAATATGTATTTTAAATGTTTTTGCCTGAATCACGTTGAGTCATGTTTTTAATTAAATGTTCGTAATGATGATTGTGACAGTGTGCTTGTGTCACGTGTGTGGGTAGCCGCTGCTTAAGCAATACAGAGAGACATGGGAAGGTGGAGTTGAAACACCAACACAGGCGCACAGGATTAATTCATACAAAAAGAAAGTACACAAAGGGGTCAGGTGATGTTACCAGCTATAACATACAGCAAGCTATATGAAAGGCAAAATAAAACACAGTACAAAAACTACAAATAAAAAAGGTGCCACACAGGGTGAGCACTAGCCTTATAAACAAGGCATCCCGCTCCAGAAACCAGCTACACTACATAACCCTCGCTATACATTACTTGGGATCACTATCCCCTAAACTAACCTACTGATGAGCTTGTATTCATATGACGATTCCTGCCCTTGGCTGGGCATTGTCTTCACAAGCACCGCTTGCAGTTTTAGCAGATGTTAAATAAAACCATTCATTAATGTGTTGATTTCAAAACAAGAAACTGCCCTTCCCTCACCTTTACCAGGTCCAATCAATGGCAATGTACTTCCATTGTTTTAAAAGCTGTTTGGAACCTAATTTTCCTCTAATCCATACTGAAAATACGGCAATAAAAATATTTTCATATTACTGTGTGACAAATAACATTACAATATGAACAACAGTTCTACTTACTGTTCTTTATTATTTTCACTCTTAATAATTATTCTGATCTGAGTTTTATAAATGTGATATTATTTTAAAGCAGATAATTAGCATATTGATGCACCTGGTAGTATGTGACTGAGATTGTACTTGGGGTCACACATCATATCATTAATGCAGCTACTGCTGGTACAACTGTAATTAACATCATAATGAAAGGGGGGGGGGGGGGGGCGTGTGGTAAGGTTTCTCAAACTCATAAGTAAAAAAAAAAAAAACATCAAGTATTCACATCACTCAAGCTATTTGGTTGTAATCCACTAACAGTGTATTCTGCTAATGCACATTTGTCCATTTGCTCCTGTTCAAATATTTTGAGGCATGATATACTGTAGCTTTATTATAAAGCATGGATGAGGCCCCCAGAGGTCCCTTACAGGAGTGTTTAAAGAGTAAATAGATTCAAATGTCATTGTCTTTATTTTTTTACTGTATCCTTATATTTCTATGAAATTTGCAATTATGAGTAGTTCTAATTGCTTTTACTAGATATAGGATAATACCTAGGCAAGATCAGCCAGTGTCTTTATATAAGAAACAACCAGTGTCATCTAGTGATCTGGCACTTTGCAAAAAAAGTGTTCTTTAGTAATGAATGCAATTCACTGTGCATTAGATGGTTCTAGCACTCACTAATATAAGAACTTTTTGGCTAATCTAGCCTACATTATATATGTCTATAGCCCATTTCACACTGGCACTCCTACCTAGGTCCCGACGTGTTTTCTGGCTACACAGGTCACAGTCCTGCATAGTGTGAAACCATGTACCGTGTTGAGGCTGACGAATGTGATCCAACAGCAACCAAAGGTTTCTGCCAAACATCAGCATGGCCGGAGAAATTCCAGTAGTTGAGTGTGGGGTGGCCCGATAGTTTTGCAATGTGAGAACCAGCATGTTGGTTCTCAGTCTAATTTTATGGTTCCATTGAACTGCTCCACACCACCAATAGATTCAGGGTGATAGCCTGAAGTAATAACATGCTCAATAGCTTTACTCCTGAAATAATTCTGAAACACATGGGAGGTAAACTGGTGTCCGTTTTCTGTTATGATGATTTGTGGCAGAACCCATTTTGCAAACAAAGGCATCCAGGTGATTCATGACCACTGTTAGAACATAAGAACATAAGAAAGTTTACAAACGAGAGGAGGCCATTCGGCCCATCTTGCTCGTTTGGTTGTTAGTAGCTTATTGATCCCAAAATCTCATCAAGCAGCTTCTTGAAGGATCCCAGGGTGTCAGCTTCAACAACATTACCGGGGAGTTGATTCCAGACCCTCACAATTCTCTGTGTAAAAAAGTGTCTCCTATTTTCTGTTCTGAATACCCCTTTTTCTAAACTCCATTTGTGACCCCTGGTCCTTGTTTCTTTTTTCAGGCTGAAAAAGTCCCTTGGGTCGACACTGTCAATACCTTTTAGAATTTTGAATGCTTGAATTAGGTCGCCACGTAGTCTTCTTTGTTCAAGACTGAACAGATTCAATTCTTTTAGCCTGTCTGCATATGACATGCCTTTTAAGCCCGGAATAATTCTGGTTGCTCTTCTTTGCACTCTTTCTAGAGCAGCAATATCTTTTTTATAGCGAGGTGACCAGAACTGCACACAATATTCAAGATGAGGTCTTACAAGTGCATTGTACAGTTTTAACATTACTTCCCTTGATTTAAATTCAACACTTTTCACAATGTGTCCGAGCATCTTGTTAGCCTTTTTTATAGCTTCCCCACATTGTCTAGATGAAGACATTTCTGAGTCAACAAAAACTCCTAGGTCTTTTTCATAGATTCCTTCTCCAATTTCAATATCTCCCATATGATATTTATAATGTACATTTTTATTTCCTGCGTGCAGTACCTTACACTTTTCTCTATTAAATGTCATTTGCCATGTGTCTGCCCAGTTCTGAATCTTGTCTAGATCATTTTGAATGACCTTTGCTGCTGCAACAGTGTTTGCCACTCCTCCTACTTTTGTGTCGTCTGCAAATTTAACAAGTTTGCTTACTATACCAGAATCTAAATCATTAATGTAGATTAGGAATAGCAGAGGACCTAATACTGATCCCTGTGGTACACCGCTGGTTACCACACTCCATTCTGAGGTTTTTCCTCTAACAGTACTTTCTGTTTTCTACATGTTAACCACTCCCTAATCCATGTACATGTGTTTCCTTGAATCCCAACTGCGTTCAGTTTGAGAATTAATCTTTTGTGCGGGACTTTGTCAAAAGCTTTCTGGAAATCTAAATAAACCATGTCATATGCTTTGCAATTATCCATTATCGATGTTGCATCCTCAAAAAAATCAAGCAAGTTAGTTAGACACGATCTCCCTTTCCTAAAACCATGTTGACTGTCTCCCAGGACCCTGTTACCATATAGGTAATTTTCCATTTTGGATCTTATTATAGTTTCCATAAGTTTGCATATAATAGAAGTCAGGCTTACTGGTCTGTAGTTACCTGGTTCAGTTTTGTTTCCCTTTTTGTGGATCGGTATTACGTTTGCAATTTTCCAGTCTGTCGGTACCACCCCTGTGTCAAGAGACTGCTGCATGATCTTGGTTAGCGGTTTGTAAATTACTTCTTTCATTTCTTTGAGTACTACTGGGAGGATCTCATCCGGCCCAGGGGATTTGTTTATTTTAAGAGCTCCTAGTCCCTTTAACACTTCTGCCTCAGTTATGCTAAAGTTATTTAAAACCGGATAGGAACTGGATGACATGTGGGGCATGTTGTCAGTATCTTCCTTTGTAAAAACTTGTGAAAAGTAATCATTTAACATATTTGCTTTTTTTTTCTTCCTCTACGATTTTGCCATTTGTATCTCTTAAACATTTAATCTCCTCTTTGAATGTTCTCTTGCTGTTGTAATATTGGAAAAACATTCTGGAATTGGTTTTAGCTCCCTTAGCAATGTTCATTTCTATTTCTCTCTTGGCCTTTCTAACTTCCTTTTTGACTTGCATTTGCAGTTCTGTGTACTCTTTCTGCGTACTTTCTTTTTGGTCCTTTTTTAATGCTCTGTAAAGTGTCTTTTTTCACTGAATATTTTTTTTAATTGATCTATTAAACCATTTTGGCAATTTAGTTTTACATTTAGATTTGTCTACTTTAGGGATATAATTGTTTTGCGCCTCTAGTACTACATTTTTGAAGAACAACCATCCTTCTTCTGTGGGTGTTTTCTCTATTTTACTCCAATCTACTTCTGTTAGTCTCTGTTTCATACCTTCATAGTTTGCTTTTCTAAAATTGTAAACCTTAGCTTTAGTCTTTACTTGTTGAAGTTACCTCACTTGTTGCATCACTTACCTCACTTGTTGCATCACTTACGGCCATTTGGAATGTAGGTCGTAAACCACAAGAAGGAAATGCTTAGTGGATCTCTCCACATATGTCAATCTGTAGCTTTTTCCAAGGCCCTGATGGTCAAACTACTGGCTGTAAGGTTGGACTGATTTTCCACTCAATAAACAAACAAGTCCCAATGAGCCAGTTTCAGTACTCTTGAGCGAAGGGAGTTCAGGATGATTGTAAGCTAGCCCCGAGCCAAGCACCAATCAAACCAACATGTCAGTTCTTCTCGTACCCGGTGCAATGGTTTTAAGTGTTCTGGGACCTGCCGAGGCCAGCATGTACTGACATAGTTCTTGCAGAACTGGATCATCACTAGTTTTACTTCCTCTAAATTTTCTCCCAATTGTGTTTGATCTGCTACAGCCCTAAAAATATGATTTGCCACTTGATTGAGTCGACCAAGCTTGAACTCTAGTGTGATACTGTACTGGTAGAGGCTATCAGAGCAACTGTAGATCCTAAGAGGTTTAGGCCTGTCCCAGATGTTGCCCGAGTGCTGTTGCTGATGCATCACATGTAACTATGATGGGGGCCTCCAGAGAGAAATGAGCAAGAACAGGTGTTGAGGTCAGCTGGTCTTTAAGGGTTGAATGGCATGGACACACTCTGTAGTCCACTCCGATAGGACATCGTTCCATAGTAGGGCACGCAAGGGTGTTGTGATTATGACATACAAAGAGATGAAATGCAAATAGTAGTTTGTCATGCCTAGGAAAGAAGATAGTTGAGTGGAATTCTGTGGTTCAGGAAGGTTTAGAATGGCTGTATTGTTAGACTTCAATGGCTGAGTGTCTGTCTTTGAGAGGCAGTGTCTCACAGTTCAACTTCTTCAGCTCCAAATTTGCATTTGTCGTTTAGTGTAAGACTGAAGTTCTGGAGATGATCAAACACCTGTGTTAGCTTGGCATTATGCACGTGTATGGAGGAGCCATGAACAACAATGTCATCCAAGTAAATTGCTACTCCAGGAATGCCAGCAAAAACTGTGGACATGACTTTCTGAAAGCAGCTTAGTAGAGACAAGATCCCAAACGTCATGTGCTTGTATCGGAACACTCCGAGGTGGGATACAAAAGCATTCAGATCTCGGCTAGCTTCAACCATTGGAATTTGTAGATAACCCCGCCTAAGGTCCAATTTACTGTAAACAGCTGAGCCATGGTGTGGAGACTCACTTGAGTGACATCTAAAGCCAGACTGTCTCTTTAAATTCCAATTTGAAAAAAAACTTTAAATATCCTTGTCTTCGAAGAGTCTTCAGAAAGAGAGCAAGTTGGATAAAGGGCGTTGTCAGAGAAAGTGACATCAGATTATAGAGAACAATCAAACTGGCACCGTTGAGAGTTTGGATAGAGTTGTTTTTTTTTTTTGTTTGTTTTTTCAATTTGTTTTGGTATCTAAGCCTAAAATGCTAAACAATTGATTGGATACTTTTAAAACTCTGAAAGGAAATATTTGTTTAAAAGTCTCGATTATTCTCTGTGACTATTGGAAGTGTGCTGGAACGGTAATGGTAACTGTCCTGGTGTTTTGAAATGATCCAGGACCAGTGAAGATGGCGGTATGGTTTGGAATGTAAAGAACAGAATGAATAGTTATTTAAATAAGTGGTATGACTTTTTGGGACTGTTTTTTCTCCTCTTCTTTCAACAAAGAATTAAAGCTGTGGGTTGTGTGACAGGTGTGAGTGGTTTGGTGAATAAAACGATTGTCCAGACAGTTATGTTCCCAAAAATGTCTGTGTTTTTAATAAACAAAACCAAAAAGAACCAAAAGAAGCACTCCTCTACCAGCAATGGTATCGGGGAGAACACGGCTGGTTTACAGACCAAAACAAAGAAACAATAACAATCCGACAGTCCCGTACTCGAAAGTGTGCTCTTTAATCCACAGGGTGGTGCTGGTGTCGTGTAGTGAGGGTAGTGCTCCGGTGATGCGGGCTGGCTCCGTGGCTGCAGTTGCTGGCTCCATACTCCTCCTCTGCAACACACAACAAAACAACACGTAACAAAAACCAACAAAACTACAGGCTCCGGCCGTCATGTTACACTTGTTCATCGCAAAGCAGCATACTGACTTAGCTACTTCCAGTTTGTACTCATGACCCCCTCCCTGCAATCAACTCATTGCCATGGTTTCTCCAATAGATGGCCGTCCTGTAGCTGATCGCAATGGAGTCGTTCCGGGTACATGCAACTACGCGCTCCCCCTAATATGGTTACCTTCCGGTTTCCACCTACCATCAAGGCCTTGCACAACATACCACTGTCCTTGCACAACACCCTTTCTGATTGGGAGGGAGATTTACCACATCGATCCTTTCTCTCGTTATCACAGTTGTCATAGTCTGTGGCATGGTTTTGCAAAAGCAATGGTTGGGTTATATTTTTTCCCTTATTTTTTTATTGTCTGTAAACACTAGCAAGACAGTTTTCCTGGATTGTTTTTTTTTTTATCTTCTCTGCATACTATTGCAACAGATTGTAATTGCGAGACTGTTTTTCTCTCTGGACATCATTATCATTATTATAATTTTTTTCCTCCTCTTGAATAAAACTAGCAATTATTTAAGGGATATTATTTTACTTTTCCCCTGGATGCTGTGATGCTAACGAGATGGAAAACCTGGATATTATATATTTGTTGTTGTTGTTGTTGTTGTTGTTTTTTTATAATTGGCAAGACCGAGTCTTGTACATTTTTTTTGTTTAGATACTGTTTATGATGTTGCAGAATGTATTGACTTTTGAGTATTGGCTTGCTGTAAATTATTTCAGGGCTGTAATGCAAATGCAAATGTATTCTTTTAAGTAAGAATACTGATAATTATAGTGAGACTTAAAATGTTATCCTAATGAAGATTTAATTACTACAGAGATTCTAGAAGGCTGTGTTTGTTGTTTTGTTTATTTAGTATTATTGCTATCTTCGGTTTTGTTTTACGGTTCAAAACTCTTCATTATTAGTCCTGATATTTATTTTGTGTGCAAGTCCCAATTATTTTGGACATCTTGCTTTGATAAAGAGCTTTGTTCATTATATGTATGTTCTGTCGGCGTGTTTGAATATGTTTTACATTTGACTGTGGGGTGGAATATTTTTAAAAGCAAAATCATTTCTTCTTTCTTCAATATAACTCTACTCAGATCCAAGAAGACCTGTCTAAATACATCATCTGCTAATACACTTTCTTTTCTACATAAACTCTCATTCGTCAATACCTTATGTTGCACATGAATGACATAAATCTTTCGATTGCTTATTTTTATTAATATGTGTTGCATATTAATAGGTGGGATTTACTGTTTAACTGCATATTTGCTTGGGTGTAAAGTATGATTGCTGTTCATTAACTTATTGTAGAATTGTTCTTTGTCTCTAGTGTTGTGGAACCTGTCACTTCAGTAGACTGATGAAAGATCGATTTCAGCAGTTGTGTAATGGAAAACATCTCATCTGAGTTTGTTTTTTTTTTTTTTTTTTTTTTTTTAATTTTAAAACACATGTATACAATATTTGTAGAACACTTTATAAATGGTTCTGATCATATCATGTTGTCTAATATTATCAGTAACAAAAACATTGTCAATTTAAAAAGAACAAGTTAGAAAATCGCAACAGCCATTTAAAGAGGTGAGATCAAACACAAAAGCCAAAGTTAGGAGAAACAATTGGGGCAACCTTATCAAGCATCAAGCAAATAGACACAATTGGAAAGGTGCTGGGGTCCAACATTCACACAATTGTTGCTTCTAAGTTGGCTAATTTTTTTGATCACTCCACTTTATCACGCCGCTTTACATTGAAATGCTCATTCCCTTAACAGCTGGGTTGTAACCAGAATAAAGATGCTGAGACATATATGTGCCAAGGAAAGTGCTCAAACCAGACTGAAGTGTTCTTGGTTATCCTTACAAGCACTACTACAGAGAGAAAGACAGACAGGGAATGGGAGAGGTGCCATCACAGGCACAGACAAGTATGCTTTGGGAAGACACACAGACAACATGCAGGTAAGGCACAGGTAGTTGAGGGCACACATGGACAGACATTTAGCCCATACATACAAGAATACATGAAAGAGCATGAAGCAATATATTTCCGACAATGAAGATGATGAACAAGACAAATAATGGCAATGAGTGCAAGGGATAATGAGAATGGAAGGTAAGTGTATGGGAAGAGACAGGGCAGGGCAGGCATTGCAGATCCAGGGCTGGGATGTTGGAGCCTTTTTTTTTGGTTGTGCATTGTCAATGTTTTTTTGTTGCAGATGTGACTTTTGAGCTGATAAGGGAATGGTCACAATCTAATTAAATAAAACATCAAGAAGTGGAGCGGAATGAAAGAAAGAGCCGAGCGGAGCAAAGAAAGAACAATGGATATTATGAGCGGTAAACGGCACTGTCACTGCTTCGCTCTGCTCACATTCTCTGAACATAACACAGACGCTCACCCTTAAAATATATTGTCTTTAACACAAAATTCCACATCACAGGAAAGTAGAAGTGAGTAAACTCTGTATCCCTTATAGAAGAAGTGGGTAAACGATATTGCCCAAATTCAAAGAGGATAAACGACATTTACCTGCATATACCCTCGACTACACCACTGAGTAAAACTCCAAAGAAAAGTTTAAAGTACCTGGTATTGCCGGGCAGTCTCCCATCCTATACCAACCAGTACTGAAAATTATTATTTTATTTCTTAGCAGACACCCTTATCCAGGCCTACTTACAATTGTGACATTATTATTTACATACAGTTACTCATTTTTATACTTTTTTTTTTTTTTTTTTTTTTTTTAGTGGATCAATCTAGGTAAAGCAGCAGTGTGTCCCCCACCTGGGATGGAACACGTACTCTTCCTGTTAAGAACACAGCAATCTAACCTGTACTACACATATAGTACAGGTAAAGAAGCATTAATGTACTTTTTGTATATGTATACAAATGTCAGTTGTTCTGGATAAAAGCATCAGCCAAATCAAATAACATGGAATATTTTTCTGACTTGCCATTTATGAATGTATTTATACATTTATAATATAAACATTAATTTCTACAATTATTTATTTATTTTAAAAATATTTTTTTCTAAATATATTTATTCCTGTATGCATTTTTTAAGAATGTATTTATTTCTACATCATAAATTATTCCTTTATTTAATTTTTTTATTAAACAAGGAACTACAATTTATCAGAGATCAGAGATTTAGACAAGGAAGCTACATGCTACTCTTGTGTACAATTCCATTCTATGGTATCCAAACAGGAAACTAGATATTTTCAAACAGGAAATAGAGCATTTCTAGAATCAAGCAGAACCTTTGTTTTCAGCAAAAGCTGGTCAGGCATGGATGTAAGCTTAGGCTAAGGCTGTGTGCTCTTCAAGAAATGTCATGTTGCAAGTTCAAACCACTGTATTTTTTTTTTTTTCTGTGATATGTGCTGTTTTAAAACATAACTACATTGTTTAATATAAATGGTGTGGATATCAAACTGTGTCCAATCCCTGGTTTATTTTGACGTTGACCAACATGTGGAATCACATGATTGGTAGATCTCCAGTTATTTTGCTTTTTTGTTTGAATAGTCACTACACACTCTTAAAAAAATGGAAATGGAAGAGGAAGGAGAATAACAATTTTACCTTAGTTTGACGACTTATATCTCATTGTGTATAAGAGGTATTTACGTTTTACATTTGATGTAAAAAAGTTTCAGACTTTTGGTACTGGTACAGATGGTAATTCTAAGTGATTTGCTGTTTTCTAAGTGAAAACGGCAATACTATTGGAGCTGTATAGAGACTCACCGTAGTTTCAAACAACTTTTTCTAAGTTGTACGAGGAACTACCGTTCCTCTCAATATAATATATTGAGTGCTATATTATCAATTGTATTTCTATTGATATGAGCCTATACCATATTGAGCACAATATTGCACCTACTAATATTAAATAAAGATAATATGATACATAAGATACTATAGATATATATAATATAACATTTATATATATATATATAACATTCTATATAGATATATATATATTCTATATAACTGAATATATCTTATCTATATAATTAATAATTATATATATATATATATATATAATGTATATATATATATATAATATATATATATAAGTTTAATTCCATGTTACCCTGGTTTATAGTTATTTGTGAGTGGGCCGCTCATTTGGGCATGTTAAATGGACTGAGTCCTGGTAGCGTGTTGTACTTATTTTTTTTTTTCTTTTTGGTAGTCATAATTGTCTATCTGGCACCCCAAATCAGCAACCGTTAAATAATATGGCACCCCAGATGGAACCCGATTTATTGATTACAACTCTTTAAAAAAAAAAAAAAACCCTGAAATTTGATAAATGACAGTTGGATTTAGTGCTGATATACCTGAGGATCTCAGTAGGACAGATTCTGCCCAGGTTAGGGAAGTTAATTCCATTAATGGAAGAGAGGATGATTCTTTAGTGGATTTTGAACTAGGGCCTCTTTCTCCTATATTCTTTCCACCTCTTCTTCCATTACCCACTTCAACACCATTAGCTTTGCAACCTGTTGGTTTGGAAATGTCTGTTTTTACACAGTCTGTAGAGATTACTAGACTGAGTGTTGAGAGAATACAAGTAGTTCAACAGGCAGGTGATTATAGACAAAGAAATTCAGAGGGAACTTGTTTCTATTAAAGAAGGTTTGGATTCGACTAATGACAAATATAATCATATGGTTGAACAGATTGAACTCCTTCAAGGAGTTGACTAAGAATACCTCTGACCGTTTAGTTAAGGTGGTGGATCAGCTAAGAGATGATGTATTGAAGGAAGATCATGTTCATATTATTGCTTTAAAGGAGAAAATCATTCAGCTAGAATGTATTCAGAATTATGTTTATCGCTATCAGGCCCTGTGTAAGAGATGGAAATCAACTATTCTAGAATCTGAAGTAGTTAAACTAATTCTTAAGAACATGAACCCTTACTTTGCCAGCCATTTGTGTCATAGAGAACATACAGCAGAGGAGCCAGTTCAGTTGGGAAGGCAATTAGAAAAAGACAGAATCAATAATGAATTAAGAAAATATCAGACTGATATAACAGCTTCAGGTGCTAGTGGTAAGAACTTAAAAAAAGTCAAAATGCCTTTTGTAGCAATTAAGACACCTATTCACTCAACAGTTCAGAATTCTGTTAATACACTGTGTGTTGGAGATGCAAACAGGACCATCTTTCCAAACAGTGACCTCTGTTTAAAACAGAGGCTGGCACTTTAAAAAGTTCCTTTCAAAGTTCTTTAAAAAAAGAAGAATATTTCTTCAGTGAACATTCAGAGTTTTGCTACTAGGACGTATTCAGATGATGATTATTTGTTCCCAGGTAAAGAACCTAGAGGTTAAAGGCAAATCAATCAATTACAAATACTTCTATTACAGTAGGTGGTGGCACCTATAACTGTCCATCAGTGGACTGGAAGAAGTATGTTGGATACAGGTGCTACTTGTACATTGGTGCATGAAGAGTTGTGGTCTAAAGTAAAAACACCTAATGAACAGTTGAAAGCTTGGAAAGGACAGCTATTTTATTTAGCTAATGGAGAAAATGTTTATCCTTGTGGATTAACTAATCTAGATTTTTGCTTTCATGGGTTAATGTTTGGGGGTTCCCACTGCTGTTATGACTCCTGATACGTTAACTTACAGTCTTGTTTTGGGTCTTGATTTTATTTCTATCAATGGATTGAATATTCATGTACAGAGTCAAAGTTATTGTGTTTACCCTTTGCGGTCCATTTATTCTGCGCCTATCAGGAGCGTCAGGTCCAAATTATTTTCACATGTGCTGTTAATTTTACATGCACTGTTTAAAAGTATTTTTTTCACAGTAAACAGGTTTAAAAGGCACCACATAGCAACAGAACACTCAGTACTGCATCTACAGCCAAACCCCACCCCTTGTTTGCTGTATTTATCACATACTTCTTCATATACTGATAAATCATCTCCTAATCACTCGTTTTATCACCAAACTCCTCAACAATGTGATCCAAGTCATAATTTTACTACTATAACTTCTCAAAAAAGTATCGCAAATGTCTGTGATATTCTTTGAGCACTGGATGTGGAAGCAGTTATCTTGTTTGTTTTTTTTTTGTCCGTGTTAGGTCTGTGGTGCAGCGTCTCTGTGTATTGCTCAGATCCATCCCTTTTTTTCAGCTTGTCTCAGCTCCTATTGGTCTCATTCGGCCATTGAAAGGTTTTCTCTGCTTTTTTAGGAGAAAAAAACAACTAGTGACCTGTGTCATCGGACCAGAAAGGGAAAATTGTAATGCCAGACCCGGTCTAGGTCTGACATAGGACCGTAAAGGGTTAATAGTGGATATTGGTAGGTAGAAATTAACAATGTAAAGCAAAAACATCTTTTATCACTTCTTATGGTCTTTTCCATTTTAATGTGACGTCATTTGGCCTTAAAAATGCTCCAGTAACTTTCCAGAACTTGATGGAGATAGTGCTTGGATATTTGTAGGGAAATGTGTGTTTTGTTTATTTAGATGACATCATGATTTATTCCCAAACTGAGGATCAACATTGGGCAGATATGCAAGCAGTGCTGATAAAACTGAAAAAAGCTGGCCTCACTGTGAATTAAAGAAAATGTCAGTTTTGCTGTTCTGAATTAAATATTTTGGGACACATTTTTTCCATAGCTGACATATATGAACCATGCCAAAAACTATGCCATTTACCGGAGCCAACTTGTTTGAAAAAACTACAGCGATTTCTTGGAATGGCCGATTGGTATCATTGCTTTGTTCCCAATTTTTCCAGCATTGCAGAGCCACTGAACGCTTTGAAAAAGAAGGGAGTGAGGTGGAAGTGGACATCGTAATGTAAAGCCAGGATTGAGAAACTGAAGTACCATTTGATGACTTCTTCTATCCTTAGACATCCAAATACCAACATACCCTTTGTGGTATATACTGACGCTAATAGTCGTGGTATTGGACCCATATTGGTACAGAGGTTGGCAGATAGCCAGGAAGAAGTACTAGCTTATGAAAAATTACGCCACCACAGAACTGGAAAGCTTGGCGGTGGTGTGGGCTTTAGAGAGATGGCACTACTACCTGGAGGGAAAACCTTTTACAGTTGTAATGGATCATTCTTCCCTTCTTTGGGTTTTCAACACTGTGAAGCCAAACACCAGGCTGACACGATGGGCACTGAGGTTGCAGGAGTTCAACTTACAGTTGGATATAGAAAAAGTAAATGAAATGAAGCTCCAGATGCTTTGTCGTGGGCACCACTCTGTTTCTGAAAATGTCATTATAGGAGTACAAACATATAGTCAAAAGAGATCTGAGAGCTATTGCCCTATACCCTTTATTGATGAAGACATCTGGAATGTTCAGAAAATAGATTCTGACTGTCAGAAAATATATGATAGTGTCTTACCTTATCCTGGAGGATAAAGTGTACCGCAAAGCCAAAATGCTGAATTCTGGAGTCCGTTACCAAATATACATACCTTCAGCATTATGACTGCAACTTCTTCAGGCTTACCATGATATCCCACTAGGCGGACATCTTGGTTGGTACAAAACAGTACATCGGATTTTGGAAAATGCTTGTTGGCCTAGTCTTTGAAAGGTTGTGAATAGATACATCCAGGAGTGTCAGAGCTGTTAAGCTTTTAAGCCAGAAAATTGTCATCCAGCTGGTAAGCTTCAGAGTATTGAAGCCAATAGATCATGGGAGGTGATTGGCGTTGATTTTCTGAGCCCATTACCTAACAGCTCCATGAATAACACTCAGCTTGTTGATTACTATACTAAGTGAATTGAGGCTTGCGAAACATGGTGGGGTACACCTGATTTTATTATCTCAAACCATAGTCCTCAGTTTGTTTCCCCAAGTGTTGTCAAGTGTCTGTGAACAGTGGGATGTAATTAAAAAACTAACCACTACTTATCATCGACAGACAAACTTTACAGAGAGAACTGGATTTTAAAATCCATGATTGTCTCATACCTGGAAGGAAAACATAAACAATGGGATCAGCATCTTTATGAATTCAGGTTTGCTGTTAACCCTGTTAAGCAGGAATCCAGGAGATATACACCCGCTGAGCTGAATCTGGGGAGATTGCTCAGAGGTCCTATAGAGTAGGCCCTCCAAGGTGAGTCCTGATAGTCCAGCTTATGCAGTTCTTAAAAACCTTTCCCAGTTAAATCAACAGGTACAAGAAAACCTAGCAAAAGCATAGACAAAAAAGAAATTATGATAAAAATCAAAGAACGGAACATCAATTTCAAGATTGTGTATGGATCAAAAATCAAGTTTTGTCTAAAGCATCTAAAAGCTTTACTGCCAAGTTTGCTCCAAGATGGAAAGGACTTTATAAGGTAAATTAGTTGCCTGGTGGTTCAGGCTATTTGTGTATCTAATATGAAGGTTTATTATCCTACAGCTGAAGACCAGGAAGAGTACAAGAGATGAAAAGTGCTGGAGATGTTCCAGGGCGAAGATGATCCAGACGAGGAATTTACTGGCTTTACTGAGGAGGAAATAGACACAACATGTTGTGTCTTTTATGGGGGGAAGAATGAGGCGAATCACTTCATCAGTGACATCTAAAGCCAGACTGTCTCTTTAAATTCCAATTTGGAAAAGAAAAGAGCGCAAGTTGAATAGAGGGTGTTGTCAGAGGAAATGACATCAGATTATCAGAACAAAGAAACTGGCAATGTTGAGAGTTTGGCTAGTTGTTTTTTTTTTTTTTTTTTTTTTTTTTTTTTTTGTTTTTTTTGGTATCGCCTAAAAAACTAAACAATTAGTTTGATACTTTTAAAACTCTGAAAGGAAATAGTTGTTTAAAAATCTTGATTATTCTCTGCATATATTGGAAGTTTGCTGGAACGGTAACTGTCTGGTGACTGAAGTACCCGGGTGTTTTGAAATGATCCAGAATTCTGACAGGGTACAGTCTTTGTGTGTTTTTAGTGTTGTTTAGAGTGGATGTGAATGAGTCTGTAGGGTGAAACTGTGAGTAAATGAGTTTGTGTGAGGAATGCGTGGAATGTGCCTGGACTAATGAGGTGTTAATTAATCAATTGGTCCAGGCACCTGTATAAAAGGAGAGTGGTTGCTGAATGTTTGTAAGAGTGAGAGGACCTGTTTGGTAGCAGTGAGTGAGAGTATGTTAGCTCTGTTTTTGTTAGTTGTTTATTAGTTATTGTTTACATTTTTTGTGCGTCTTTTTATTTGGCCATCATGCCCTTTTGTTTTGTGTGTTAATTATTATTTAATTCAAAGTATTTAATTTTTTTTGTTTTGGAGAGAAAAAATAATAATAACAAAGAAATTGAAGGCTGGAGAGATGGCTGCCGGGAACTGGAGGACCTCCTCGGTGGTCTGGAAGACCAAGGCTGGTGCCTTACCTGTGGGGAGTTCGGGCACAAGGTGGTGCGCTGTCCCTACTATGAGGGAGAGGAGGAACCAGCCCAGGAAAGGAAGGTGAGAAGGAGGCAGAGAGGGGGAAAGGTGAGGAGGAAGCAGAAGGAGTCAAGGTGGTTCACCATGTGCATTGCCTCTGGGCATGAGGACAAGGACTGTCCAGAGTAGGAGCCAGAGGATGAGGATCCCAGTCATCCTATGCCTGAGGAGGAGGAGCCTGAATGTCCTACACCTGAGTGGGAGGATCCAGAGCATCCAGCACCCAGAAGGGGGAGCACAAGCGTCAACAGCCCACAAAAGGCAAATCGGTGCGTCCACAGCCCAAGTTTCCACCTGCAGAGGAAGAATACCTGCTGGTTTCACCTTCACCACCATGGGTGGAGTACCTGCCATTACCTCTCCAAGGTCCCCTCCTGCCATCGGCTCTCAAGTGTCAGTGGGAGAAGCACCGCTAGAGGGAGAGCCGCACCAGTCCCCTGCAAGTGAGGGAGAGCTACACCAGTTCCCTGCAAGTGAGGGAGAACTGCACCAGTTCCCTGCAAGTGAGGGAGAGCCGCATCAGTTTCCTGCAAGTGAGTGAGAGCTGTACCAGTCCCCTGCAACAGGGGGAGACTACATGCTGCTCCCACCTCCGTCACCAGGAGACTACATGCTGTTAACACCTCCATCGCCAGGAGAATACACACTGCTCCCACCTCCACCGCTTCCAGTGACATGAGCAGAGCAGCAGGAACTGTATTTGCTTCCACCACCTCCACCGCCAGGAGCAGAGCAGCAGGAGCTGCGTCTGCCTCCGCCACCTCCACCAGCAAAGGATGAATGCCTGCTGGGTCCCCGTCCACCAGCAGAGGGTGAATACCTGCTGGGCCCCTTTCTACAAGCAGAGGGTGAATGCCTGCTGGGTCCCTGTCCACCAACAGAGGGTGAATGCCTGCTGGATCCCTTTCCACCAGCAAAGGGAGACTGCCTGCTAGGTCCATTTCCACCAGCAGAGGGTGAATGCCTGCTGGTATCATTTCCCCCACTGTCACCATCATGAAGAGAGGAGTTGGAGCTGCCTCTGCCTCCATCACCACCAGGGGAAAGAGGAGCAGGAGCTGCCTCTCTCTTCACCAGAAGAAGGACCAGGACGTGATGCTGGCATTCCTCAGCAGCCATTGCATACTCTGCTGAGGGAAGCACAGCAGAAAACAGCCAGCCACAGCAGCAACGAAGAGGGCTAGCACCGCCGCAACCACAGCACCATGACTAGTCCAGACTCCATCACCACCCGGGGATGCCTGCCTCACTCTGCCTGCACCACCTCCACCGGCAGAAGCAGAGCAGCAGGAGCTGCCTCTACATCTGCCACCTTCACCAGAAGGAG
The DNA here is from genome assembly GCF_017654505.1 of Polyodon spathula. Taxonomy (NCBI): domain Eukaryota; kingdom Metazoa; phylum Chordata; class Actinopteri; order Acipenseriformes; family Polyodontidae; genus Polyodon; species Polyodon spathula. The sequence continues at coordinate 24,146,051 of NC_054543.1, forward strand.
CTGCCTCTGCCTCCGCCACCTCTAGCAGAGGGTGAATACCTGCTGGTTCTGCCTTCACCGCCATGGCAGAACTGCTTGCCTCTCCCACCTCCACCACCAGAGGAGCTGGAGCTGCCTCCACCACCCAAGGGAGAGAAACTGCAGCTGAGTTTGCCACCGCCCGGGGATGCCTGCCTTGCTTCGCCCAAGGATGCCTGCGTCGTATTGCCTGGGGTTCCCTTCTGCGCCACATCGCCTGTATATTACATGTTTGCTTGGGTGTACAGTATGATTGCTATTCATTGTCGTATTGTAGAATTGTTCATTGTCTCTAGTGTTGTGGAAGTCTAGATGTGTTATCCAAATCTCTATTGTAATCGTATCCTTGGAGAACTGCGTCTGGCTGTCTACTTAAGCATACAGTCTGCTGTCTTATAATATTACTATTACAAGAATTTTTGCATTTTGATTTGAGAGCAACTACAGATATATTTGCATTGGCAGCAGGAATTTGTAATGACTTCACTGAAAACAGCATTGCCTGTTTCAAGCTAAACATAAAACAATACATGAACAAGCAGCTGTTTCCGAAAAAAGCAGTGTCGGTGGACACAATACACATCAAAACATGTGACAAATTGGTAAGCGTTACATCTGTGTGGATTTTGCTTAATCAAATTGTACCTTCTGGCTTTGGGCTATTTGAAAAATGCCACTCTGTGGGCCGTGCTGGTGGGCTTATTATAGTTTATAAGCTAGAATTTAGCTTGAGCCCTATTCTTACTCCCAACTACACTTCATTCGAGTGCCTGGTTCTAAAAGTCTCTGTTCCCCAGCCTTTGACAGTTATTACTGTCTACAGACCTCCTAAACACAATGCTGCCTTTCTAAGTGAATTTTCTGATCTGTTATCTTTGTTGTGCTTTAAGTTTGACAAGATTGTAATTCTAGGTGATTTTAATATTCACATTGACTGATTTACCTAGCACAGGATTTTCTAGCCCTCTTGGACTGTTTTGGCCTTAAGCAAACAGTCCATGCTCCAACTCGCAACAAAGGCCACATACTGGATTTAATTATCACTATCTGTCCTTTGGCTTCTTTCATGAGTAACTTAGATTTAGGAATAGTTGATCATCTGGCCGTTTTATTTGAATTAGAATTCACTGTCCCTCTTTCTACTCCAAAACGTACGGTCAACTTTTGAAAATGGTGCTGTGTTGATCATGTTAAGTTCTCTGAATTTGTTCTTTCTTCACTCTCTGTCTTTCCTATTCCTAATATATTGGATGAGAAGGTGCAGTCTTTCAACAGCTCCTTATTTAATACCTTAGACTCCCTGGCCCCAGTCAAGACTAGGTACCTCTCCTACACCCATCGTGCACCATTGTATACCATGGAGCTGCGCTCTCAAGAGGCTGGCTGTCATAAAATTAAGTGTTGATGGTGAGATTCTGCTCTTACTGCTCCATCTACACTCCTGGAAGGAATCTCTGGTTGAATACAGGGCTGCTTTGGCCACTGCCAGATCGAGCTATTTTTTAAATATTATTTCTAATAATCAAGATAATCCTAGACACTTGTTCTCTACTATTGATAGATTGTTAAAGACTAATTGTCCCTCCACAGTACTTGCTTCACATCAGCTATGCAATAGTTTCTTATAGTTTTTTAAGTCTAAGATTGACAATATCCACCTACACATTAGTACCTCTTCTCACTCCTCCTCCACAGTCTCTTGGTCTGTCTGGCTTTGTGGGGTCCTCTCTATCCTGTTTTACACCTTACACTTAATTCTCTTACAGACCTGGCCCTTCGTATGAAAGCCACCTGTTGTCTGTTGGATCATATCCCCTCTGTTCTTTTTCAGTCCTGTTTTGACCTGTTCTGCCCCTTGGTGTTAATTATTATAAATGAATCCTTGAGTTCTGGTGTGGTTCCAGTTGCTTTTAAAACTGCTGCAGTAATGCCTGTGCCTACAAAAACTCATATGGCCTTGGATAATCTTAATAATTTTCACCCCATTTCAAATTTGCCCTTTCTAGCTAAGCTTCTAGAACAAGCTGTCACTAGGCAATTAAACCGGCATCTCATTGCTAACAATCTTTTTGAACCCTTTCAATCTGGCTTCCGGCAACTTCATAGCACTGAGACTGCCCTGGTCAAAGTCACTAATGATCTGTTAATGGTTGCTGACTCAGATGCTTGGATCTTAGTGCAGCATTTGACACTGTAAATCACAAGATTCTACTTGATAGATTAGAGAGTTTATATAGTCTCTCTGGCACTGCCCTTTACTGGTTTAGATAATATCTAACAGGACATCAACAATTTATCTCCCTGGGTGGGTTTAATTTTGAGGTTGGGCCAGCAATTTCTGATGTCCTGCAAGGCTCTTTTTCAGCCCCCTGTTATTTAATATTTATATGTGTCCCCTCGGCCACATTTAAGCTCTCATGGCATACACTATCATTTTTACGCAGACAAGACTCAAATCTACATTAATTCTAAACCTGATATCAAAGTTGCTGTCTCTGCCTTAACTGCTTGTATCTCTGATATAAAAAATTGCAAAATCGCAAAATTTTTTACACCTGAACTGTGACAAGACTGAGGTAATGCTGTTAGGTGCTCCCCACCAGCTAAGTGAAACCAGTACTTTAAATCTGTCTGTTGATGGAACCATGCCTGAGTTCAGATCTAAGATGAAAAATTTGGGTGTGATTTTTGATCCTGGGTTAACATTTGAATTGCATGTGCTGAATACTGTCAAGGTTTCTTTTTTCGTCTTAGAAATATTGCCAGACTACGTCTTATGCTTTCTGTACCTGCAGCTGAAAAACTGGTTCATGCTTTTGTTTGATTGATTACTTTAACACCCTGCTCGCTGGGGTGTCTAATAGCACCCTCACTAAAATTCAATTCATTTAAAATTCTACAGCCAGAATTTTGTCTCAGTCCCACTCAAGAGATCACATCACTCCTGTCTTGGAGGCCTGGCACTGGCTGCCTATCAGGTTTAGAATTGATTTGATGACATATAAGGCTCTTCATGGGCTAGCTCTGAATTATCTGTCAGATCTTTTATCTTTTTACACTCCTACTCGCAACCTCCGCTCTGTTGATTTCAGACTGCTGTGTGTCCCGCCTGCTCACCTGCACTCTATGGGTGACAGGGCCTTCTGTGGCTATACCCCCAAATTATGGAACTCTATTCCACTAGAGATCAGGGACTCAGCTTCTTTGAGTATTTTTAAAGTTAACTTAAAGACTTACTTTTTAGAAAGGCATTTTTATGATTTTTCTGATTGTGTTATCTCCTTGTGTTTCATTTATGCATAATCTGTTTATTTATTGCAGTACTATTAATTGTGAAGTGCTCTGAGATGACTTCTTTTAAGGATGCCATACAAAATAGTTTATTATTATTATTATTATTATTATTATTATTATTATTATTGTGCTAATATGGGGGCTACTTTGAAGTATGTTTCTTTGAATGCGCATTCCCGTTACACAATGTGAACTGAGTTATTTTCTTTTTTAAAAGAAATGATTTCAATTTTACAGTTCTGTATGTAGGCTTACATATAACCAGTTTACAGCTGGTTACACAATATTTTCTTTTGAAATGTTTATTTTATTATAGTTTTCATTTTTTGAAGTCGTGCTATGCAGTAGGCTAATGTGAAAAAAAGCCTTTTATTTTTGTAGATAATTACTTAGTTTTGTATGTAGATATAGTAGTTTACACCTGTTTGCATAATATCCTTTTTTGAAATGTTTATTTTGTTATAGTTTTTCATTTCTTTAGACGGTTATGTTTACTTATTCATTTAAATACAGTGTTAGATGGCAAATGTTAGATATGATGTTCATAAATAAATATTTTGAGTTGTATCTGATAGTTTGGTTTCATTTTTATATTGAAGCTGTTTAAAATGTACCCATCAAAATGACTACTGCTGGTGGTTAGTAGCATAAACCCGGAGGTTCTAGTGTTAAATGAGGAACTACATTCGGTGCAGGCAGATTGTTCCCTTGAGTACTGATCCTGGGTCAGTGAGAGAAAAACACAGAAAACGATTTTCAGAATATAATACAAGGTTATGGTTAAGGTTAGGGTTAGGGTACGGTTAGGTACAGTTAGGTACAGTTTGCCTTCCCGCTATCTGGACTTAATGACAAGGTATTTTTCATTTTTCGTTTCTCTCACTGATCCTAGATCAGTACTTGAGGAAACAATCTGCCCAGAGCACTACATTCTACCACACAGGAACCAGAAATTTTCAAACAGGAAATAGAGCATTTCTAGAATTGAGCAGATCTAGTCGAAGTAGTATTAGTATGCTTACCTCTGTGAAAATGTACTGTATAAAAAGTAGTTAACCATGATAAAAACAGGTTAAATACTATAAGTATAAACCACTTTTCTGATCTGTTTTTAAAATAGACACTGCAGTGAGCTTCTCATTGTCACAACTTCATCAGTGGCCCACAGGGGAAGCAGTATATGTTAAATTTCCATAAAGGTACATTACCTAGCACTTTATAAAAGGTACCTTTTAGTACACTAAGAATCAAGACCAGCACAGGAAACGTGCTTATCTTGAAGCAGCACATATGCCTCATACAAGAGCAATTCATCTTTAAAAGCTTATCTGCGGGAATCAAGAATTCCACTGGACCCTTGCAGACAGTGGTGGTGCAACGGTCGGCTGTTTGCTTACACTAAAATATGAGAAACAGTGCCTCCTATGGGCGCAAGCTATGGAGCACATCATGTGGAAACTTACCTGTTTAGTCCTCATATGACTAAGTACACTCCCTGTAGTCATTTTGTCTTGAACTTAGACAGAAAGACAGACAGACAGACATATAGCCGCTCAATAGAGGAATAGTGAGGAATATTGATGGAGCTCATTAGAGAGAACAGGAGGGGGCCTAGAAGCTATTACTGCACTTAGCTGCCGGGTGAGTGCATTGGGACAGTGCTAGAGAAAACCTCCCAAAGCATGATGCAACTCCCTCATCTCTCTCTGTACAAGCTGAGGGGTGGAGGCAGACATTGTACCTAGAATGAACTTCCTTAGTCTATATTTAAACCACTCTGCTGTCACATCAAATCAGGTCAAGCTGCTGTGAAAGACTAACAACATCCTTTTTTTTTTCTTCAACAGCAGCAAAGTGCAACTATTTCTTGTTGTGCCTGCTCTTTTCTTTGAAGGTGTTCTGATGGAATTAGCTTCAACTTATCTTGATTTGTTTTATCCAGACCCTACAGCGCTGGGCTAGATGACACCATAGAATAACATGTCTTTAATGGACAGTCCTTTCTCCTTGGAGTGATTCCACTCAGTGGTAGTCCTGGCACAAATAAGAAGTAGCTGCTCGGAGGCTGCGGGAGATGGGGTTTGGAATAGTTCAGTTTAGCACTGGCCTGTGCCCTTGCCTCAGCAAACAATTTATAAGCACTAGGGTTTTTGTTTCTTATCCTCTTCTGTCCACTTACCTTTTTGTGATGTTTACAGTTGTTCTGAATGGTTCTCGAGTATAAAAAAATATTTCTGTAGTATGTATGTTTTGAAATATTGCTACATCGATGCAAGTGCATTGTATTGGTAAAATCAAGATATAATTCAATATTCAATATATATATATATATATATATATATATATATATATATATATATATATATATATTATTCTATTTTTTGTAAACAGAATTAGTTTGCTTTATATTCACATTTTTTTTTATTTTTTTTACTGAATTGTCTCCTCTCCCCTCACAACACACGTTGTAATTGTATAGGGTCTAATTTTATTATTACACTTTTTTTATAAATGTATTTGTACTGGCCAGTGGAGGTTATTTTGGAGATAAAATGACACAAGGCACCTTAGTCTACAGTCTGTTGCTAATCTCCTAATAGAGTCTGGCTCAGTGATTTTGTGGCAGATGACTCTGGCAGTGAATATGAGCCGAGTGACACTTCCTCCAGTGAGGAGATCAACAGTGGTCCAGAAGAGGAGCCTATGGAAACTGAGCCCCTGTCTGGACTAAGTACAGTAGTTGGGCCTGGACCAAGGGGGGTTGATTTCAGCAATTCTACCACTGAACCCCCCCCCCCCCAACATCATCCAGCCTCCCTTTTTTCTGGCATACCTGGAATCACTGCAAACCCAACTGAGTTTATCCCAATTCACTTTTCCATTTGTTTATGTTTTGAACATTTGATAACCCAAACCAATTTCTGTGCTCAGCAATATCTGGCACAACTGGGAATATGCCAGCATTGGTAGCCAACAGAGATGTGATGAGACACGATATTACTGTCCACACTGTCCCTCTCAGCAAGGCCTCTGTTTGGAGGAGTGTTTTGAAAGGTACCACACAGTAAATGAGTACTGGAAGGACTAACTAAACCCCAGAACAAACCAGCATGACACATGCTGGATCGGTACCTGAGGTAACGTAATCAAAGGTTGTAAAAATCACTTGCTTTTAGTCATGCAACAGCATTACCTGGGGCTCCAGAAAGATTTATGGTTAACAAACCATTGAAGGGAGTTATTATGTTACCTCTTCCTAAACTCCTTGTCTTATGCAGATTCCAAAAATGTATACTTATGCCAGCATATCTCATTCGTTGGTGGCATATTGGGCACATGAAATTGGGTTGGTCAGGGCTGCATCACTCGAAGTGGAAAAGTAAAAATGGCCTGGTGTCTAGGACATGTAAACACCTGCAAAACTGTATATTTAGTATCTGTGAATGCAGGATACACAGAGTAATTCAAAACTATAGTTATGCCAGGGTATCTCATTCTTCGGTCACTAACTTGTCACATGAAGTTAGGGTGGGTGATATACACCATAGCGACAGCGAGTGAAAGCAACAGCGAGTGAGAGAAGTACAGGCGTGGAAAAGTACAGAGCAGTTTAGAAGCAGTAAGGAGAAATTGCATCTTTAATTGCTTTAATCAGAAAACAGAGGACATTGGGAAAACATAGGAGCAGCTCAAAGTCACACAGCCGCGTGTGTTTTTCTGATAACAAACAAGCTGAAACTCAGAGCAGCTGATTCAAATTCAGCGCAGTTCTGAGACACGGGCGAGGGGAGGAGCCAACAGCACAGCAGAACAACGCAGTTAAACGAGGCAGTCTTCCCAGCGACAACGAGTGGGAGAAGTACAGGCGTGGAAAAGTACAGAGCAGTTTAGAAGCAGTTTGAAAGCAGGGTGACGGCTGCAGAAGAAACTAAACTTCAAAAAAAAAAACATCAACATGGTCTTCAAGCCAGTAATCTGTGACACCTGCTTGATGTGGGAAATCCGAGAAACCAAGTGTACGTAAACTACCACACGATCCAGGATTTGCATAAACTAGTAAGTATGCTAGAAATGGAGCTGGAAGAAGTGCGACAGCAACAGGATCTTGAGGAACTGGCACACCCACAATTCATGGAAGTCTGCATCACCCCTAACAGACTGAAAGCCACCAGGAAGATAGAAGGTCAGAACAGCTGGGTTCAGGTAGGCAGAAGCAGGGAAAAAAAGAAACTTCGTCAAACACAACCACCAGAAATCAAAACAACCAAAAGATTTGAGTCACTTCAGAATTTTGAGGAGCAGAACCAACAACAAGAGAATGAAAGGAACAACATCCAGGACCCCATTGACAGTGGTGACCAGACATCAAAAAGAAGGGAGGTCATGATTGTTGGGGACTCCATATTGAGAAACACAGCAAGTTCTATTCGCAGTTTGGACCCCCTTACTACAACAGTGTGCTGCCTTCCGGGAGCCTCGGTCAAGCACATCACTGAGAACGTGGACAGGCTCCTAGAACGAACAGGAGACGACCCGGTAGTAGTCGTCCACATCGGTACAAACAACATTGGAAGAGACAGACCAAAATCCCTGCAAAACAAATTCAGAGAGCTAGGAAGGAAATTAAAAGAGAAAACCAAAACTGTGGTATTTTCTGGTATACTACTGGCACCTTGCAAAGGACCATATGGACAGCTTGAAATAATTAATCAAAACGCATGGCTGAAGATGTGGTGCACACGGGAAGGCTTCACCAATCTTGATCATTGGACCACATTCTACAATGAGGACTATCTGTATAGACGGGACGGACTGCACTTAAATAACAAGGGAACCAGTCTACTTGGAGAAAAAATCCTCGAGCAGGTTCAGAAGCATTTAAACTAGAAAGGCAGAGGGGAGAAATCAACAAAAAAAACAGAAGGGAGACCGCATCAAAACAAGAACAACAACTCAGGTAAGACAACCATTAAATGTATTTATCTAAATGCTAGAAGTATCAGAAACAAAATTCTAGAACTTGAAGCTACTGCACTAACAAGTAACTATGATGTGATAGGTGTTACAGAAACGTGGTTGTCTGAGAGTGATGGGGACGAATATAATATTTGTGGGTATACACTGTATAGGAAAAACAGGCAGGACAGAAGAGGAGGAGGGGTAGCGCTATACATAAGAAACAGTCTTGAAGCCCAGGTGTTAAACCTGGACAAAGAAAATAAAGCTGAATCAATATGGGTCAGAATAACGGACAAAAATTCAAAGGGCATAATAATAGGAGCATGCTATAGACCGCCAGATTCAGATGGTGAGCAAAATAATATGTTATACAATGACATTAGAAATGCTTGTCGCAAAGGAGAAGCCATACTAATGGGGGATTTCAACTTCCCCCATATAAAATGGGAAAACCCGGTGGGTAGCACGAAGGATGAAATTGAAATGGTGGAAATAACAAATGACTGCTTCCTAACAAAATTTGTCAAGGCACCGACTAGAGGGGAGGCATGCCTTGATTTAGTCTTTTCAAATAACGAGACAAAATAACTAAAACAGAGGTCAGAGAACCACTGGCAAACTCAGACCACAACATGGTCTCATTTGAAGTGTTTTTTAAAACCCCAAAAGTAATGACTAAAGCTAAGGTTTACAATTTTAGAAAAGCAAACTATGAAGGTATGAAACAGAGACTAACAGAAGTAGATTGGAGTAAAATAGAGAAAACACCCACAGAAGAAGGATGGTTGTTCTTCAAAAATGTAGTACTAGAGGCGCAAAACAATTACATCCCTAAAGTAGACAAATCTAAATGTAAAACTAAATTGCCAAAATGGTTTAATAGATCAATTAAAAAAAAATATTCAGCGAAAAAAGGCACTTTATAGAGCATTAAAAAAGGACCAAAAAGAAAGTACGCAGAAAGAGTACACGGAACTGCAAACGCAAGTCAAAAAGGAAGTTAGAAAGGCCAAGAGAGAAATAGAAATGAACATTGCTAAGGGAGCTAAAACCAATTCCAAAATGTTTTTCCAATATTATAACAGCAAGAGAACATTCAAAGAGGAGATTAAATGTTTAAGAGATACAAATGGCAAAATCGTAGATGAAGAAAAAAATAGCAAATATATTAAATGATTACTTTTCACAAGTTTTTACAAAGGAAGATACTGACAACATGTCCCACATGTCATCCAGTTCCTATCCAGTTTTAAATAACTTTAGCATAACTGAGGCAGAAGTGTTAAAGGGACTAGGAGCTCTTAAAATAAACATGAATCCTCCCAGTAGTACTCTGGTACCGACAGACTGGAAAATTGCAATTGCAAAGTAATACCGATCCACAAAAAGGGAAACAAAACTGAACCAGGTAACTACAGACCAGTAAGCCTGACTTCTATTATATGCAAACTTATGGAAACTATAATAAGATCCAAAATGGAAAATTACCTTTATGGTAACAGGGTCCTGGGAGACAGTCAACATGGTTTTAGGAAAGGGAGATCGTGTCTAACTAACTTGCTTGATTTTTTTGAGGATGCAACATCGATAATGGATAATTGCAAAGCATATGACATGGTTTATTTAGATTTCCAGAAAGCTTTTGACAAAGTCCCGCACAAAAGATTAATTCTCAAACTGAACGCAGTTGGGATTCAAGGAAACACATGTACATGGATTAGGGAGTGGTTAACATGTAGAAAACAGAAAGTACTGATTAGAGGAAAAAACTCAGAATGGAGTGTGGTAACCAGTGGTGTACCACAGGGATCAGTATTAGGTCCTCTGCTATTCCTAATCTACATTAATGATTTAGATTCTGGTATAGTAAGCAAACTTGTTAAATTTGCAGATGACACAAAAGTAGGAGGAGTGGCAAACACTGTTGTAGCAGCAAAGGTCAATCAAAATGATCTAGACAAGATTCAGAACTGGGCAGACACATGGCAAATGACATTTAATAGAGAAAAGTGTAAGGTACTGCACGTAGGAAATAAAAATGTACATTATAAATATCATATGGGAGATACTGAAATTGGAGAAGTAATCTATGAAAAAGACCTAGGAGTTTTTGTTGACTCAGAAATGTCTTCATCTAGACAATGTGGGGAAGCTATAAAAAAGGCTAACAAGATGCTAGGATACATTGTGAAAAGTGTTGAATTTAAATCAAGGGAAGTAATGTTAAAACTGTACAATGCACTAGTAAGACCTCATCTTGAATGTTGTGTGCAATTCTGGTCACCTTGCTATAAAAAAGATATTGCTGCTCTACAAAGAGTGCAAAGAAGAGCGACCAGAATTATTCCGGGCTTAAAAGGCATGTCATATGCAGACAGGCTAAAAGAATTGAATCTGTTCAGTCTTGAACAAAGAAGACTACGTGGCGACCTAATTCAAGCATTCAAAATTCTAAAAGGTATTGACAGTGTCGACCCAAGGGACTTTTTCAGCCTGAAAAAAGAAACAAGGACCAGGGGTCACAAATGGAGTTTAGAAAAAGGGGCATTCAGAACAGAAAATAGGAGACACTTTTTTACACAGAGAATCGTGAGGGTCTGGAATCAACTCCCCAGTAATGTTGTTGAAGCTGACACCCTGGGATCCTTCAAGAAGCTGCTTGATGAGATTATGTGATCAATAAGCTACTAACAACCAAATGAGAAAGATGGGCCGAATGGCCTCCTCTCATTTGTAAACTTTCTTATGTTCTTATGTTCTTAATTCAAAGTGGAAAAATCAGTGTGGCCTGGTGTCAGTCTAGAGCATGTAAAACTCCCAAAACCAATGGAAATATGCACAAAGACATAGGGAAATCTAGCACCTTAAATGTTTCTATCAAACATTAGTATTTGAGGGACTAAATGTAAATGTGATGACAACGTCACAAGGGCCTCAGTAGGGTTAATTGAGCAAGTGGGCAGTGTCAACCAAACTAGCACAAACAAAAGTAATACCTATATAACGTCTTGTGAAAAGAAAGGTTATATTATTGTTCAAGGATTTTGAATAATTGATCCATTTAACCTGTTTGGTCCCCTTTCCTGTCATCAGACTTCCCTACATGCGTGAGTATTGGTCATATGGAACAGGCCACCCAAGTGAATTTCCCTTGTCTCAATGGACAAATAAAAACATTGCAGGGCACCATCTACTGTGCTGGACAGAAGTGCTGATGAAAACCAATAACTCTGTTTTTAAACAGAGCTTCTTTCTTTTCTGCCTAAGTTGTTCCAGTTTTTCCAAAGACATTAGCTGATGTTTTCTATTTCTGTAATTCAGTTGGCCTGTTGAAACAAACTTGAGAACATGTTGGGAATGTACAAATGTAACATTGTTGCAGTAAAAGAAAATCAGGACACATATATTTGGTCAAACATTTTGGTCCAAATTAAGTTATTATTTTCTACTTTTTAAAAATCTTACTAGCTTCTTGTGAAAAGATTTTTGAATGTTTGGAAATGTACACTTTGGGTGAGCAATTGTATTATCGGCCTCACTGTAATTGTACCATAGTGATTGTGAGTTAGTAAATATAAACCCACCTTAGTTCAGAAATTATTGAAGAGGGACATTTTTAATGGAATAATAGTTAGTAATCCTGGGAAATAATTATCAAAGTAGAAACAGCAACAAACAATAATAGACACACTATAGGTATTAAATACTATGAATATACACATGAAATAAAATATGCCTGTAATGGTACTTCTTTAGAAACACACAGGGGTAGGGATGCCATACAATAATTATCTCAATGTCTCCCTATGTTGCCTCAAAACCTTATTTTTATTCTCATTTGTATTAAACAGTTCAGCAAAAATGTTTTGCTATTATTTAGATTATGTTCCCTAGGGATGGACGCTGATCTGTTTATAAATTAAATAAACATTGGCACACACACAAACACGGCCTTCCATTTGCTCTAGTGTGTAATGAGGACACAGATTAAGATGTGATCTGAGGTCCTCAGATACAGTCTCTTCCATGTACACTCCTCAGGATAAACGAGTAAGTCAACCCAATGAAGTGTTAACATTGAAAAGTCCTATCACAATATTATGAGTCAGTCTCTCCTCTCCTGCATTGTTTATGTTTGCTTCTGGCAGTGTGGAATCAAAATGCATTACCCTGAACTCTGGAGAGCGGATGCCATCCATTACCAAGACAAACACAAGAATCTGATTTCTTGTTAAATATGGGGAGTAATCAGAACGGTGCGATATACATAAGAAAAAAGGCACGACCATTACCATTACCAGATGCGATCCAAGTCATTATTTTATTACTATAACATCTCAAAAAGCTCTGCAAATGTCTGTGATATTTTCTGAGCACTGGATGCAGAAGCAGCTATCTCCTTTGTTTATGTCTGTGTTATCTATGTGATGCATGGGGCTATCAGACACAGCCTTTTCTTTTCTCAGCTTCATTCGGCTCCTATCATTCATTGAAAGGTTTTATCTACTTTTTCCAGAGAAAAAATGACTAGAAACATGTGCTTTACATCTTTTTAATGATGTCGGACAGGAAAGGGAAAATTGTAATGTCAGAACCGGTCCGACATACCATTGCAAAGGGTTAAGTATTGGTGGAAAAAATGCACAATCTGCAATTCAATGCTGTACCTCAAGATATCTGTATATACAAAAAAAAAACCCTTTAAAAATCCTTTCCTATATACATTTTCTGCATTTTAAAGATAAAGCGTAGCACCTATCACAGGCTACCAGCTTCCTTATTTCCTAATCATAACCTCTTAACAAAAAATACATTATTTTTCAAACCGATCTATACGGATTTATTGGCATGTACATTTAAAGGAAGTGGTGGATTCATGCCAGCATCCACCTAAAGTGTCTGCTGACAAGTGTCTAATCTGTAGTTTGTAGTAAAGGAATGTACAATTCATTAAATGGTGAAAGTAATATTGAGATGATTCATTAATTTACTGCTAATTACTTTACTTAAAACTGGCATCTCATGACTGAAGGACTAAATTACAGGTAAGTAGACAAGTCATGAAAAAATGCAGGCCCTAGTTATAAGTGGAGTCCATCTGACATTTGAGTCATTTAAAAGCCAGTGCCATCCTTGGGGAGTTACTTCATTTTCACATTAATAGTGAATTGTTAACTTTGCCTGAGATCTCTGTTGGGGATGTGGCATGTGGATCGTTGACTTGCATTGATTTTGACATATTGGCATACTAATGGTTGTTCATGTCTGTATATTGTCTGCAGTTTTGACAGGTAGAGGTTAAAAGTTAAACTGTGAGGCATTCATCTCTGGGTTACAAATAGGCATTAACCCTACTTGACTGTAAGGTGTTGAAATGAACTTTCACGTGGCATTAATTTAATCATTCATTTCATTTAAAAGGTAAGTAGCTTCTTATTTTTTCTACCCCCTTTTTATGATCTTTGCAATTATTTTTAGTGGCTGTAAGTGCAATTACTCAGATTCTTAGTTTTTTTAATTTTTGATGAGTCTGTGTTGAAGGTGCTTTCACTTGAGTTCAGGAGCAGATCTTCAGTTCTAGTTGCCTTATGTATTTATTTATATATGCACACACATACACACACGTATAACACATGCTTGATCAACCAAAGTGATTAACTGTAAGAGCCACCACCATCTATCTAGTCATCAACCACTTTGAAAACAAGTTTGTTTTACTTGCAATGCACTGCTGTGCACTAGATAGCACTGGAGTCTGCTAATAAAAACTCAATTTATCAATAACTATTAACTTTGTGGGAAGAACTTTGGCACTGTGCGGTGAATCAGTTATTTCAGGTTATTGCGATGACACATCTGTCACTCACAGGGGCCCTGCATGTCTAATTTCATTGTGTGGGTGTTAGCAGAACTCCTATTGATAATCACAGCCCTACATTAGCTTATAACCCCCTGTCACATTGGGGCAGTTGTTGGAAATTATTTGAAAGATTTTCTGCTTCCACATTGTTTGCTTTGTTGATGCCACAATAGATTTCAGATACATAAGAAGGTTTGGTATGGCTGACAACCCTAATTCTGATGACCAATTCTATAAAGTCTGACAAGCAGTGGCATCACCACAATAAAACACAGTTTTATAATACTGCTCTATTTAGACCACATAGTCAGTTGAAATTTAGCTTATGACTGACTTTAAGAAATTGTGAAGATTTACATCTGTTCCATTGCACACAAATGATTGTATTCCACACAAAAATGTTATTATTACATTTGGTTTCATCGGTATGGTGAAACAGCACCTACTATATATTTAAAGTGCATACCAAAAGCAAGGTAAAACTGTAAAAATACTGTGGTAAAACTTATGAGGGTAATTCTAAGGATAAGTATTGCAACTCTGTAGACTGCCCTCCACAAATTCATCTTAAATAGTATAAATCTACATTACAGTATATTTGATTAGGATTGGAAAACTTTGAATGTACATTTTATAAGAGGAGAGAGGTTATTACATAAAAATGTACATGGTATTTCTCGTTGTGTGGGGTTCTGTTTAGATCTGCAACACAACCTTTCAATAACAAGAACAGCAAGCAGCTCAAACTGCACAGACTGCTTACTGTAGAAGCCCCTTGATTTGTTTCAATTCACGAAAGAGTTTATATCCAGCTAAACCAAATATAACATTGACAAGTTAAGAAGAAAAATAAAAATACAGTTTATTCTTTCTTTCACAGTATGAATCTAGCAAACCTCTATGCTAGGGCAAAACACGCTTGCCCCTGATTTTGATGAAAAATCTTGGCACAAATGTGAGCAGACTATTATTTAAGAAGAGGATAAATGTTCATAAACATTTTAAGAAAATCAATTAATTGGTTTTGAAGCAGTTTAGTGATTATATGAAGCTGTGTTGATTTTAAAAACCATGGTTGGTCTCCCCTATTTTGTTTTGGGGAACAGGCCTTTCTTCTACCCACTGGGAAGGTTACGACCCTTCCTGATGTTTTTTTTAGGTAATTCCCAGGTGAATTGTACCTGTAATCTTGTTACTGCTTGTTCCAAGTGGTCTGTCTGCATTCTAAACTGTTGAGCTATACTGGACTGTACAGCTGCCAATGTTCTTTTTTCTGAAAATAATTGTCAAACTGTCCTAGTTGAGGTCACAGGTAACTTTCCATGATATATACTGTTATACAAACATTGTGTTGAATGATTTTTGTATGTATTCAACACACAATGCTTATTTATTACTGGATTTTGTTGTTTTTTCTTTCTTTTTTTTATCAGGCATTGAAATACCAGCTGCTCTCTCTGTACTAAACAGTTAAACAGAAGCACCTGCACAAAAACACACACCAAAGACTTTTCCTATCTAGAAAGCTTGACAGATCGATCAATCAATACAAGTTTATACAGTTAAAAGCATAGATAATCATGAAAAATCTGGTTTCAAGCAGGTGTACTCAAACTTTTGACTGGTACTGTATATATATATATATATATATATATATATATATATATATATATATATATATATATATATATATATATATATGCTTTCAGTTGTTCAGATATTTGTAGTGTACTCAATAAAACAAAAAAAATTACATCAGACTGTTTCTCCTTTCATTATACTATTTACAGTGTTTTGAATACAGTAGTCAGAAAGACTGCTGCGGGGCTTCTAGGTATGAGCATATCTCCGGTCCTTCTAGTGTTAATAATGGTTTTTAACCGCCTACTCGCTTTTGTTTTGATTACTGTAGTGGTGATTGGGGGACATTTTGAATGTCTGTTTATTGTGGGGAGTTTATACCGTCCATCGCTTACTGCGGGTGAATCACATAAACATAAACACGCCCGTTCAAAGCGATGGCGACTGTAGCATGGCCATTGGCAAAATGACAGGGCGAATCACACTGTTCCAAATTAGATTGGATTTCAAAGCTGATGCAGAGCTTTACATAATGTAAGAGCAATTCTTCAATGTCAGCTGTTTTATTCAGGAAAACAGACAGGACAAAGATCTTCTAAATAACCTCATTTAGAAGCGTGTTGGTTATTCAGGCCTCCTCATCAATCACTACCCTTTCTCTCTCAAGATATATGTTTTCATTTTAACTATTAGTTGTAAAGGACAAGGGTCTATCTTTCACCTCTAATGGAATTATCAGAGGATACATTTGCAGAAATTGACTTTTGTCTATTGTCACTTATTTTTTCCATGCCTATAGAATCCTACATAGGCCCATGTGTGCAATTTTTTTACTATTTTTCATCCATTTTGCATGGGAGTACCATCTTTAAACAACTTCATTGCTGAATATGTTGTTCAGCATTATGAGATGGGATACATATTCAAAGATGATATTGTTTACACAAAGCAGGAAATATTAACTTAAAAAGAGCGGAATTGCACAAGTGTGCTTACCTAGGATTCAAAGCACATAGAACAAATAAAAATGTGGCCATAGACAATTTCATTTCTTAAAATATACCCCCTATGGTAGTTCCAAGGTGAAACAACTTTCATAGTAAACATTTCATTTGTTCACTTCTAGGGAAAATTCCTATTGTATAAACCCTTGTGCTTTTTAAAACAGAAATGTAAAATGGAAGTCTGATGCGAAATGTATTGTGTGACAGGAGCTTGGCTGCCAATTGCATTACATTGGCATTGAAAAGGTCTGAAAAGGTCACTAGAATCTCCCTGTGAATTTTCCTTTAAAGTATGTCATGTTTTTAAAAAATGTCCCTAGAAATCTAAATAAATCTTCAGACCTAAAGGCACAGTTTTTCTTATACTGTATTCCTATTGCTAGTATTTCTAGTCACTACATTATTAACAGTATTTAAAACATGTATATGGCTTTCCTTACTATTTGTATCGATTAATTATACAATTCAACCAAAACTGCAGATTTGTAGAACTCAATAATTAAAAGAAAAAAACAACAAAAAAAAAAAAAACATTTAACATACATAAAGCACCCAATTCTTTCCAGATCACCGTTATATGACCAAAAATAATTTCATTGTTTTATAATTGTTTTATTTTCAGTAGATGTAAAAACTATTTTGAAATAATTTTATTTTAATTTGAATTGGATACAATGCAGCATTCGTAAGACATTCATAAAGGCTACAGAACACTATACTATGTGTAGAATCCTTCATAAAAACAAAACGATTGGTATATAAGTAAATAAACAATTCAGATATTTATTTAAGGGCTAATAAGTAGACTGAAGTGGTTTAACTTGTTCAATTAAAAAACAAGGAAACTGTTAAAAATAAGAAGATATTCTGGGTTATTGTTTCTTGCGAATAAATGTAAAACAGTCCAGCATGAAATGCAAGAAGCCATTATTTAAACCTACACTTACATATTTCATCTGAAAAATGTGTCTTTTTGTAAAGGTCACTGAGTGGGGAGCTAGCAATGTGGTTGACACTCATTGCTGAGTACACTCAGATGATGAGTCCCTGGGGAGACTGTTACACATGAAGCACACAATCAGCAGGTCACTGGAGACACCCTGACCTTTGCTGTCACTGGAATCACTGTCAATCAATAAACCTGCTCTGAATACGTACCTCAAACAGAAAAAAGAGAAAAGTAGTCTCTACAAATACAGTCTTGTCTATGTTCCTATGAACCTAGGGTATATAATTTATTTTATTTTTGTTATATAATGAAAGATAGGTGGACAGCCAGTTTATCTCATTACAATTTTAAATGCATAAACTAGACACAGAAAATAAGCAAAAAAATTGATCTTCAAACTGTACCAGCAGATGTCTAAAATGTCAAGTTCCCACTGCTAACCAAGGCTTTAAAATCCATTTTGTATTTAATGTGTTTTGACTCTTTGCTTTTTATCCTTATAGTGGGATATGGAATATTCCAAATACAAATAGAAATAACAAGGTATGTTGTTTCCTGGTACTTCCTGTGCTATCTGTTGATTTATGTCCAATGGTCTAGCTGCAAAAAGACCAACTGAGCTCGCGAAATGAAGTCAATACCATGAAGCAACTATTTTTTTTTTCCTTCAGTGATGTTAATTGAAAACAAAGTGAACTAAAGTTAAGTAAAACAAGCAAAGAACCAAAGGATTTTCACCACAATGAAAAGTGGATCAGTATGTTTATTAAGGTAATCAATCAATCAATCAAACTTACAGACCTACATCACTAAGCATAATAAGAACATGGTTAGCACTGCTTTGAGGGGTAGTGTTTTTCCTTGGAAAAAAGATGAAGAGTAGGAGTATGCCGAGTAATGGACATAATAAAGTATCCATAACAAGTATTCAGATAATTTTGAGACTGAGTAACAGATTTTTAGGGGACTTCTGGTTTTAATCCCGCCTACTTTCAGTGTTAAAAAACACAGTAAGATTTGAAAACGGTCAAACGCTAATGTATTAAGTAAATTAAAAGATCAAAATCTGGGTCCACACTTAAGTGATTCAATACTGTTGGTGAAATGTGTTGGGAGAAATATCTGTCAACTTTATGCATCCACACGAATCCAAAATTGCCCACTTGTGACAGCATATATTTGGACTAATAGTGGTTGCTGCAGCGCTGCCAATGGGTCCCCAGCCAAGACTTGGAATGACTGGGATTCAAACCCCATTCAGATGAATCGTCCTGCACTACAAACAGCTTTGTCCATGTATGTCACTGGGACCTTGAGAAATATAAAATATTTATCATGCTAGGAATAACTAATGCAAAAGGTTATGCTGGTTGCAAATACACTGTATAGGTTGTAGTACATATGCCCAATTGTGGTTCATAAGGAAAACCTCCAGTCAACGAGTCAGGGAACAAGGAAATGGTTGGCAACCACTGTGTTAAATGAATCTCAATAATCATTGTTTCATATTTACCACAAAATCAGACTCTGCCCCTTAATTAGACATAAGCAAAGTACTGTCCCTCACAGTCGATTTATCAATTCAATCTGCAATCAGAAATCATCTCAGTGGAATTGTAGTTCCATAATCTCTTCTTCAATATTTTATTATTTCAGATAAATGGTGCCAGTCTAATGACAGCTCGGAAGAGTTAAAACCAAATGGATTTAAGCCAGCATTAGAGTTTATATGCATTAGACAACATTAACCCTATACCGCATACTAGGAATGACTATAAATTGTTCATGTAACCAACAACTTTCTATTTTTGTACTTGTAGTTTAATAACCATAAATCACAAATTAAAACCCAATATGTCAACAGAAAGGTATTGAGTAGACCTTACCAATGATCTGTTTTGTTGTAGGGTGTTTTATAGATTTTGTTTTATAAGCAATGCCTCCAAAAAAAATGGAAATATGAGTACATGGGATATGTGAAATTGTATGAGGATTTCAAATATTTAATCAGAAATAAAATTGCTTGTACAGTTGCAGAGCTACATAAGGTTTTGCAAAACAAATGCATAAAAGAGCCAAAATGGCACATGTAGAACTGAAAGTAAAACTGAATAAACCTGGAAATATAATACAATCCCATTTGTGTAAAGTTAATTATTTATGTGTAGAGGTCTCAATATGTATGTGTGGAGAAGTGGGTTATAGTGCACAGGTGCAGAGATGATGCATTGCTCCAAACAACGACAAACACAGTACCGATAAAGTGCTGTTGTCTTTATTTATTTATTTATTTTTAAATTTAAAATCCAATGGTCATAACTGACCAACAGAAACTATAAAGGAGTACAGGTAGTACACAATTAGGAGTACTGCTCTGTATCAATAGTGCACGGGACAGTCCCAAATGATAATACACAAATTCACAAATAGACACACACAGACAAAACATACACGGTCACAAGTCCTCAGTGAGTGCAGTAGTGCTCGTGGTGAATATACAATTATTGTGTTTTAGTGCAGTGATGTATGTGCTGGCCTCTGGCAACAGCTCCGGAACGTGTTTAGCCATCTAATAAATAACAAGCAACATTTAGACAATACAACAATATGGGTCCTTAACATTAACCAAAACGAAGGAACAGATTATGTTGCTTCGACCCCTATTTCTACCTTGGTAAATGAGTGCAGCCGCTCCTCCAATCCACAGCTGCCACATCATTTCCCTTCAGGGTCGATGAGTTAATGTACCAAATCTCCGTCCCTTTTCTAAATGACCGACTTCCTTTTAACCCTAGGAACGAAGTGTCAGGCCAAGCAGTCCATGGTACTCTGTTCCCATTACTTAGCGCTGTAGTGAAAGAATTAAGCTGACAAATGGTTGTTGATTCAAAAGCACTTTATTTACAAGAAAGATATATCTCCAATACAATCATATAAGTACAAGATTTAAACTGACTTCGGACAAGGCCTCAGTGCAGCTCACTGCATACGTTTGTATCAGAAAGCACTGATATCCATGGAGTCAATTAGAAAGAGATAAAAAGACTGACAAAACTTTACAATGTTTAGTATTTATACCTTTGTAAACAAGTGTTAACTTCACTCCCATTTGTCTTACTTCTGTCCAATGATAGGGGTTTCCACGCTATCATTGCACACTCCCTCAATGGTGGTAAAAGGGGGGGTTGCGTACCACTTTGTACCTAGCAGGGCGCATCCATCTTGTCTTTCAGTTCTCCTCCCCCATCTCACACTATCTCTGCTAATTTCCTGCCTTTTGGTGTTTAGCTCAGACAACCATTTGTGACTTTAAGTTGTGTTAGGCTGTGCAAAACTGCATGTAGCTGGTTTTGCCAATGGTAAATGAAAGAACTCGAAACTTTACACAAAAATATATTGAAATTTAATATAAAAGCATATTAAAAAACGGAATTAGTAAACACATTAAAACAACTATAAAAACACAATTTAAACATAGTGATCAAAACCAACTTAACTATAAAAGACATACATACACATAATATAAAACTTATAATTAATAACATAATTAATACCTCATGTAGAAAAGGTTGGGACAGAGATTTACCACCAATAATCATTGTCTTTCTGTCACATATCCCACTGCTCAGTGGAGCCGAAGGAACGTATGGTTGAATATACCTTTCCCATCACTTCCCCTCTCCCAGGAAAAATAATCTGCATTTTGGTGGTCTTTGCCCGCGTGGTGTATCATGTGGTACATGAAGAGCTGCAATGCCAGATACTACTGAGTTATCCGGGCATTGCTGTCCTTCACTGTGCTTAACCACTTGAGTTTTGTGTGGTCTGTGACAAGATCAAATACATGTCCCAGCAGGTAATATAGTACAGAGTGAGTAGCTCGTTAAATGGCCAAACACTCTTTTTCAACCATGGAGTAGTTGCACCCCCGAGGAAGCATATTTTTACTGACATAAAATATTGGATGTTTACTCCATCAAACTTTTGGGACAAGACCACACCCAAACCCACATCCGATGTGTTAGTGTGGAGGATGAATCTCTTGATGAAATCTGGTGTGATGAGAGTGGGGCCTGGCAGAGTCTTTGCTTAACAATGTCAAACGCCCCCTGACACTCTACTGACCATTTAATTAAATTTGGTGCACTCTTTTTGGTGAGGTCGACTAAAGGGTTAACCACTGTGGCATACTCGGGGATAAAGAGGTGGTAATAAAATCCCAGTACCTGAGTCTTGGTTTTGGGGATCGGCATGTCTACCAAAGCCTGGATTTTGTTGACAACGGGTTTCATCCTTCCATTCGCCATTAAGAATCCCAAAAATTGAGTTTCTGATTTGGCAAATGTGCATTTTCCCAAGTTAGCTGTCAGCCGGGCTACATTTAGACTCTGAAGGACACTTCATAACACCTCTATAACAAGGAGAATAATGTTTTTTTCAGCATTACAATGTGTTAGTATACTACCCTTTAGCACTGACATACATATGTACCTTTTTAACCATTCATAACATTGTAGTTTTATACCTATGTAAATATCAATATATCGATACCTCCCAAAATAGACATATTGTTTTCACCACTGATGGATGTACATTTGCTGAAAGAATATGTTACACATTCAATACTGTACAAGTCCTTTCTACCATTATTTTGCTTTCAAATCTTTTCTAATTTATCTTATATTTATCGATTACTCTCTTATCTTGTCTGTCTGTCTATTTACCATACACAAATAGCTTTCCCTCACTTTATTCATTATTTGATCAAGTAAAAAAAGAAGTTATATCTATAACAAAAACATTGTCAATGTAAAAAAACAAGTTAGAAAAATGCAACAGCCATTTAAAGAGGTGATATCAAGCACAAAAGCTCAAGTTAGGAGAAGCAATTGGGGCAACCTTGTCAAGGATCAAGCAAATAGGCACAATTGGAAAGGTGCTGGAGCCCAACATTCACACAATTGTTGCTTCTAACTTGGCTTCTTTTTTTCATCGCTCCACTTTACAATCAAATGCTCTTTGTACAACTTGAAGGGGCTTGTGACCATTCCCTTATCAGCTCAAAAGTCACATCTGCAACAAAAAACATTTACAATGCACAACCAAAAGAAAAGACTCCAACACCCCAGCCCTGGATTTGCAATGCCTGCCCTGCCCTGTCACTTCCCATACACTTGTCTTGCATTCTCAGTATCCCTTGCACTCGTTGCCGTTATTGGTCTTGTTCATCACCTTCATTGTTGGATATATATTGCTTCATGCTCTTTCACATATTCTTTTATGTATGGGCTAAATGTATGTGCCCTGATCTACTTATGCCTTACCTGCATGTTGTCTGTGTGTCTTCCCAAAGCATACTTGTCTGTGCCTGTGATGACGCCTCTCCCATTCCCTGTCTGTCTTTCTCTCTGTAGTAGTGCTTGTAAGGATAACCAAGAACACTTCAGTCTGGTTTGAGCATTTTCCTTGGCATATATTTGTCTTAGCATCTTTATTCTGGTTAAACCCTGCTGATAAAGGAATGAGCATTTCAATCTAAAGTGAAGCAATAAAGTGGAGTGATAAAAAAAGAAGCCAAGTTAGAAGCAACAATTGTGTGAATGTTGGGCCCCAGCACCTTTCCAATTGTGCCTATTTGCTTGATGCTTGTCAAGGGCCCCAATTGCTTCTCCTAACTTGGGCTTTTGTGTTTGATATCACCACTTTAAACAGCTGTTGCATTTTTCTAACTTGTTTTTTTTACATTAACAATTTTGTTATAGATACAATAAACAGGACTATTATTTCGGGATCAGCCCAGGGATTATAAATATAAGTAATACATGCCACTGTATTACTTACCAGCATCATTATTTACTGTTTGTTTTGTCATCAGGCACTGGACATAAAACAAACAAACAAACAAAAAAAAAAACGTTGCAGCTGGATTACAATTGTCTGTCTGTTCTTTGATCACCTGCACCTGCACACTATTAACCACTTTGCCACAGGTCTGCTGTAGTGTGATGTGTAGAAACAGTTCCTAGCGATTTTGCCTCCCTAACCCACGGGAACGCCAGGTCCAATGTAACTTTCTCTGTGGAATTTG
Organism: Polyodon spathula; assembly: GCF_017654505.1. Taxonomy (NCBI): domain Eukaryota; kingdom Metazoa; phylum Chordata; class Actinopteri; order Acipenseriformes; family Polyodontidae; genus Polyodon; species Polyodon spathula. The sequence goes on from NC_054543.1 coordinate 24,169,804, forward strand.
CAGCAAAGATTGCTAACATATGGACAGCTAGGATGCAAATCTGTACTCCCCTGACTGTATGATTCACCCTGCACACCATGCAGTCGTTTCTTTGTCCCAGGAATCATTTTTGTTAAGATTTCAAAAACACTAGAAAAGCAGTCTGGAACTGTACAACATTCAATGCCAAAATATTGCAAAAATGACCTGCACATTACTCGCAGTTTAAAATATTAAAACACTATAATAATATTCACAATCTACAGTGACTTCATTTAAACTCAAAAGACCCACAATTAACAAAGACATCATTAGAGAGACATGGCATTTCTTAGGATTTTTTTTTCCTATATTATTTTACTTGGCAATTTCCACAATTAGCTTAAAATTTAATTTTACTGTTTTTGCAATACGTGGTGTTTATGATAATTATGAGTGGTCATTGAATCGGTTGTTCTAATATTGAGCTATTGTCATTTTTTATCTCCCTTTATATGGCTTTGGTCTGTCATTGAGCTTGGCTAGAGAATCTAAAATGCCTTCCACATTCCGTTCAAATCATGTGACAATGTGACCTTCAACTCTGCCATCTCCACCTACTCTATATGTAAATAGACAGAGAGGAGGCGGGGGCTGACAGAGCAGAAAGGTTGTACTGTCACGAGCCTTGAATGGAATGAGGCACATCTCTAGACAAACTCAAAGCAGGTACAGGCAGATGTAGGATGCAGTGTCTGAGGATGACTGTCTATTCGACTGCTTATCGCCTTATATCTGTGAGCACGAGTAGTGATAGCCCAGGAATTCACCAATCAGGAGATTAATCTTTTTCATAGAACTGGATAATCACAGTGGTTCACTGAGGCACAGTGCCAAGACTCAACAAGAGAAAGCCATATGCCCAAAAGCTGGCAAAAAGCAATTGTCTTACCAGAAACCACTTTCTCACAAAATATCTTGGGATTCCTGAATAGGTAATAATCTGTTACTTTTATAAAAATGAAAATACATTTTAAAAATTGCTTGCAGCTGAACTACATATTGTAGCAAATCACATCATATTCTCCTTCAGTAAAGAAATTCATAGCCAAATGTTGCATTTGGGGTAAATAATTGACGCCAACATGACCTTATACAAAGCCCTAACTTTACTTCTTTTAAAGAAGCCACTTCTCTGAATGTCAAGACTTAGTCAGTACATTGACTTTGAGTAGCATGAATGATTTAGAAAAGGGCAGCCACTTTTTGGTAACGTAGCACACTTGTGCAATCTCTAGAATCTGCAATTCATATTTTAAAACAAACTTAAAACCCATACAACTGACATGGATTACACCCAAAACGACAAGGAATTTCATCGCGCTGGATTGAATACCTTTGAGGGATAACACTGTTTTATGCCAATTGAACTTACAATGTGGACAGCTGAATTTATGTCAGTTTAAAATGCGTCAGTTGTAAAATAAACAATAGCAGAAAGAATAGTTGGAATTATATGTGTGGTGTTGTTGTTGACAGGGACTACATTGAACTCCTGACCTGTGAAGGCATGATATAACAGGAACAGTGTGCCCCGGACTGGATAGTTTCACAGTTCATTCCAAGGTCAGTCGGAAGTTGGCCATCCAAAAAGGGGGCAAAGCCACAATATTAGAAGTCAAAGCCTTACTCCGATAGGCGATGTGTCATTCATGGATTAGAGGAGACATGTTTGCACGCGCTAAGGGGCCGTGACTGAAAGTATATCAGGGGTTTTGGCTAAGTGATCTGTTTCTTTGTTATGGTTACTGGCGGACCTGTAAAAGCAGTACAGATATAAAATAACCGTGAGTGTTTTGTGTTTTGTTTGTTATTGTTCTAACTGTCATTGTTTATTCATTGTTAGACTGCTAACACGAGTCATGAGCTGTCGCTAAAGGCCAGCACCAAATCCAGACTACACTGCAGTACTGTTTCACAATTGTTGTATAGCACCACCTGCACAAAGAGCACTCAATGTTTGGATAAGTGATCGTGTCTGTGTTGTGTGTTATTATTACTGCATTATTAATTTGTGACTGAACCCCGTGGTTTAAATGTTAACCTATAGGTGGGGTTCAAGGGGCAGAGCTAGGCACCAACAATCTATCGTCTCCTGTCATCAATTAAATCTACCTTATTTAAACATCACCTCTAGTCACCTCTACCTAGCTGTCTTGTGTTCTTTCGTTTTGAAGACCCATCAACTTTCTTATACCTCAATAATGGAATACTTACAGCAGTCGTCATCGGATTCAGAGGATTCCCTGGATTTTCTGTCATTACCAGATCATTCTCCTAAAGCTTCAATCCAGGGTCCATCCAGTCTCTGTTTTTTCTGCCCTTCTGGTATTTCAGTTACATCTGATCAGGCTCTCGATCAGGCTCTCGTCCAGGTTCCAGTTCAAATGTTGCCTACCATTCCTGCCACTCAAACATCAAATCTGCGCCGATCCAAGCGACTTCAGCCTCAGGATGCCCCTTCGTATCGATTGATTTGGAAGGACTGGCCCATGAATAAATTGATAAAAACCCTCCTTATAAACGGTAATGCTATTCCAGCAGGGAGTGATAGAGTCTCTTTTTATTCTCTATTGCAGTTCAGTCTCAGCAGAACCAGTCTTTCCTCTGAAAAAACATAATCAGCCACACCCAACCATTCAGCATCCTAAAACAGACAGCAGGCAGTCAATTCTGGATAAAATCACCCCCACAACTAGCATCGCTAACCAGCAGCCAGCCATTGAAAGCCAACATTCGCAAATATTTAACGAGATAAAATCATTTATGCAGCCTTTTGCCGATACTCTATCTTCGGTCAGTTCTCAACTGTTGGATCTAGATAAAAGGGTGTCTAATATGGAACAGGGAAAACAATCTACAGCGCTATCATTAATTCCAGCATCAAATACTGCAGCGCCGCCTACAGCTTCTTCCGGTCCAGCCCTAATTTCAGCCAGCGAAGCAGATCCTCCAATATACAACCTCGCTACTGCCTCTACATACGGATCCTCCTCTCCAACTGCAGCTAGACGTCACACTATATCTCCACAAATCAGACATAACATTCTCGAAGGTAAGCACATTAATCTTATTTCACTATTAATGACAACTTCAGAATTCTTGGACCATAGAGTAGTGGATTGCGGAGATTTGGCAGTAACTCTAAAATCCAGAGATCCCAGACTGCTTAAAAATCTTACATTAGGGGAATTTGTCCTTGATTTCTCCATATTGAGAGATGTGTTATGCTCGGTATATCCTAACCGGAGAGCTGAATTGGACTCATATGAATACTACATCGTGGAGCTGTCTGTCAGATACGGAGGGACTATGTTTTTTGAGTATCATAAAGCATTCTCTGCAAAAGCAGCAGCAATATTGGCAGCAGATAATCACATCATCAGTTGGGCACAACCTGACCCAGATCTATTTAACAGAACTTTTGGTGGTCTAAAAGCTAAAGCATGTGGGGTCTGCACTTCAACAGCTCACTCAACATCCCTCTGCCCTAAGCTGCAATTGCATCAACTTCTAAAGCACCCGGTTTCGTCGCTAATTCATACAGATCTTCAGTACCTAATCCTATACATTCTTCAGCTCCCCTCGATCAATCCACAAGGAAAGACAAATACGGGCGCAGTATTAGATTTTCAGGAGGAAGACAAATCTGCAACAATTTCAATACTGGCTTCTGTTCGAATAGGCAATGCAATCTTATCCACATGTGCAGCAATTGCGGAGACGCTCTCGCTGATACAATCTGCCCTTTAAAACGCAAGTGACTTTCCCCGATGCTCACAGTCTTTACTCCTGTAATCATCCCGACAGTAATTTAATTAATTACCTGATCGACGGATTAAACAAAAAAAAAAAAAAGGTTTTTCAACCGGTCTGACTCAAATTCCTTCTTCCTCGTTCAAAAGCAAAAATCTTTATTCAGCGACTCAAGAACCACAATTAGTGCAATCTCTCATCGAAAAAGAAATTATAAAAGGATTTATAGTCGGTCCATTTTAGCTCCTCCTTTTCCAGTATATAGAATTAATCCTATTGGCATTGCCACAAGGAAAATGTCAGGAAAAAAGTGTCTCATTATTGATTTATCAGCACCACGGGGGTCAAGCACCAGCAGCATTAACTCATTAATTCCCCAGATCAATTTTCCCTGCATTACATCAATATTGCAGACGCAATACATTCAATTAAATTAGCAGGTCGTGGTTCCTGGTTAGCAAAAGCAGATATAGCAGACGCATTTAAATTAATGCCAATCCATCCATCTCTCCATCACCTGTTTGGTATATGCTGGGAAGGGAAGTTTTATTTTGCCACCCAATTGACTTTCGGCTGCCGCAGCAGCCCGAAGATATTTGACACCCTGTCGGAAGCATTATGCTGGATTCTTCTTAACATCTATCAGGTCCCGTTCTTACTCCACTTGCTGGATGATTTTTAATAATTTCTCCTCCTTCAGATGCACCAGCAGAAGCGATTTCCAATCTTAAAAGCTTATTTTCTGAAGTTGGCATTCAGCTTTCAGAAGAGAAATCAATCGGTCCCCTTCATTCTTTGGAATTCCTTGGAATCATTCTAGATACGGAAAAGTTTAAAGCCAGCCTGTCTGAGTCTAAACTTAACCATATTCGTTTGCTCATTGAGGATTTTCATATCCGTAAAACAATTAAAAAACGGGCACTGCTTTCATTGCTGAGTTACTTTAACTTTGCAATACATATCATTCCACAGGGGAGGATGTTTATATCTCGGCTGCTAGCGCTGGCATCAACAGCAAAAAAATAATAAATCTGGACTCCTATATAAATATCTCCTCAGAAGCTAGGAAAGACATTAAAGTGTGGTCAGCACTGGAACGGTCTCTCTTTCTTACGATGATTTAATTTCAGCTCCACATGATATGGCTTTATTTACTGATGCCTCATCTCTGGGATTCGGAGGTCTATTTAACAATCAATGGTTTTGCAATACATGGCCTGAGGAAATCGAAAACATATCTCCTCATCTAAAATCCACAGCTCTGCTAGAGATATACCCAATAGTAGCAGCTGCCCAGCTATGGGGTCATCTCCGGTCTAAGAAATCAATACTATTTTACTGTGATAATTCAACTACAGTGCATATTATAAATAAAGGACGTTCCTCTTCCCCCTCTTATCATGTAATTGCTGCGGCAGCTAATTTCCAAATTCCACAGTTTGCTGCCCACAGCTCTGCAATATCCAGCAGCAAAGTCAACTAAATCCAACTATTAATAAACTTCTTAATTCAGCTCAAGATTACATGGCATCAGCACTTGCCCAATCTACCAGATCCATGTACTCTACAGGTTGGGCATGTTATGTAAATTTTTGTTTACAAAGCAGGATTAATCCTACTCTCAACCAGGACTGGATCATAGCATTCATAGTGCATGCAAAGGAATCTCTACATCTGGCACCAGCTACAATCAGACTATATTTGTCAGGAATTCAGAATCAATTTTGTTTGATGTCCATCAATACCCCAACTCTATTATCAATTCCAGCGGTTCGTCTCCTTTTACGAGGAATTTCTAAGTGCTCTCTGACTACTTCTTCTGCTCGCCTGCCTATTTCTATTTACATTTTCAGTAACTTGATTTCAATTCTGCACCATGGCTATTTTTCTCCATTTGATGATTTAACTATGGAAGTCATATTTCTATCTGCATTTTTCAGGTTTTGAGATGTTCTGAATATACAGTACCTTCTAATGCCAGCTTTCCTACCTTCAGTATCCGTTGCAGTGAACTCAAGCTCATCCCAGATTCTCATTTCATCTTATTTCTTCGTATTTCAAAAACAGATCAGCTGCGGCAAGGATAATGTATTCAGCTTTCTAAGATCAACTCTCCTCTGTGTCCCTTCACTTCTATGTTGAAGTACATTGCAGAACACAAGGCCATTTCATCCTCCGACCCTTTGTTTATCAATTCAGGCTGGTCCGTTGTATCAAGGCATTGGTTTTCAACACACCTTTCCACTGTGGTGTCTAGAGCAGGTCTTCCTTTGCAATTCTACACTCCTCATTCATTTAGAAAAGGGGCAGCTACTTCAGCTGCAAAAGCCAACATTAACCAGCATTTAATAAAAAATGTGGGGCGCTGGACTTCTTCATCAGTTGAAACTTATATTCGTTCTTCATCATCTGAAATATCCTCCGCACATCAGTCCATTGCTAGTATGTCCGGAGTGGGGATGACCTTTCTGCCTGAGCCACCAAAGATTTCTCCCTAAGAAATAAAATTAAAAGGTTTTTTTTTTTCTTTCCACTGTGCAAAGGGTCTTCGCAAAGTCATTAGGGTACAGTATACTAACCCCTTTGTCACATTAAGTGTTTGTTTTCTTTTGTCTAAATGTCTTCTCTTTTCTTCTTTCTTATGCATTGGCGGTTCTCTCTTTTTTCTTCTTCACGTTGCGTCAGCGGGGAGCCGGGGGTCCATCTTTTGGGGGGTTAGTGATTCCACTTTCTCCAACCCTTTGTTAAGCTCTGCTTCATTTACCTCATAGAGGAGGGTTCATGAGTCAGAAGGGACCCCCGGCCAAACCCTTCCATCTGCATGTATGTTTCTTTTGGGATTCTTCTTTCAGGTCTGATGCCTCTATGTGAGGGTCCCCAAGCGATGGCATCCCTCGTGTTTGTCGGGTCTCCTCAAAGACGATGGCCCCTCTCCTGTTTGTCGAGTCTCCAAAGAGACGGAACCCCCCTTCTATTATGTTGGGCTTTGAAGAGGCAGAACACCACGCATTATATGTTTTAACAAATACTAACTTTATGTTTTCTTTCTGGTTCGCGAGCCTTTTCGTATGTCGGGTAACCTCAGAGATGGTGCCCCTCTTGGTATGTCGGGTCACCTCAAAGACGGTGGCCCCCCTCCTCTTTTTCGGGTCTCCTCAGCGACGGAACCCCCCTACTGTATATGTTGGGTCAGGAAGAGCCGGAACCTCTTTTGTGTTAACAACACTACTTCATGTTTTTCTTTCCGGTTCGCGAGCCTCTTCGTATGTCGGGTAACCTCAGAGACGGTGCCCCTCTCGTATGTCGGGTCACCTCAAAGATGGTGGCCCCCATCCTGTTTATCATGTCTATCGATCAAGTAAATGTTGGGCCTTAAAGAGGCGGAACCCGTCTCTCCATGTGTATATGTTTACTAAAATACTATCTATGTTCAATAAATACTATGTTCAATAAATACTATCAGGGGCCATAGCTCCGCCCCGTGAACTGAGCAATGGATATTGCTGTGTGGAGCCAGTTATTATTATTTACCAGCAAATAAAGAGCTGTTTAACTGTGAACTGTGTTGTTTCAAATCATTCCTGAGCACTGCATCAGACAGTAATATGAACAGAGAGCAGTGTGAATAGAGAGCAGTATTAACTGTGTTTTAAATGGCACCCAAAAATATTCCTATCCTTATATTCATAGTTCAATTATTGCATTTTCAAAAGTCTACAAACTATTCTTCTAAGTAAAGCTAACTAATTTTTTGATGGTCAGTTTTGAAGTAGTGCCGATAAGTATTCTAATAGTCAAACAAACACTGCTTGAAATGTACAGTGCAGTCTACACCCCCTTGAACTTTTTTCTCATTTTGTTTTTGTTTAGGTCGGAGCTCTGACTGGGCCATGTAAGGACATTTACCTTTTTGTTCCTTAGCCACTCCAGTGTAGCTTTGGCTATGTGCTTTGGGTTGTTGTCATGCTAAAAGGTGAACTTCTGTCCCAGTTTCAGCTTTCTTGCAGAGGGCAGCAGGTTTTCCTCAAGGACTTCTCTGTACTTTGCTCCATTCATTTTCCCTTATATCCTGACAAATGCCCCAGTCCCTGCCAATGAGAAACATCCTCATAACATGATGCTGCCACCACCATGCTTCACAGTAGGGATGGTGGTCTTTGCATGATGTGCTGTGTTGGGTTTGCGCAAAACATAATTCTTTGCGTTTAGGCCAAAAAGTTAAATTTTAGTTTCGTCAGACCACAAAACGTTTTGCCCAAGTGATTTTTTGCATACTTCAAACAGGATTCAAGGTGGGCTTTCTTGAGTAATGGCTTCCTTCTTGCCACCCTACCATACAGGCCACATTTGTGGAGTGTTTCTGATATTGTTGTCACATGCACACTTTGACCAGTCTTGGCCATAAAAACCTATACCTCTTGCAAAGTTGCCATTGGCCTCTTGGTAGCCTCTCTGATCAGTCTCCTTCTCACTCAGTCATCCAGTTTGGAGGGACAGCCTGATCTAGGCAGGGTCTTGATGGTGCCATACACCTCCCACTTCTTAATAATTGTCTTGCCCATGCTCCAAGGGATATTCAAGGCCTTTGTTTTTTTTTATACCCATCCCCTGATCTGTGCCTTTCAACAACTTTGTCCCGGAGTTCTTTTGAAAGTGCCTTGGTGCTCACGGTTGAGTCTTTGCTTTGAAATGCACTACCCAGCAGAGGGAACCTACAGGAACTGCTGAATTTATCTTGAAATCACGTGAATCACTACAACTTAACACAGCTGGAGGCCACTTAACTTGATGTGTGATTTTGAAGGCGATTGGTTAAACTTGAGTTAATTTAGGATTGCTATTAGGATTGCTATTACAACTTTCTTGAATATTTTTTTTCACTTGGGAGTTGTGGGGTAGGATGTGTAGATAAATTATTTTTTTTAATGCATTTTAATTCTAGGTTATAAGGTAACAAAAGGTGAACATTTTGAAAGGGGGTGTAGACTTTCTATAGGCACTGTATTTGGTGGTAGAAACTACCATATTCATATCCGATTTATAAATACAGGTAAATGACACCTGAAATAAATAACCCAATGTGGCAGTGAGGGCTGCAGGGGTGATGTCAGACCACGGAAACAGTACACAAATAAATGTACATATGGGGCTGAAATGACCTCAGTCATATATTTATTAAAGCTTTGAGTTTTGAGTTTTAAAATGTTTTGATGGGCCCACTGTAGTGAGTTGTTTTTTTCATAATTTTTCATATTTACACTCCTCAAATCAATACATTTGTTAGTAGGCCTATTAGCAATTTATTACACAGTGAAAATTTGTAAACAACTATTTCTTACAGTAAATAAACAAAACAAATAAATATTAATCTTTATTTTGTCATAGCAAAAGGTTTTGACAAAAATAACAGGTAATCAATAAACAACGATCAGGATCAACAACACGTCCTGAAAAAAATGAGAGAGAGAGAGAGAGAGAGAGAGAGAGAGGTATACATCACATCCGGGTAAACACGTGGTGAGAGTACAGGCAGTGAGGGAAATGTAGATCAGTGATCCTTGTCACGTTGTCTGAGCTTGGGCCACTCAATGTTGAAGATAAATATTCTTCACTGATATTTTCACTAGCACCTTATTCAGTAGAATAATTTAAATCGAAATCAGAATTCAATATAATTTCTAGTACTTCTTTCCCACAGAGCATTTCTTGCCGTTTTACAAACATTGTTGACATTTTGTGACTGGGTTTGTTGTGTGTAATTCTGTAAATATCTGATAGATGGTGCAAGAGACCACTATAAGGTGTTACAGACACCTAGTGTTGCAATATCAGATTATCAGTAGTTTTGTAGACTCAGTAATTCAAGTTCAAAATTCATGTTCAAAGTTCAAAATTTGCGGAACGTACCGGTACGTTCATACTCTCTGGGGACCATCAATTTAATGATGTACCAGTATGTTTGTACTACTCAAAGGGTTAAATTATAAAAACATAATAGTTTAACAAAACACACAATAAACAAAAGGGCACACGGGCCAAAGTAACATTATCAAACTATAACTTCCTGGTAGCATTCACCTTAACTCCTCTAACACTCTCTTCCTATGAACCTGGAAAGGTATTTTATTCTGTGGCTGGAGCCCTAATTACCTATTAAACAATTACCTTATTAAGGCTCCAGCCACATTCCCTCGAGTTACACCCACATTCTACTATAAAAGTGTTTCTCTCTGTCCTTTACTTAATGGGTATTTAATGGGGTACAAGGTTTATTTTACTCCTGAGAGATCTTATTGGAATAGAGTACAAATTATACTTTTTTCAATAGTAAGATTATTTCAATAGTCAAACATGAGAAACCCATATAGTAGCACCGACAGCATCCCAGATAGGGGACACACCTGATCTACCCCTCTGCACACCTTCAAATGGAGAGCTCAAAACCCGATTTACCTTCAGTATACTACAAATGTTGCTATAACAGGCGCAAGCTTTTGAAAATATATTATAATCAGTACATAGCAAACTGACTGGCCTCCAGTTCTTTATAGAGCAAAGGTCCCCTTCCTTAGGCAGCAAAGTCAGAACAGCTCTCCGGCAGCTGCCTCTCTCTGACACTCTCCTCCAACACTTGCAATAAATCTTCTCCCAGCTTCCCCCAAAAAGCCTTAAAAAACTGCACTGGCAAACCCTCAATCCCAGGAGCCTTCCCAATATGCAGTCTGCGAAGGGCAGTGAACAGCTCCTCCAGGCTGACAGGATCCTCAAGATCTCTTCTGCTCTCCTCAGGGACCTGTGGTAGTCCCTGGAAAAGCTGCTGTTCCTCCCCAACCTTGATAAACAGTTTCCACAATGTAAAGATGCTTGTAAAAATCTCTGTCACAGCGCCTGATTGCTACCAGCTGCTGCAGCTCTTCTCCAGAGTCCGTTTTTAAACAAAATATCTGTTTCCTCTCCGCTGCCTTTTTCTCTAAAATAAAGAAGTACTGTGATGGGGCATCGGTTTCATTGATTTGCTGGAAACGAGAACACACCAGCGCCCCTTGCACCCTCAAGTCTAACAACTCCTGTAACATTTTCTTTTTTAAACTGAGCTGCTCAATTAAAACTGTGTTCTTCTGAGATTCTGAGCTCTCAAGTAACCCCATAATATAAGCCTCCAGCTATTTCTTTACCTCACTATGGCTCAGAGCAACATCTTTAGTATACTTTTGGCAAAACTGTTTTATTTGAATTTTTCCCACATCCCACCATTGCTGCCATGTAGGCAAAGCAGCCCTTTCTCCTCTCCACTTTTCCCCCAAAAAATTAAAACAATTCATAAAATGAACATCTTTCAAATATCCTATATTAAAATGCCAAAAGGGGCTACACGTTCTAAAATCAGAAAAAATCGCTTTAACCAACATAATACTGTGGTCTGACAGCCCATTTGGTATTATTTTACAATTTTCAATAAAATGTATCTGATCTTTATATACATAGACCCAGTCCAGCCTGGCACGTGATATTATGATGTAGCCCACTCTCATCCAAGTAACTGCCAATCTCAACCTTTTTTATTCCTCCACACATCCACCAAGTCAAACAAATTCAAGATAGCAGAAAGCTCCAGAGCAGACTGGGGGTGTGGCTCTGCATGATTCCGATCAAACACATCGTCTTCAGTACAATTAAAATCTCTCTGCCCAATTCATTCGAGACATGGACTAACATACATTTTACACCCAACTACCTTCCCCACAGTAAGAACACATTCTTCCACAGATACGTATTCCTCTGAAACTATCTTCAGCCCATGCCTACGAGACAAGGATTCAAACGAAAACGGGGGAGCTCCCCTCCCCCCGTTTTGGGCCTTAATGGCCCTAAAAAGAGCACCAATAACGTGCAGTAAAACGTTTAAATTCAGTGCAATCAGTAAATAAAACTAGTCTATAAATAATAAATAAATAACAGATTCTCCCTTACCTCGCCCGCCACAGCTCACTCAAACATCCCGCACTCCCAGCAACAGAGAGAGAGAGAGAGAGAGAGAGAGAGAGAGAGAGAGACTTTGACTTTTAAAATTACTTTTTTGAAAAAATCGTGATGTACCATGGGCTCCAGGGATCAGTCTTGTAAACCCAGCTCATCAGCAGCTATCCATATCTTTACAAATAATGTGTATATGTAATAGATACATTAAAACAGATTTAAAGTACATGTTCAAAACTAATTCTCCACTTTCTGTTTCACAAACTACATCATCAACACACCACAAAAGTTCAAACATTTCCATTTTACAGACCATTTTATAATAAATAAATTATAGTTTAATTCTTGTTGCTAAAACCAGAGAAATCCATAGACAAACCATTAAAGATATTCTTTAGTTCCCTCAAAATCCACCCTTGCTATTCAGTCCTTCCTTGATAATTATGCAATTTCTGACCCCTGGCGTTTCTTTAACCCTACAGCCGGAGAGTATTCTTTTTTTTCACATGTCCACCATACATTCTCCCACATTGATTATTATTTTTTAGATAATAAACTTTTCCCTTCTGTTTGCTTCTGTTCTTATGATAGCATTGTGATCTCTGACCATGCACCTCTGGTTATGAAACTAGTGTTTCAAGATCAGGCAGACTACCGCCCTCCTTGGTATTTTAATTCACGACTACTTTCTGACCAAAATTTTGTAGAATTCATTTCTTCACAAATACATTTTTTCATTAGCACAAACGCTACATCTGATATCTCCTCCTCCACCTTGTAGGAAGCTTTGAAAGTCTACCTGAGGACAAATTATATCCTATGCTGCCCATGAAAAGAAAAAAACGAACAAAAAGTTTGTCAGAATTAACAACCCTTATTTCACAATTAGATAATCTTTATGCAGACTCACCCTCTCCTGCTTTATATAAAGAGAGACCAGAAGGAAATAAATGACCAATTTAAAGATTTCTAGTCCTCTCTTTATAGATCTGAATCCCGTTCTGAATCCTCATTAATAGACTGTTTTTTTTTCAAAACCTTGATATTCCCAACATTGACATTCAATCTAAAACCATGCTGGAGGAGCCCTTTACATTAGAGGAGGCTATTATGACCATGCAGAGTGGAAAGTGTCCTGGGCCTGGTTTGGTTTCTTTATAGAGTTATATAAAAAATTTTCCCAAAAATTCAGCCCTCTGCTGATTTCCTTGTTTTCAGAATCATTTACATTACCGTCCCTTCCCCAAACTCTTTGTGAGGCATCCATATCCTTGATATTGAAAAAATATAAAGACCCCCTTGAGTGTGGGTCAAGCCGTCCTATTTCCCTCCTTAACACCGATGTAAACATCCTGGCTAAAATTTTGGTATGACGTCTGGAATCAATTTTGCCTTCAATTATTTCTCCAGACCAAACAAGATTCATAAAAAATAGGCATTCGTTTTTTTAATCTAAGACACTTGTTTAATATTATGTATAGTCTTTCGACCTCCCACTTCCAAGAGGTATTTGTCTCTTTCAATGTAGAGAAAGCTTTTGATCGAGTTGAGTGGGACGTTGAAACCTTGCGCAGATTTTGCTTTGGTAACAATTTTATTTCCTGGGTTAGATTGCTATATTCATCCCGTCTTGACTTTGTTCAGACAAATAACACTTATTCTAAGTCTTTCCCACTCCAGTGTGGAACTAGGCAGGGCTTTCCTCTTTCTCCCCTCCTTCTGGCAGTTGCTATTGAGCCACTTGCAATAGCTCTTCGGAGTAGTCAACATCTAAGAGGGATATTTAGAGAAGGACAAGAGCAGCAGGTCTCTTTGTAGGCTGATGACCTACTTCTTTATATATCTGACCCTGCTGCTTCTCTCCCCCATGCCCTTTCCGTTGTAGAAATATTTGGTGTAATCTCTGGTTACAAGCTAAATCTACGTAAGAGTGAATTATTTCCAATTAATGCAGCTGCTCGTCAGTATCCACTAAATACCTTCCCCTTTAAGATTACATATGATCGTTTTAACTATTTGGGCATTTATGTTATGAGGAAATGTACTAATCTTTTTAAATCAAATTTAACTCCTCTTTTAGCATGCATTGAACAAGATTTTAAACACTGGTCTTTATTTCCATTATCACTTGCTGGTCATGTCAGTTCTGTTAAAATAAATACGCTTCCTAAATTCTCCTATCTCTTTCAGTGCATTTCAATCTTTATTCCTAAATCCTTTTTTCATAAACTTGATTAAATCATTTCAGCCTTTATTTGGAATAAAAAAGTTCCACGCATTCATAAAATCTTTTTACAGAGACCGAAACCAGTAGGAGGCCAGGCTTTGCCCAAATTTCAATTATATTACTGGGCAGCTAATATCCGCAATGTTTTACACTGGCTGCACATCCACCACCAGCAAACTACCCCAGCATGGCTATACATGGAGTCAGTCTCCTGCACCCCTACCTCTTTACCAGCCTTGATATATTCTCCAATCCCTCTACCAGCCTCACACTACACCACCAATACACTGGTGCGGTCGACCCTCAGAATCTGGACTCAGCTTAGGCGACACTTTGGTCTGCAGTCCTTCTCAGTAATGTCCCCTCTATGCAAACCATCTATTCCCTCCTTCCCTACAGGACAAGGCCTTCCATATTTGGCATAACCATGATATTAATTCCATCAAAGATTTGTATATTGAGGACACTTTTGCATCATTTCAACAGCTTTCTCATAAATTTGACCTCCCTCAAACTCATTTCTTTCGCTACTTACAAGTGTGGGGCTTTGTACGTAACAGGGTTCCCCAGTTTCCCACATTACCTCCAAATTCCCCAACTGAATCAATTCTTAATTTGACTCCAATTACTAAGGGCTTAATATCCCAAATCTATTTTAAAATGTTTGCCTTACATTGCTCGTCTTAAAAATACTCTGGGAACAAGATTTAGGACAAGCTATTGCAGATGAGAACTGGGAGCCAATGCTGTTCCAGATACACTCCTCTTCTATCTGTGCAAGGCATGGGCTAATACAATCTAAAATTTTCCATTGTATTCATTTGAGTAAACTTAAACTTTCCAAGATTTACCCTGAAACTGACCCAACATGTGACAGATGTAAACAAGCCCCTGCTACACTTTTATATATGTTTTGGTCCTGCCCCTGGCTAAACTCTTACTGGTCCTCTATTTTTGACACTATTTCACAAATTTTGCAGCTCCGCATTGACCTCATATCACTTACTGCTTTATTTGGTATGGTACCCAGCAGTATTTGTTTGCCCAAAGCAAAATCAGACATTGTGGCATTCGTAACTCTCCTGGCTAGACGTTTAATTTTGCTAAATTGGAAGCAAGCTGCCCCGCCCACTCACATTTGCTGGATTAGAGATGTGTTGCATTTTCTCAAGTTGGAAAAAATTAAGTTTACTCTTTGTGGCTTCACTGATAAATTTTATACAGCATGGCAGCCTTTCTTATCTTATTTTGATTGCCTCCAGCTCCCATCCCTTTCTTGATCTTCCTGTTTTGGTTGGGAGTCACCGCGGAGTCACCGTCATATGCCACTGCCATCAGTCATATTTGATAAACGGCAAGTTAAGTCATAAAATATTGGAACCACAACACCTGTTTATTTCTAACATTTACAGCTTTGTTACAAACAATTTAAAATCATCAGCACCTTGTCGAATCAGAACTGGAAAAGGGAAGCTCAAGCCCCTATTCATTTTCAGTACACTTAAAACATTACTGGATAACAATATATAGGCTATAAACTTGGGACCAATCCCAAAGACCTGTGTGGTTTTAAACTGGTACCTGTGATCAACACTGTGTAAAGATAGTCTAATGAAATAAGACAGGTATTAAAGCCAAACAGCTTAGAGGAAGCCACAATATTCCGTATACATGAGCACATCCCATGCAGTTCTGACAAAGTTGATTCTCATCTATAATAGTGCTGCAAGATGTATGCTGAATTCAAATTACAATCAGTACTACTGTGATCTCTATGAAACTTTATTGTGGTTCTGTCTGGAAAATAGAAGAGTGGCATGCTAGAGGTGGCTGTAATGCAGGGCTTAATAGGATTGGTTTGGTGTGGTGTCTATCTAGAGATGTTAATTGATTGAACTGGGAACCTGGAGAAGACACTTCTCTATTTAAGAACAAAGGAATGTGTGTTTGGGGTTGAGAAGAAAGAGCGGAGAAGGGCTGAGAGCAACAGGTTGTGCTTGTTGCCGTTATTACACTGAGATAGCCTTCGCTTAGGTGCTGTTTTGTTTTGTTTTGGAGGTTTCTTTTTTAGTTTAAACTTTTTGTTTGATATTAATAAATGTGTGAAAGTGCTAAACTGCACCTTTTCAAGTCTGGGTTTGCTATTTCTGCACTATACTACCACAAGAAGGCTCTCTCATGTTTTTCATTTAGTTTATAAGCTGTATACTGGAAGTGTCCAAGTTACCTTTCATCTTTGTTAGAGACACGTAACTATACCTACTGTATGCAGTAAAATCAAATCATGTGCCTACTTTTAAAATCCCTAAATTGAGGTCTAACATGGGACAACATGCCTTTGTATATCAAGCACCTCATCTTTGGAATTCATTGCCTTCAAGCATTAAAATGGCCTTTTAAATCACACATAAATATTTATTTTAAACCTAACCAAGGTTGCATTTATTAATGTGCCAAATAATTCTCTTTAATACCCATACAGCACTGTGACACTTCATATATGGGAATGACAAAAAAATGGAAGTGCACAACAGGTAAGACTAATGGAATGAATATGCAAAAGATACTGATGCTCTAGAGCAGGGGTTCTCAACCAGGGGGTCTGCAGCCCCCTAAGGGGCGTTGAGGAGGTTTCAAGGGGTCCTCCAAAAATAAACATCGAGAAGGTGGTGTAGTGGGTAAAACACATAAAGCTGTTATTAACCCTGAAAAATAAAGGAAATAAGAAGACAGCTTCTTTAATTTTGGTTTTATTTGTACTGGAAGTGGAGATATAACTCAACTGCATCATGTAATTTGTGCACATGTACTGTCCAATGGATGTTTGAAACCCTCCAAATTACAGAGACATTTAATTACCAAGCATGAAATATATAAAAACAAGCAACATTCATTTCTTGAGTGTAAGGCTAAAGAACTGGTTTATACTAACGCCTTAATGAAATCCACAACTACCGCTTACAGTGTCATTGTACATAGTGAGGCAGAAAATTGCTAAAGCAAAAAAATCACATACGATTGCTGAGGAGTTGACAATGCCATGTGCCATTGAAATTGTAAAGGAAATGTTTGGAAAGCAGAAGGCCAAGGAACTGGCAACTGTCAGAAGACATAGTTTCACAGTGCATTGATCGACTGAGTGACAATGATTTTGCTATAGACCTAGAATTCGAAGAATCCACAGACATTATTAAATGTCACATTTACTTGCCTATGTTCAGTATGTGTGGAATAAAGGAATACAGGGAGACTTTTTGTTTTGCAAGGAGCTCAAGACAACAACAGACAATATTTTCAAGCTGTTAGATGATTTTATCACTTCAGGAGAAATCAGCTGGACTATTGCATTGGGGTCTGCATTGATGATGCTACAGCAATGTTTGGAAAGTATTCTGGTATTGTGCAAAAAAATAAAAGCTGTTGCACCTTGTGCTATTTGGACACATTGCATTTTACACAAAGAGGCGCTTGCTGCAAAAGGTATTGAATCAGGTTTTCACAGTATTCTGAACACAGCAGTAACATTTATTAATGTTATTAAATCCAGAGCAACAAGCTCCAGGTGTTTCGTTGCACTTTGTGAGGAAGTGGACGCAGAGCACCATTCCTTGCTCATGCATACAGAGGTGAGATGGCTATCTCGAGGCAGAATGTTTACCTGTATATTTAATATCAAGGAAGAGTTACATACTTTCTTAGCTGATAAGAAGCACAAACTTGCTGAAGTTCTGAAAGATGATGTGTGTCTGGGTTACCTCACAGACATATTCAGTGAAACGAATAAGCTGAATAAAACTATGCAAGGTGGGAACACTCATTTTATTGACCAGCATGAAAAATGGATGCATTCAAAGGGAAATTACAACTCTGGAAAGTTTGTGTCTGTGGGGAGACTACTGACATGTTTGAGCTCTGACATTCTTTCATTCAAAGTAACATCCAAGGATCTGAAGGCCACTCTCGCCTTGGCTAATGTGAATGTTCATGACTCAACTATCAGAAAAATAATGGTATTCATGGAAGGATAGCCAGGAGGAAACCACTGCTCTCTAAAAAGAACATTGCTGTCCGTCTGAAGATCGCCAAACAGCACAGCGATGATCCACAAGACTTCTGGAACAATGTTCTTTGGACAGACGAGTCAAAGGTAGAACTTTTTGGCCTCAAAGAGAAACCAAACACTGCATTTGAACAAAAGAACCGTCAAGCAAGGTGGTGGGAGTGTGATGGTTTGGAGCTGCTTTGCTGCCTCAGGAACTGGGCGACATGCCATCATTAAAACAACCATGAATTCTGCACTGTATCAGAAGATTCTAGAGGACAATGTCAGGCCATCCGTCCATGAGCTGAAGCTGAACCGAAAGTGGGTCATGCAGCAAGACAATGATCCTAAACATATAAGCAGAATAAACAAAAGAATGGCTGCAGAAGAAGAAATTCCGTGTTTTAGAATGGCCTAGTCAAAGTCCGGACGTAAACCCCATTGAAATGTTGTGACAGGATCTGAAGCGAGGTATCCACACAAGGAAGCCCTCAATGTCACAGAGTTGAAACAGTTCTGTAAGGAGGAATGGGCCAAAATTCCTCAAAACCGATGTGAGAGACTGACCAACAGTTACAGTCATTGCTGCTCAAGGGGGTGCCACCAGTTACTGAATCTAAAGGTTCACATACAGTGCCTATAGAATGTCTACACCCCCTTTCAAAATGTTCTCCTTTTGTTGCCTTATAGCTTGGAATTAAAATGCTTTTTTTTCATTTACCTACACATCCTACCCCATAACTTCCAAATGAAAAAAATATTCTAGAAATTTCTAGAAAATTAATTTAAAATAAAAACTGAAATAGCTTGGTTGGATAAGTGTTCACCCCCCTTGTAATAGCAATCCTAAATCAGCTCAGGTGTAACCAATCACCTTCAAAATTACACACCATGTTAAGTGGCCACCACCTGTATTATAGTGATTCACATGATTTCAGGATAAATTCAGCAGTTTCTGTAGGTTCCCTCTGCTGGGTAGTGCATTTCAAAGCAAAGACTCAACCATGAGCACCAAGGCGCTTTCAAAAGAACTCAGGGACAAAGTTGTTGCAAGACACAGATCAGGGGATGAGTATAAAAAAATATCAAAGGCCTTGAATATCCCTTGGAGCACGGTCAAGATGATAATTAAGAAGTGGAAGGTGTATGGCACCACCAAGACCCTGCCTAGATCAGACTGTCCCTCCAAACTGGATGACCGAGCAAGAAGGAGACTGATCAGAGAGGCTACCAAGAGGCCAATGGCAACTTTACAAGAGCTACAGGCTTTTACGGCCAAGACTGGTCAAAGTGTGCATGTGACAACAATATCCCAAGGACTCCACAAATCTGGCCTGTATGGTAGGGTGGCAAGAAGGAAGCCATTACTCAAAAAGCCCACCTTGAATCCTGTTTGAAGTATGCAAAAAAAAAAGTATGCAAAAGCTTTGTGGTCTGACAAAACTAAAGTGGAACTTTTTGGCCTAAAAGCAAACCCAACACAGCGCATTACCTAAAGAACACCATCCCTACTGTGAAGCATGATGGTGCAGTATCATGTTATGGGGATGTTTCTTCTCAGCAGGGACTGGGGCACTTGTCAGGATAGAAGGGAAAATGAATGGAGAAAAGTACAGAGAAGTCCTTGAGGAAAACCTGCTGCCCTCTGCAAAAAAGCTGAAACTGGGACAGAAGTTCACCTTTCAGCATGACAATGACCCAAAGCACACAGCCAAGGCTACATTGGAGTGGCTAAGGAACAAAAAGGTAAACGTCCTTGAGTGGCCAAGTCAGAGCCCCAACCTAAATCCAATTGAAAATCTATGGCATGATTTTAAGATTGCTCTCCATCAATGCTCCTCAAGGAACTTGACAGCTTGAACAGTTTTGTAAAGAAGAATGGTCAAATATTGCCAAATCTAGGTGTGTAAAGCTGGTAGAGACCTATCCCAACAGACTCACAGCAGTAATTGCTGCCAAAGGTGGGGACTTATCCAATTATGATCTTTCAGTGATGTATTTTTAATATATAATTTTTTCTCAATAAAAACTTTTTTTCCCCTTAACAGTGTGGAGTATGGTGTGTAGATAAGTGGAAAAAAATCCTCATTTAAATGTATGAAACTCTAAGGCACTGACACAACAAAATGTGAACAAAGTTCAAGAGGGTGTAGACTTTCTATAGGGACCATACTTTTTCACAAATTATATTGAATGTTGAATCATTTGTGGATAATTAAATGTAGAAAAAGTATCATGTTTTTTGTGTCATTTGTTTAATCAGGTTATCTATATCTATTATTAGGACTTTTTAGGATTGAAATATGTGAAGTATGTGAAAATCCTAAGGGGTTGTGATGGAAATATAATGAGTTCTGGTTGGAAATCTCATTCTGACAAGCAACAGGGAGGCTTGTCAGAAACTAAAGCCATGTGTCAACTTTCCTAAAAGGAAACATGGCTGTTGCTAGCCAGTGCTTATTTTGGATACCATCTGATAAGATGTTTCTTTTCAAGATGGAAAGACAGATATGTTATCAAGGAACTAGACCCAGCATTATTGCCTTTTATGGCTTTGCAAAACAACACTAATGGGAATAAATTGAAAAGACTAAAATTAAAGTTAGAAAAATATTACATTATTCTTTTGTACATCCTGACATGATGGAAGACACCATCTCCATCTTTCCAATTTGTAGAACTTTTGCATGGAGGGCAGATTTTCTTTCCCTCTAGACATATTGAAATAGATCTCCTATTGAGTGATGAGTTAATAATATTGACAGCAAAATACACCTACTAACCTCTAGTACTAACGTCTTGACTAAGCAGTCCTTGTCCAGTCCTTGCCTTTTCATAGAATTGAATAGGCAGAAATTCCAAGCTATTACACTATGTACAGGCTATATCATCAATTTGCATGCATCATTATAAGAGTCAGCCACATCTATCAAAACATCTACAGTACAGTGAATCAAGTTACTGCCTGAGTTTCTGCCAATACACAGTTGCTGTTCTAGATTGCAGTACATACTATACAGACACTTTGCTGATCTCAAGCCTAGATGGTGAACGAGAAGTTGGATTGGGAGAGCTTGACCAGTATGATACACAATTAACTTCTGTAAATGACCAGTAAAGTGGCAATGACATCCAATGACTTTGCTACAATACTGAGAAAAATAAACAAAATGTTTAAGAGTTAAGCCATTAAAAACAAGAATTAACTATTATATGAATGAAGTAAAAACAAATGTGCTATTCTTGTTGGGTTCATGGCCAGTACTGCATGTATATAATGTACTATTGATATGAGTAATGCAAAGGTCAAATGTATGTATGCAGCTCTTTAGACTATCCTATTGATTAAAAATGTCATTATGTCATTTTGAACATACGATTCTGAAAATATCACTTGCCTAAAGAGACGACACACGGACTGTAATACAGTACATACTTTTAAATCTGGTACATATTGTAGCAGTATGTAAAAATCCCCCATTACGACCCAAAAGCAAAATTTTAACGAAATGGTTACCCATGCACAGAACTGCGTACAATGTAAAAGGCAATGCAATTTAGTAAAAGATAAAAAAAACACAGTTTCCACCATTAAAACAGTATCCGGTCAATTTTCAAAATTGCAGAATATAGTGCTCGATAAGGCCCTAATATCACAGTTCACTTGCAAATGAAAATACACAAAAACAACTACAAAAAATGCATCACAGTATCTAAAACTGATTAATAATTAACCGTTACATTATTACAGCTTGTCTTGTTCTCTTTGTTTTGGCTGCATTTTTGAAAGGTGAAACTGGAACTGTGTAACTGCACAATAAAAAGAGAGATTTGGCTTGCAAGAAAAAAAAAAAATACGAGTTCTGACGGATAGTCTAATAAATTGTAACAGTGAGGAGATGGACTTATGTATCAGAAATCTGGCAACGAAGTCTAAAAACGTATGTGATGGGTAAATGCATTAATTTCTTGCATATACAGTATAATGGGAATTGATTTGCTTCTTAATACAAGGATGGTAAAATGCGACTGACATGTATCTGAGTGTCGTATATCCGAGTGCTGACTGTACAGAACCGTGAAAAAGTATTTGCCCCTTTCTGATTTTCTGCATTTTTGCATATTTTTGACATTGAATGTTATCAGATCTTCAACCAAAATTGAATATTAGATAAAGAGGATCGTGAGTGAACAAATAACACAAAATGTTGATACTTATTTCATTTATTTATTAAAGAAAGTTATGCAACACCCAATGCCCCTGTGTGAAAAAGTAATCACCCTCTTAGACTCAATAACTGGGTATGCCACCTTCAGCAGCAATAACTGCAACCAAACGCTTCCTGTAGTTGTTGATCAGTCTCTCACAGTGCCATGGAGGAATTTTGGCCCGCTCCTTCATGCAGAAGTGCTTCAACTTAATGACATTTGTGGGTTTTTGAGCATAAACTGCTTGTTTCAGGTCCTGCCACAATATCTCAATGGGGTTTAGGTCTGGACTTTGACTAGACCTTTCCAAAACTTTAAATTTCTTGTTCTTCAACCATTCTTATGTAGACTTGCTTGTGTGTTTGGGATCATTGTCTTGCTGCATGACCCAGCTGTGCTTCAGCTCCAGCTCATGGACTGATGGCCTGACATTCTCCTACAGAATTCTCTGATACAGAGCAGAATTCATGGTTCCTTCAATGACGGCAAGTTGTCCAGGTCATGATGCAGCAAAGCATCCCCAAATCATGACACTACCACCAGTGCTTGACCGTTGGTATGAGGTTCTTACTGTGGAATGCAGTGTTTGGTTTTCGCCAGACATAACAGGGCCCATGTTGGCCAAAAAGTTCCACTTTTGACTCATATGTCCATATAAACATTGTTCCAAAACTCTTGAGGATCATCCAGGTGCGGTTTGGCAAATTTGAGACGAGCATTCATGTTCTTCTTAGTGAACAGCGGTTTCCGCCTTGCTACTCTGCCATTAATCCCAGTTTATGCCTTGCTCTTGGAGAGATTTTGGCAGGACGGCCACTCCTGGGAAGATTCACTGCTGTCCCAAACTTTATCCATTTGGACAATATGGCTCTGACTGTGGTTTGGTG
The DNA here is from genome assembly GCF_017654505.1 of Polyodon spathula. Classification (NCBI taxonomy): domain Eukaryota; kingdom Metazoa; phylum Chordata; class Actinopteri; order Acipenseriformes; family Polyodontidae; genus Polyodon; species Polyodon spathula. Next base: position 24,192,920 of record NC_054543.1, read on the forward strand.
GAGCCCCAGACCCTTAGAAATGGCTTTGTAACTCTTTCCAGACTGATAGGCATTAACAACTTTTTTTTTTTTTTTTTTTTTTGGAGGTCTTCAGGAATTTCTTTTGATTGTGGCATGATGTGCCTTAGAACCTGTGTGCTGACAACTTTACTCTGATGGTAAGGGCCAAAGTTAATCAGATTTATATTGGGCAGGTCTGGCCCAAATCAAGCCTGATTGTTAACCAAAATATTCAAACAGCTAGGGGGCAATAACTTTTACACACCTGAAGATTGCATGTTTGATTGCCTTGAACACCAAACAAATGAAAGAAGCACCAAATTTGGTGTCATTTTTTCTCTCAGACTCCCTCTATATACTACTACAACCCACAAAAAGATCTGACCTAACTCAATGTGAAAAATGTGCAAAAATGCAGAAAATCAGACAGGGGCAACTACTTTTTTACGGCACTGTACATTTGTGCTTGACATGTCACATGGTGCTCGGTACCACAAAGCCACTGGGAGCCAAAGCCAGGAATACTATAGAGGCAAACAAGCAACGATGTATTCACAAGCTGCTGCAGTGTCACTAGAAAACCACTCACAATAGCACTGTGGTTCTTCTCCAATAACCTTGGAGTGCCTCCAGAGGCAACACTGTTCTAACAAAGTGATACCCCACAAGATTAAAGCTGTCATCTTCTGGAGCATGGAACGTATCCTGTTCTAGGCCTGAGAAAAACATTTTAAAAACTGTGCTGAACTGAATTCTTTAAGTGAGGGAGTCCTGCTGCTAGTACAAACTTTCAAAGCAGCAACTAATGCAGAACAGTGTTGCTGCAGGGCCCATGTCTCATACCAATTTGTTCTCACACTTGAGCTTTCTCTGTAAAGAGCTGCCTAAATCGATGGGAGAAGTACAAGGATTTTCAGAGGATATGCCACATTGCCACATTGCATTTCCACTAACTGCACATTTGAGAGTCATTGCTAAATACAAAACAAGTGAAGCTGCTGGCCTTCTAAGCAAGTCATTTCTTTTAATAACTGGTCAACAATTCACTGATTGATGTACTGGAAATTCCAGCAGCTGCTGGTTTGCTGGTTATAAGCAAAAGATGTTTAGAAAAAACATTGCAGAGAAGTTTTCATTCTGTCAAGACCTCTGAAAGAGCAACTGGGTTTGAGTTAACTAATGTATTCTTCTTCATGTTTAGACACATTTCTGTATCTGTTTTAGTTATCATATCCAAATGATGTTTAAAGCACACCTTTGAACTTGCTAGAACATCTCCAAAGAGATCTGGTATACCACAGAGTAGCTATTAAACTTCCCCCCTACAACACTGCCTCTAGTTGATGTAAGAAAAACCACATGTGCTCTATGAAGTATTTCTTACATCCACTATAGGCAGAATGTTGCAGGGGGGATGGTTAATGTTTACACTCTGCTTTACCAGAAATACAGCACAGAAAAAAACAGGTGTTTCTTACGTCTATTGAAGTTCTGTGAAAACAGCAAGAACATTAACATACATTACTGTAGTTATATAACTGGTATTTTATACTCCTACTAAGTTACTCTTTAAGATCAGTCTTATTTGCTTTTATAAAACTTCTAAACTGGCATTTCATTCAAAGTGATACATGGTCAGCTCTACAATACTGCATGCCTAATATGCCTAACATGATATTGAGTATTCCAAGTGCCATAAAGCACATTCAAATATAAAATAAACCAAAACAAAATGTATTTATTGGCATTGCTATTTAATATATTCTATTAATAAATACATTTTTTGAGGGGTTCTTTTAACTTTTTTGAGGGGTTCTTTTAATCTTTGTAACTAAATATACGCAAGCTTTTAAACAGGAAGTTTCACATGCGAAGATAGTTGAATCTACACCAGTGAGAGGCGTGCATAAAATAACAGGCACAAACCGAAGTCGTAAATCAGCCAAAAATTATGATACATCAAGGGTAAGCACAAAACTTTGATATTATAATGAGATTCATATATTTTCATACTAAAGTACTTTGAAACAAACAGTCGTAACTAAACTACCACAGTAGGGATGAGTCACGGGAGTGAAAATGACTTTAATACTTTGCATGTAGGTCTTCAAAGTCACAAAAACCTACGAAAAGTCAAGATACAAAAGAAAAATCAATGATACGTAGAGCCCACTGTGTGTAGAGTAGGTTGACTAGACATTAAGTGATACCCACAAGATGAAGTCATCTTCTGGGGTATGGAGCGCATTGTGTTCTAAGCGTGAGAAAACCATTTTAGAAACACTTCAGCCACAGCAACCCTTCAGGAAAAGGTAGATTTAAAAACTCAGAGCCACTCACCATTAAATAGTAAGAGAAATATTAACAACATTTGGAGACTTACTCTTTGATCTTTTGTTTCGATTACTTATTTCCCTTGCTACAGATTCAGAAGTAATGCCATGTGCCATTTTATGCTCATGTAATTTCTATAAAGTTCATGAACTAGATTGTGAACTTTTGAGCTTATTCATTCTGTTACACTTATTTTATATTTTGCGGGGTCAGTAGGTATTAAAAAGCCATTGTCTCTCTTGGAGATTGCTGTCAAATTAAGGCAACAACATAACGTAATATGTTCAGTTTCATCAACCTGCAAGTGAATTGTAAACTGCTTTTGTTCCATTCAAGTACAAATATTTAGTGTCCTTTTTCAAGCAGCTGAGCTGACAGACAGCTGCTATCTGTCTTTCTGGTTATCTTTTGGGAGTGGCCTTTTGCCAGTTAACTGCCCCAGCCAGTACTGAACCTATCATTAGAGCAGGGGTTCTCAAACCTCAGCCCATGGCTCGCATATGGCCTAGTATAGGCTTTTGCCTATCAAGCTACTTATCTTTCAAGTCAGTTAAAAAAAACAAAACAATACCTCATTTTTGTTTTCAGATCACGTGGTAACTGTAGAATACACAGGAACACACCAGGGGTGATTTTATGACACAAGAAGCGAAGCTTCCTTGAAACCCTCTTTCATGGCTTCTATTTAGACTCTCCCAGCAAGATGCTCCAAAATTCAAATACACACCGACTCAGTTCATTGCTCAGGAATATATTTTGACAAGGGCTACTATGCTTTTTAAATACAGGTTTTCATAATTGATATATTTAAGTCATAAGAACATAAAAAAGTTTACAAACGAGAGGAGGCCATTCGGCCCATCTTGCTCGTTTGGTTGTTAGTAGCTTATTGATCCCAGAATCTCATCAAGCAGCTTCTTGAAGGATCCCAGGGTGTCAGCTTCAACAACATTACTGGGGAGTTGATTCCAGACCCATACAATTCTCTGTGTAAAATAGTGCCTCCTATTTTCTGTTCTGAATGCCCCTTTATCTAATCTCCATTTGTGACCCCTGGTCCTTGTGTCATTTTTCAGGTCTAAAAAGTCCCTTGGGTCGACAATGCCAATACCTTTTAGAGATTCAATTATTTAAGCCTGTCTGCATATGACATGCCTTTTAAAAATAATTCTGGTCGCTCTTTCTAGAACAGCAATATCCTTTTTGTAGCGAGGTGACCAGAACTGAACTCAATATTCTAGATGAGGTCTTACTAATGCATTGTAAAGTTTTAACATTACTTGATTTAAATTCAACACGTTTCACTCTTAATGAGCCGAAAACAGCTTTTAACAAAAATAAACCAACAGAAAGTAATCAGTCAACATTGTGAGTGCTGATAAAAAGAAAAAGTCTGTGAAGCTGCTAAAGAGAACAGAGGTTTGCAGGATGGTTGGGACCTAGAATATTTTGTAATTGAAAATAGCAAGAAAACTTACAACTCCACTATGAAATACATTCAAGTGAACTCCGCCAGTATCCATTGAATAGTGACAAGCAAAAACGTAAACTTGACATCATGAAAGCCAGTCTGCAGTTGCAACAAAAACGTATGAAACATGCTTTGACACAGGGTGAAGAGGTTATACTTGCCAGCTATAAAGTGTGTTGGCTAATTGCATGAAACAAAAAAAGCCTTTACTGATGGTGAATTTATGAAAGAGGTTTTTATTGAAGCAATTGATATTTTGCTAGATAACATGAGAGATAAAAATGAGGTGATCTGTAAAATTCATGCCCTACAATTCAGCAATGACATGACAACTTGACGCATTACCAATATACCTGATCACATGTCTCACAGTCTGATTGTTGAAATCAAAGCAAACCTGGCTTTTACTATTGCATTAGATGAGCCAACTGATAATTGTGATATCGCTCAACTATGTATCTGGGCTTGATGAGTGCACTATAGCTTGGTCTGTCATGAGGAAATGCTGACGATGTTGGGCATGCACAGGCAAATAAGAAGAGAGGATGTTTACAAAGCAGTCAAAGACTTTTTTCACAAACATAAACTGCCACTTGAAAAACTAATTTCTGTGACAACTGATGGTGCCCCGGCAATGGCTGGGAAAAGAAAGGGTGTTTTAGACCTGTTACATGAAGACTTCCAAAATCTGTAGGCCTTTCAATGTATTCTTCACCAGGAGGTTCTGTGCTCTAAAGCTGGAGGTGCAAAAATGGCTAATGTCACGACTAAGGTCGTCCTGCAGTCAATCTGATCAGAGCATGATCTCTTTATCACGCTGAGTATGGTGACATTCTGCAACATACAGACATACAGTGGCTCAGTCGTGGGTGTGTACTGACGAGATTCTGTGCATTCTTACCAAAAGTAAAGGGAAGGGAAATGGCCCGAATTTTACTCTGAGGTACAGCATGTTTCCCTTTCAGTCAATTCAGTGTTCTTGCATACAGCTCTCCTTAGCTCAGCTCCAACACTGCACATACATGTCAGTTCTACTTCACACTGGACGAATCCTACAACCATTTCCATGACCCCCCTGCTCATTAGTTCCACCAACCAATTTAAACAGGGATGCCAGATTTCTGCAGAGTTTATAGCCCAAAGTCATTTAAAAAATAGCCCAAACATAGCACAATTATTTGTTTTAACTGAAAGCAAGCTTATTATTAACATATAGGCCTGTGCATAAAAATGTTAAAAAAAAAAAAAAAAAAAAAAAATCAAAAGCTTTCATAAGAAAAGATACCTGGTATAAATTTGATAAAAACTACAAGCCCCAGTACAGCTCATGCACACGTCACTATCAACAGATTTGTACGGAAGCTCTGAAGGGACAAATCAACATTCATATCAGGCCAGCAACCAAATTACAGTGTGATGCTAACGCTGGTGCTGTATCTCAAACAATATTGCAAACATGAAAACAGTTCAATCTTTTAAAGTTATACCACCAATCTAACTACATTATCAACCCGCACGACTCCTTAATGTGTTTTTAAAATAGCCAAATTCCGCGGGAAAACCACGGAATTTTGAATTTAAACCTGGATTCTTACCCAAAATGCATTGGTCAATTTCGCTAGTGATTGTGGTTTATGTAGTTTACTTTAACCTATACCTTCTAAATTCAGTTTTTTAAAAGCAGAGCAACTTTAATATTCAATACATCGTTGCAGTATCAGACAATTTATCTTTGTATAAATTACAATATATATATATATATTAAAATCCAGGGTTAGGCATGGGATGATTGCTGTCATTACCAATAAGTCAATATGGGAAAAAGTAAAGAGCTATCTGAATTATTATATTACTTCAATTTGGCACTGCAGCATTTATTTTAAATTGATCAAAATGACTGCGGCGCTTAAAAGAGGGTGGCCTTTATACGAGGGTGACCTTCATTAATAATACTACAATATTCAAATGCTACAATATTTTATTACATGATTTATGACATTTTAGAAGTTTTGTGGTTGCTTATTTTCTGTAATACGGTAGCCTACCTGTATGTAGCAGTGTGTGTGTGTGGCTAACCTACTTTGACTACAGTACACTTATTGGTGACAGTTACCAAGAGCGTATTAGGTGGGGGTTGGAAGGTCAGGGGAGTAACTGTACCAGCGAATCAGGAGTGTGTATTGGTTGTTAAGGGGCGTGACAATGCTGGTGTGGCAGTTAAATCCAAGAGTGTGACATAGATGTTTTTTCTGCACCAAAAATTACCTCAGAATATCAGTTTGATTTCTGTAAAAACTACAATATATCCTACTCCGTTATTTTTTCTCACTTGCTTGTTTGTAATTTCTCTGCAAGAGAAACCAAAACTAAATCTTCTCATAGATAGTAAGCATATTGTTTTTATTTGTACAGGAATTACAATTGAACTAAAAACAAAACAACAAAACCACAAATAAGAACTTCAGAAGGACTGCTTTCTGTACATTGTTTATCTTGCATTTTCTTTCAGAACTGTACTACTGTACTACCATAAAATAAAATGTGCTTACTATTCCATTTCAACCATAGGTTGAGTATTGCATGGTGAAGGTCTCAATGGTCTCAGGCCAAAGAAAAAGCCACTCTAGGAAAACATCACAAGAACAATCGCTTAAAGTTTACAAAACGGCATTTGAATGATGAATAGGAGTTCTGGTCAAAGGTTTGTGGAATGATGAAAAAAAAATCAAACAATCAAGTCACGTTGATCTTTGGAGAAAGTCCGGTGAGACGTACAAAGAAAAGATCAATATACTTACTGTCAAGCATGGAAGTGGTAATATCCATATATGGGGCTGTTTTTCCTCTATTGAAATTTAGTTCCAATACATGGTAAAATGGATTCCATAGCATACCAAAAGATATTGGCCAATCATCTGAAACTCTCCACTATAAAATTTGATTAAAGCACAACTGGATGTTTCAACTGTAGCGGACTGCCTTTTCACAACGGGGGCAGACATCAAAAGTTCTGTTTTTATTGCATTTAGCAACCTGGCATTATCTTGTATTCCGTGTGCCAGTGGGCACAGTGCTGGCTGAAGGCTGAGGGGCATTTGCCAACCAGCTTTCGTGTCTCTAATCAAAATGTTACTGCCCTAGCTCCAGGGCCAGCTGCAAAATGAAGTCACTCCAAGTGATTGTGTTGCAGGTGAACTCCTTGTACAAAATCAAAGTGTTGATGGCTGCCAGGTTCAAAACATTATAAAAAAAAAACATTCACAGGCCACCTGCGAGTACAACCTTTGACAGAATACAGCTGTGCCATTTGAAAAATCTCAGGGTGGCGTAGTCATTCTGCATGAGGAGTGAAGTGGTGTGCAGATGGACAGTTATAAACTTGCGAGCTGATGCAGAGGACAGGCAGACAAGAAAAAAAATATCGTATCTATATCACACTGTATTGTGATTCGATGTATATATTTTGTGACAACTGCTAATAAAATAAATAATAATAATAATAATAATAATAATAATAATAATAATAATAATAATAATATGTGTAGAATGATGTTCATTAGTGTTTCAACAATACATTCTTTCACAGTGACTTTGATTTTATTACAAAGCCCAGACTAAATTGTCGGCTATTTTGTATTCATTTCAATATGCTGCATAATCTGTGGGTCTGGTGGTTGCAGAAGCAAGTGCTTATGACTTATTCATTTTTATGATTCTGCAGCTGAAACACTGTATGGGTATTTAATTCAAATATTTAGTAACACTTAAGAACGGACATGCATGAGATATTTACATATGCAGAGATATTTAAATTTGAATTGCAAAAGTCATTCAAGAAGAGGCTAGGGTGGTGCTAGTGTTAAGGTAACAGGATATACCTTGTAGTGAACTGCCCAAAGTGGGGCGGATAAAGGGTATTTGAGCGATAAACCCTAGTTAAGGCCAATAAGTGCACATACAAACGTGTAAATTTAATGTGCAAAGAAATGAAACCACTTATAAAAGTATACACACACAGAGGAAGTGATTTTTGCTTTCTTAGAACAATATTGGAACATTATATTGGTAGAAAGAAAACAAAAGCAGACACAAAAGAATAGGAAAGATGACTGAATGTGGAATGCCCGACTATCTACTGGAGAACACTTTAAAATTGAAGGAAAAGTGTGAGAAAAATGGCTGATCGTGTGATATGAGTCATGTGGCTCAGAAAGAATGGTTTGTGAAACAAAAGAAAGATGAATTGGAAAAGGCATGTGTAATGATGGGATGTAGAGGTAAAGTATTGCATAAGGCTTACTCGAAAGTTTTGCGTGTATGTGTCTAAGCATAGTTTGGTTTTGTTTTGTATGGTGTTGGGTGCGTTGTCTGGGGAAAAGGGGAGACCGATCAACTCCAGGATGTCAAAAGACAAAAATGAGAATGACGAGAATGGCAGTCTATGTGCAGAATAACAATGAACCTGTAATTACAATAGGGCAGCAATGCATAGACAGAAACAAGAAAAAAAATAAGTTAAACAAGCTAATTGTGTGCGAGCGATGTGACAGACTGTTTACTAGTTAGAAAGACAATATGATTTTACAATGGAAAATTATAAGTAATTGTCTGTTGAGAATAAAGGTTTGAGAGTGCAAGTCATGCAGTTAGAAACTATGACAAGAACTACTTTGGTTGAAAGGCAATTTTCTGCTACACAGGAATTGGAAATTGGAAAGGGAAATGCAATGGAAAGGCAACAATTGATAGATTGTCAGAAAAAGATAATTAATTTGGAATCAAGTTTGGAAAATGCTCAGATAGCCTATCAAGAGCTATGAAAAATAGCAGGCTGACTTACAGATTCAAAGAAAAAGAGCATGACCTTAATTGGGAATATAAAGGCTTTGTTCCTTTAGAAAGAAATCTAGCAAGTAACAACTGCCAATTGAATAAAATTACTTCTTAGGATATTTAAGTTTATAACCAAAGGAATTTGAATAAAGTTTAAAATATGTTACAAGCAAAGGCAAGTTACAGGGGAAAATAGCTGTTTTCTGTTAAGAGAATGCTGGTTGGTATTAGGAGAAAGATGGATGAGAGAGAGAGAGAGAGAGAGAGAGAGAGAGAGAGAGAGAGAGAGAGAGAGAGACAGACAATGTGGAGGTCAGTGTTACACACTGTGTTGGAATAAATTTTTAGAAAGAAAACAAATGTTTTTGGAGACCTGTACATCTGAAACACCATGAAAACTAATTATGCGTAAAGGTAACTGTTTAAAACAATTTATGGAAAAATGATTACTGGCAATATTGTAATGATCCATTACGGGGCCCTCATGACACCATGGACTTAACATATCAGCTGTTGATTCCCTCTGGGGAATAACTGTAACCGCAGGCAATGATGTCCGACCTTTAGATATGCAATAAGGTAACCATGTATATATGCCAGCCACTGTAGGTTGGAGGGGTAATAATTAATGATATTGTTGAATGACTCACTACACAAATTTTCAATTGTGTGCTATTCTTAGGCCTCATAAAAGATTTGAGCAGGCCTTGCAGCAGAACCGTACTCACTGGTGTATTACTTATGATCGTATACAACATAGGCAATGTTCCACCAATGTGTCATACTGTATTAATGTAAATATCACACTCACTCAGCGAGCACTGTGGTAAAAAACCTAAAAGATACGTGCTAGTAACCTCTGTCATTTGGGTGCAGAAGTGGAGTATGTGGTTGGCCCTGTGGGCATTCCTTAGCCACGGGCTAAAAGTGGGGGCTGAAGGGTTGAATAAAATATCATGTACTCTTTCTTGCACAGTGGTATGAAAAATATAACTATGTATGTGTGAGCTATGGTGGAATGCAGATAAGTGAGTCAGTGCTTTGCTAAACATAACCAGGACATTGTCCTTTGGCTGTGTGCCAAGAACTTCTTGTGATACTTTGTTTCCTTTTAGGATGAATATACATTCTGCTGCATGTATCTTTCTTGTTTGTGCACCACGTATATATATTATAATATATAGGATTAATATATATATATAAATATATATTATATATATTAACTTACACATGCACAGTCTCTTATACAAATGCCTGTGTTTGACACAAGAGAGTCTATTATTATTATTATTATTATTATTATTATTATTATTATTATTATTATTATTATTATTATTATTATTATTATTAATGATAATAATAAAGTTTAACGATAGTGAAAATGTAATTGTGTCTTAAATATATAAAGAGACACTTTTCATCTCCTTATAGTCCCAGATTTTAATACCCCCAATATCTTGTCTTAACCAAATGTCATGACAGTAAGTACAATATACAGTTTGTGCCTTGCTGCCAGGAATATGGAACCACAGCAGTGGATAATAAAACAGCAGATCCATCCACAGACCTTCTTATGCAAAAGAAAGTTTGGATTTTTTATGGTTGTTTGTACTGCGTTTATAAGCAGATATTTACAATAATAATCTACAAATAGTTCCACAGATGTAAGATAGATGCAAGACAGTCCACGATCAATGCTAATTTGAAACCAGCCACTGAAGAATTAAAAGTTGTTGATGCTAATCAACTCCTTTGCTGTACGACAATTTCACTACAGTGGTTAAACTGAAATTAGACAATGTAACCTAAAGCACAGGCAGTCATTAAGTTCAAGAAAACAACACATCTACGACTCCAAGTGTTGTTTCAGGTAAAATGGTAAAAACTAAAGGGGGACCAGTGATAAGACAATGGCTTTGAATTCTTAGGTGTTAATGCTTTAATTAAGAATAACCATTTTTTTTTGTCACTAGCTATGTCCCAGATGGCATGACATGTTTCCCCCCTGATCGCTGATGCCTGCTCTCAGATGATCAATGAGTTCTTCTACAGCAGTGCAATGCTCCGCAGCAGTCAACCGAGTGCAAAGCAGCAGCACATTTTGATTGCAGCAGCACTGGAGCGCTGCAGAGGATTGATGAGACAGAATCATGTCTTAACAGGATTAGGAGAGCAAACTGTGGACCCCTTGCCATCTGGACAGTACATAGCTAATGGTAGGCAGGGTATATGGATTATGTGGCCGGAACAGTAACTGGGTTTGTCATCAAATTATGTATTACCAACAGATCTTAGGTTCAATACCTTACAACGCTGAGATGGGTAGAAGACTAGGGCAGGGATATGTTCAGGTTTAGACATACAACTTGCACCACAATACACACTGGCAGTACCATGACACCAATGAGGAACATTATTGGTTAAACTCCAAAATGTTGCCATTGTTGGAGTGGTAATGCTTTGGCCCGATATTGGTGTATTTCTATTATATTTTCTAGAAGGTTTTACAGACATGGAAAGCAAAGACTGGGGTCAGTATTAATAATAGCATCAGCTGCACGTGAACTTCCTGGTGATGAAGTTCAGGGTTACGTGTATATGAGGGGCTAACCACAGTTATTCTTACTTACTAGTTGTGAAAATATTATCACACCTCCTTTTTGTCTTTTGATAAAGATATTTTGTTTGCTTGTATTCGACAATTTACTTCAAAGACAACACTATAGAAATAAAATCTGCGGCTGTTCCTTATGACCAACCACTTCCTGTGTTGAAGTTTTATTCCAGGAAGAAAGATGTTACCATTTATCTGCAATCATGCCATGTGCCCTACTACACAGGAAGTGACATGATACCAGGAAGAAACAGGTTGATTTGTCTTAATCGACAGCATTGCACTTTAAAAACCTGTAAATCTCAAATAAAAGCAAGAAAACAAGCAAAGCACCAAAAGATTTTCAACACAAGAAAGAGGGGCAATTGTGCTGCTCATAATGGACTGAGCTGTCAATTTATGCATTCTTTCTAGCAGTTATGCTCAGGATATAAAAGATTTGTATTTCCAGGGATGCTTCTTGTCCCTGGACTTCCCTTGTAAATGTCTTTATGTTTTAGCTGAAGCAAAGATATAGCACAATTTGTATGTAGCACAACAACATTCTCATCAAGTCTCTTATTGGTTTGCTGTTGTAAACAAAATGTAGCTCACGTCACTCAGACGCTATGCTGCACATAGGAATGTGGGTCAGTGGAATCCTAGTACTGGTAACACAGAAAGAGAGGGGGTGGACCCTCAGATGTAAATATCATAATAAACAATTAGAACAGATGGCAAGTGATATAAAACACAAGCATCGGATCTTTTATTGCTCAGAACCAATGATGACTACATTTTAATAAGCAATCAAAAGAAATAAAGATAAAACTTTATCCACTTTTATTATTTTTTACATTTACATTGGCTTTCAGTGTGTTAGCATTATTAAAATTAATTTAATGTGGTTTAAAACAAAAAAAAGTTAAACTTTGACAAAACACTCTTATTTCCCTAAACATGAAGCATTAAACTTGAGAAAGCGAGTCTCAACATCATGGCACCATGTTATTTTCTTCTAAAGTGTCAAATCTTTAAAAACACAATATTGAAATTATACACAGTATTGTATAGTGTTGTACAATATTGAATTAAAAATATTCTCTAGCTGTCTACTTGTAATGCTAGAGAAATGAGCTTCACAGGAAGCAGTGCTTTTTCTTTTTTAAATAGCGCTTGCAACAAATGTAATACAAATCACATACTTTATACTATTTACAGAACAGTTTAATGTCCATTTCTATTGATTACCAGTCATCTTTTTTGTAAGCAGTTAATCTCATTAGAAATAAATCTATATTAAAAAGGAATAACAGAGGTCAATCTGTAGTCGAGACCTGGAATGCCTCACTTCATAATCGTTTATCAGCCCCTCAGTTGCTATCCGTGCAATATTTCCACCAGGCTGGCTGCCATCTTCTTCAGCATTTAAAGAGTTTGTAGCAAACAAAAATGATTCTGTACATATCCCAAGCTATGCATTCATTCATGGTATAGTTCTCAAATGTATAGTTTTGAACTAAATCTTTGCTTTCACTTTTAAGGTAATTTCACCTGGAGAGTAAAATTATCCCCACCTCTTCAGGGCCAACTTTCCTGCTACAAACCAACCAGCTGCTTCCCCTAATGACTGACATGCTTTACAGTCAGTAAGATGGTTGACCCAGAAAACACTGCTGTGGGAAAATGACCTAGGAAGTGCAAGTGTAACAGATTTCCTTGGCGGCAAGGCAAGCAAATAAGAACTTCATTTTATTGTAGTAACACATGTCATGTTTTTAAATGAAAGTACATGTTTGTGATAACATGTTTCTTTCGAAACTGCACAGTTGAGACCTATATAAATTGAATTGAAGGATAAGTGTGGTTAATGACGTTAGCTGTAAACACTTATCTGTATTACCCATTCACTTGGTTTTGAATGGCTACAGTTCTTTTAAGCTACAGAGTTCAGAATTATCCCTGCACTCCCCAAATGGAAGTAAGTAGAAACAAGCCCCCTCCTCTAATCCGCCACAAAATGATGAGCCATATAAACATGCTTGTTCTACTACTTGCAATGTTAGGGTGCTAGAAAAGACACATTCAATCTGTGGTATAGCTTCAAGAAGCACAGCAGAAATAATAAAGGTTACACAGTTGTATGGATCTGTCGGTTTTGGGCTTTGAAGGTAAACATGTTCTTAACTATCTTTTTACTACACAACAAGTACAACTATTTTTTGTTGATATTAAAGTAAAAGAAAAGGCAGGGCAGGAATTATATAGAGTAAAGTAAACGCATGTAGCCTTGGGAAGTGTTTTGACAGTGGAAAACATATCTTAAACAGATTTATTCAGAGTAGAATGAAATGATCATGTTGAATTTCAGAATACTATCCAGCAACAGTTTGCCAGTACTTCACAGTATGTGTGTTTTCTCCAGAAAGTTTTGGCTTCACCCTTTATTGCATTAAGTTGCCTCACGGCAACACATCGGTTTCATATTGTTTTTAGGGTAAAGTGGATGACAAGCAACAGTCAGCAACCATACTATAAGATACAACCTACTGGAATGGCTGCTAAGCAGGATTTCAAACATGTTATGTGAAAGGCATTCCAAAGAATGTTTGTCTGCTTGACTTTATCTGTTTATTTTACTGTTATGTTATTTTAAGTTATGAGTGAATCACAGCAAAATGTATAAGACGTTGTGGTTCAAAAGGCTACTCTTGAAAATGCAACTACTGTTTAGGGGGAAAAAAACAAACCCTGGCTTACAAAAGAAAACATCAATTCACAGAATACATTTTAAAAAACACATTAAATTAATTCAAACATTTTGAAAGCTTGATTATCTTCACAATTTTCAATTGAATTAAAGTAGCATGATAAAAACGCAGGTCCTTCTCTTAATTAGTTTCTAAATGTATCAAGACTCAATAACTGATATAAAAGGCTGTAAGTGACACTCTGCATTTCTACTTTGTTTTTGATTGTCACTCTTTTGATTAAAAAGATTGCCTTTCTGCTTGTCCAAAGTGAATTCAACTGGTTTAAAGCCCTGCTTGACTGTGATTTACTATTTTACTTCACTTTACCACACTCTTCAGGGTGTGCCAAAATAGAGATCACACAACATAGAGACTGTTACTTTTATTGCAACAAATTCTCAAATTGTCATTCTGATTCTTGCAAACATGCCGTAGCACATCTGAGAGGCAGGACACTTTCTGATATTGTATCCTTTGGAATGTGTATTTCAAACCACTTCACACACATACAGAGGGTACTCATAGTCGTGGAATACTGTAAAACAAGAACATTTCGCGAGCAACAAATATTTGCTAATTGCACATTTATTAAAAATCAGCAAAATTAATGTGCTGTGAAATATATTATTCATATATGTACTGTACATTAAAAGAAAAAGAAGCGCAAACATTTATTGCAGCAAAAATGTACCTTGAAAGCCACTACAATAATTGCAGTTTAACATTTGACCATAGCACATCTGCATAGTCATTTCTTGTCCTGGTGTGGATGTTATAGTTTATCACAGTGTCTTATGTTTGCTCTCCATGCTTTGCCATGCTTACTGTATACTTCCCCTGTTTTAATTCCATTTCCTATGCTGTTACCATGGCTTTTACATTTTAGGATTCCAGCAGAAGCAATGTCCGTACAGGCAAACCATATTGCAGTTTATGGTAAACCTATCATATAGTTTTGCACTTAAAGAAACATGAGTAGTGCTTTCTGCTGTATACAGAAGGCACTGGCCTAAATGTGTGTCTTGATGTTATTTCTTACAATTCGTAAGATTTTACTTTGGAATTGTGATGAAGTGTCTTGAAGTTATGGGTCATATTGCAGCTTGTTGCATTATTCCCTGGAATCTGATGTAACTCAACCATTACATATCTAGTGCAGTTGCATAGCTGGAGAAAAAAGTCACAAGAAGCAATCTGGTCATGTATCTCTGAAGGTATTTTAAGTTACTGAAAAGGGTAATTATGGGTTTCAATCAGCATTAAGAAGAAGATAGACAAGGAAACTAAGGATTTTTCCTGACAAGCATGACAAAAGCATGTCCAATTTTGTCTTCCAACCTATATTAACAATGTAAACAAAAACAAATTAAAAGCTAGATTGAAGACTGTGGATTGATCACCTATTTAATGCCTTACTTATTGGCTTTTATAGACATAGTAAAACAAACACAGCGATTTAACCAAACGAGAGAGACAGAGAGAGAGAGAGGAAAGAGAGAGCGAGCGAGCGAGCAAGGTGCCACACTGCTGACACTCATTTTTCTTTCTTTTATTTCTTTGTCGGTGAAAATGACTCACTTTTTTCTTTTACTTCGTGCACCTGTTTCTCAGATTTGTGTTTTCATTAACATTGCATCATCGGAAACAACATCTTTAAAGTAGAAAAGACAAAGGAAATATCAACAGAAAACATAAAATCAGCAAAGTGCTTCTTTTCAAAAGACCCAGCCTTCTTGTCATTCAGCTCAGTGGGATAATCCAAGTCTGACCTCGAGAATATCCCCATGTTTAGAGGTAAAAGCCTGTAGTCTGAATGTCGGGAAGATTTGGATGCGCACTGTCCGGTGGGACTCCATTGTCGCTGGGGAGCAGACAGACTCTGGGATACCCCAGGTTTGCATTGGACAGGATGTATCCGTTCTCCATCTGAGGATCAAGGACATTACGTCAGTCAATTAACATGATGAGGACTTCCAGTGATTGTAGATGACAATTCTTACCTGTTTCGTTTATTCTCTTTGTGCCTGCAGGGCCAACACAGATACATCTCAATAGTGCAACACTAATACAAAAAGAGACCTAAGTAGACAACACTTAGGTCTTCACTCAGGACATTTAACTGCAAGAAGCAGACCTTACCAGACGGTAAAATTCTCTTCTTGTTCTAACACACTGTTTTGGTTTCTTACTCCTTTTTTTCAATCTAAATCAAATGTGCAAATGGGTTACATCATGTTGCATTAAAGTTTTCAAAGGGTTTGTGTGTGTGTATATATATATATATATATATATATATATAGATATATAAGATATTATATATATATAGAGTCGTTACTACTGGTCTTATTAGATAGGTAATTTGCGAGGGAAATGTATGTATTGTAATATAATTCTATATTTTTCTTGTATGTGCTGAGTTATTTATGCATTCTTTTTCTCATCTCCCCTCACCGAACTTAAAATGCAAGCTTCAAAAGAAACTAAGAAAGCAGTCTGCAGATCTGCTAGCCAGGACCAGAATGAAATTAACAAGATAGTGTTGATTAGATAAGAATACCAGGCCAAGTGGCTCGAGAAAGTGTGTCTGTTTTTCTAAATGGTCAGACTTTGATAAAATGGCTGTCTCTAGCCCGGGTGTTAAAATGTCTGTTGAAATTTATGAGTAACTCTAAGTGAGTTAGAGAATGTCTTTGAATTAGCTTTTCCAGTCAGCAAACCTTTAAAATGTTTAGATGAGTATACATAGTTTTCCTAAAACTTTCTAAATCCAAGATTGACACTAACATTTTGTTTATAAATTTCTTAAACTAACAATACCAAACACTATACACACTGTGATGATTATTGTTTGTCAAATTGTATTTTGATAACTGTCGGTATGATATTAAAGATTGAAAATATTAGTTTTGTGCCTTACAATGACATTTAGCACATATAAGGTTAAATCTGTAATCTGTAATAATCTGTAATAAGAGTAAGTTACAATTTAAAATGAACAAATAGTACTTTATAACCAAATATAATTTGACCGAGTAGCCATATATAATAAGGTATGGAGTTATTCATCTTTTTGTGGGCAACATGAATATGAAGATTTTATAGAGACAGGAAGGAACACAGTCGAGTTATTAATAAAAGAGACTTTTCTTAAGTTACCTTTTAAGAAGATATTTGATGGACAGCCTTACCCAAGGCGTGGACAAGAATTCTTTGAAGATCAAGGACACACCTTTTCTAAGAACAACTGCAAAAGAGGTTACATTTTGGGTCAATCCCAAATGATTGGCTGGTGTCTCAGAACACCCATCTCATGCCAATTTTAAAAGACTGGAAATCAAATGATTTCTGGGTCTTGATTTTTCCATTCATTCAAATTCTATTCTGGACCTATTCTTGAAGGAATTATCTATATATCAGCAAGCTACAGAAGATGCCTTGTTGGAGAAAACCTTCTTCAACTTAAGAACTTCGATCTGCTGTGGAACTAAACTTTGAATTGAACTGCAACCAAAAGACAATATCTTTGAAGAGGATTAAATGCAATTGACTTTCTATGTGGGATTTTAAAAGAAAAACATCGCACATTGTTCTTGAAAATCTAACAATTTGCAACGAAACTCCAAGACTCTTAAATCAAGTTTTGCAAATTAATGGACTCTTTTTACAACTGCACTTGCAAAACTTTGAAACATTCCTGCTCTTAAAACCTTTCTTCAAGCTCCACAAGGGTAAATGTATCATTCTTAACCTATTAAGAGTTGCCTATAGCTATTAGATTTAGAATATCTATTGTGTTGTCTTCGCTTATCCATGTGTGCTATATAATAAAACTAGTTAAAAATCATTATTTCTTAATTTGTCTGTGTTTTTTTTGTTTCAAACAAGGTGCACTTTTACAGAGAGTAAACATTCATGATTTAATCAATTAAAATTAAGCCAGACCTGTGAATTACTATTGGAGTAATATATTGCGGTAGTTTATAGCATAATTGGTGAACTATAGTGACTAAGTAGTTTAATAGTAATTTGTGAGGAAACCACTTTGTGATATGACTTTAGATGAACGTAAACGAAAAACGTAAATATACACGACAAATTTAACACTAGAACAGCTGTAGTTACACTCATTAGACCTGAAACCGGTGGCGGGCAATCACTATACGATTACATTTTAAACATCAATATTAAAATGTTTTAAAAGTTTCAAGCACATCATATCAATCATTGCATTTAAATGAGCAATTAAAACAGAAAATGGTTTATTTATTTCCGAAATTACATATATAAAGCACTATTTCAAAAAATGAAAAAAATATAATAAAATAAACACTTCCAAAGAAATTAGTGTGTAAACAGGTGTAAAAAGGTATATGTATATACACAACTGTAAAAACTAAACTATTTTAAATTTAAAACTAAAGTAACATATGTTTTCTCTTGAGTGTCAGTCGGTGCAGCACTTCCTTTTGTGATCCTGCCTTTGAAACGCTGTCTGGGTATTTAATACATGTATTTAAGAAAAGTCACAAACACACAACCGCTTAACTTTCAGACATGCAGAGTAATTTAAATTTCAAAACCTCAAACCATCAGAATGACAGCCATGGAGGTTCTAGTGTTAATAGTGTCTTCATATGTTTGGGACTGCCAATGGTCTCCTTAATATTGAATGCAGGGGTGGCCTTAATATTGAAGGTGATGTTACATTACAGTCAATAGGAGTACATCTCTCTTTTTACCCAAAAACACAATTGCCTGTTTCAAAAACTCATTCTTCAAAACTTTGCAGTGCACATCTGCTTTCTGTCAAAGAACAAACAACATTATAAACAATATACCTCCAACAGGTTGCCTTAGGCAAATTTGGTTACATGACATAACAGCACTACGACATCACTGCGACGGACATTACAGCACTAACCATTACAGCGACTGCCCATAACAGCGCTAAGACAACACCGCGCCGAACTACAATTCACTTCCCAGAAGAGGGCGTTCACCACAATCAACTCACCAGCCTCATAAAAGGGCGCATCTGTCATGCATTCGTACTGAAGAACTACTCATGGTAAACGGTGATGAATGCAGTTGGTGGCTGCATTTGCGTTACTCCTAAAAAGTCTGTGTTGCAGTCTGGAGTCTGCGTCTGACGTCAGGGTCTGTGCAGACGGAGCTAAGACAGCTTTAGGAGGTTTCCCAGCACAGTTGACTGAGCAAACATGGAGACAGACTGCGAGTGGAAGCGAAAGCGAGTGGGAGAAGTACAGGCGTGGAAAAGTACAGAGCAGTTTAGAAGCAGTAAGGACAAATTGCGTCTTGAATTGCTTTAATCAGAAAACAGAGGACATTGGGGAAACACAGCAGCAGCTCAGAGTCAAACAGCCGCGTGTGTTTTTCTGATAACAAACAAGCTGAAACTCGGAGCAGCTGATTCAAATTCAGCGCAGTTCTGAGACACGGGCGAGGGGAGGAGCCAACAGCACAGCAGAACAACGCAGTTAAACGAGGCAGTCTTCCCAGCGACAGCGAGTGGGAGAAGTACAGGCGTGGAAAAGTACAGAGCAGTTTAGAAGCAGTTTGAAAGAAGGCTGACAGCTGCAGAAGAAACTAAATTTCAAAAAAAAAAAAAAAACCCTCAACATGGTCTTCAAGCCAGTAATCTATGACACCTGCTTGATGTGGGAAATCCGAGAAAACCCAGCTGAGCTAAACCAAGTGTGCGTAAAGTGCCACGCGATCCAGGATTTGCATAAACTAGTAAGTATGCTAGAAATGGAGCTGGAAGTGAGACAGCAACAGGATCTTGAGGAACTGGCACACCCACAATTTATGGAAGTCTGCATCACCCCTAACAGACTGAAAGCCACCAGGGAGATAGAAGGTCAGAACAGCTGGGTTCAGGTAGGCAGAAGCAGGGAAAAAAAGAAACTTCGTCAAACACAACCACCAGAAATCAAAATAACCAAAAGATTTGAGTCACTTCAAAATTTTGATGAGCAGAACCAACAACAAGAGAATGAAAGGAACAACATCCAGGACCCCATTGACAGTGGTGACCAGACAACAAAAAGAAGGGAGGTCATGATTGTTGGGGACTCCATATTGAGAAACACAGCAAGTTCAATTCGTAGTTTGGACCCCCTTACTACAAGAGTGTGCTGCCTTCCGGGAGCCTCGGTCAAGCACATCACTGAGAACGTGGGAACCAGTCTACTTCAAACCAGTCTACTTGGAGAAAAAATCCTCAAGCAGGTTCAGAAGCATTTAAACTAGAAAGGAAGGGGGGAGAAATCAACAAAAAAACAGAAGGGAGACCGCATCAAAACAAGAACAACAATTCAGGTAAGACAACCATTAAATGTATTTATCTAAATGCTAGAAGTATCAGAAACAAAATTCTAGAACTTGAATCTACTGCACTAACAAGTAACTATGATGTGATAGGTGTTACAGAAACGTGGTTGTCTGAGAGTGATGGGGACGAATATAATATTTGTGGGTATACACTGTATAGGAAAGACAGGCAGGACAGAAGAGGAGGAGGGGTAGCGCTATACATAAGAAACAGTCTTGAAGCCCAGGTGTTAAACCTGGACAAAGAAAATAAAGCAGAATCAATATGGGTCAGAATAACGGACAAAAATTAAAAGGCCATAATAATAGGAGCATGCTATAGACCGCCAGATTCAGAGAGTGAGCAAAATAATATGTTATACAATGACATTAGAAATGCATGTAGCAAAGGAGAAGCCATACTAATGGGGGATTTCAACTTCCCCGATACAAAATGGGAAAACCCGGTGGGTAGCATGAAGGATGAAATAGAAATGGTGGAAATGAAAAATGACTGCTTCCTAACACAATTTGTCGAGGCACCGAAAATATCATATAAATATCATATGGAAGATACTGAAATTGGAGAAGGAATCTATGAAAAAGACCTAGGAGTTTTTGTTGACTCAGAAATGTCTTCATCTAGACAATGTGGGGAAGCTATAAAAAAGGCTAACAAGATGCTCGGATACATTGTGAAAAGTGTTGAATTTAAATCAAGGGAAGTAATGTTAAAACTGTACAATGCACTAGTAAGACCTCATCTTGAATATTGTGTTCAGTTCTGGTCACCTCGCTATAAAAAAGATATTGCTGCTCTAGAAAGAGTGCAAAGAAGAGCGACCAGAATTATTCCGGGCTTAAAAGGCATGTCGTATGCAGACAGTCTAAAAGAATTGAATCTGTTCAGTCTTGAACAAAGAAGACTACGTGGCGACCTAATTCAAGCATTCAAAATTCTAAAAGGTATTGACAGTGTCGACCCAAGGGACTTTTTCAGCCTGAAAAAAGAAACAAGGACCAGGGGTCACAAATGGAGTTTAGACAAAGGGGCATTCAGAACAGAAAATAGGAGGAACATTTTTACACAGGGAATTGTGAGGGTCTGGAATCAACTCTCCAGTAATGTTGTTGAAGCTGACACCCTGTGATCCTTCAAGAAGCTGCTTGATGAGATTATGGGATCAATAAGCTACTAACAACCAAACGAGCAAGATGGGCCGAATGGCCTCCTCTCGTTTGTAAACTTTCTTATGTTCTTATGTTCTTATGATTCATTTTCTGACTGCAGAAGACTATAGCTTTTTTTTTTTTCTCACTGTTCCCATACTGCTCCCATACTATAAAAGCGTGTTTCCACAAGCATTTATGTAGTGGGGCTGAATATTAATTTTTTTTGTTTTTCACGTGTTGCAGAATAATATTCAGCATGTGTTTTGATAAACTGTATATATTTTTATATGATTACTCCTCCACAGGACATCCGGGATTGGGGACCGATACAAGGACATGACGTGTTTGGATTTTTTTAAATGTATATTTTGTACAGATTTGTTTTTTAAATAGAGTTTAACTTTATACTGTTATCCTTGCTTCTCTGCCCTGTCGTATTCCTACTGAACCCGCTGTTCCCTTTCAATTCGAATGACAACCATAACCAAATGGGAAGAGCCCTCTCTGACCACCAATCACTGAGCATATATAAAAAAGCTGCCCTATCAGGGCCCTGCTGTGAGGGGGAAGTCCCTCCCACCTCCTGCTGAAGAGGGACGTTCTCACAGTAGCACATAGCCATTTTCTTTCGAAAACAGAGTTCAGCTGGGGGGAACAACCTCAAAGAGTAATGGTTGTCATTCGAATTGAAAGGGAACCAGGGTTATGGTAATAACCTAACGTTCCCTTTCAATTCAAATGACAACCATTACTGAATGGGAAAGCTGTACCAACGCTGTCGTGGTTCCAGATTACTGACAGTACAGCCTCACGGTGATAGCCTCAGAGCCCACATGACGCCTAAGGGCATGCCACCTGCAACACTCTAGAGCCCAGAGAGGGTCTTGTTCGGATTGTCACATCAAGGCGGTAAAAACGTATAAATGTCTGACTACCTGTCTATGTAGCAGCACTGCATAACTCATGTCTAAGGAGACGCCATGAAGGAAAGGCCATGAAATTATCTGGCCCCTGGTAGAATGGGCCGTAATGTCCCCCAGTAATGAGGAGTCCGTCTGTTCATACGTCAAGTGTATCGCATCTGTCACCCAGTGCGGTAGACGGTGTTTCGATAGGGCCTGACCTCTAGAGCGGAACCCACAGCAGACAAATAGTTTTGTCTCCAGGACACCATTCTATCCAAATAACAGCGCAGAGCCCGAACTGGGCATAGCATGTGTTATCTACAGTCGTCCTCTGAACATGCAGGGGAGGTCTGAAAGTTTCCAAAACCACGGATTGGTTAATATGGAATGAGGATACCACCTTTGGCAAAAAGGATGGAATCGTTCTTAATGTTACCCACGAGTCACTTCCAGTGAAATACATACATGTGTCATCGATGGACAGTGCATGAAGCTCACTTACTCATCTGGCAGACGTAATGGCTATTAAAAATGCCACTTTTAATGAAACAGGGCGCAGTTCTGCTGATACCATGGGCTCAAATGGGGGACCCATAAGAGCCCGCAGTACCAGTTCTAGATCCCACTTGGGGACCATACTTTTCATGGGAGGACGAAGCCTCCAAGCCCCATTAAGAAATTGCAGCTAGGAAATGTGCCCCAGGGGACACAGAGTCAATTTTGTCATGGCGCACTGATATTGCTGCCAGGTATACAAGTCACCGGACCGTGACCTTCAGCAAAGCACCAGTCTTGGAAAACTTTCCATTTATATGAATACTGGGCTCTAGTGAAGAAGTTGCCTTGCACTTCGAATTACTTCAGGATTGTGATATCCATGCATTATGCGCTTCCGCCCACTGTTGCCCCTAGCTGATGATGTCTTTCCCTCGGAGTTCCATGCTGACGTCACCTTAGACACCGTTGCTCGTGAAATATCAGCAAGTTGAGCTGTCTTGTTCACTGAAGTTCTTGCCAAACGTACCCAATCACCCCGCTTTCAAAAGTCACTGAGGCTTCTTCTTGCAGCCATGCTAGCCATAATTATAGGCAACCAGGCCTGTCCAGCATTTTTATACATGACCCTAAGCTTGCTGGGATCTTATTTGCTTAACGAACGCTGAGCCACACCTATTGCTTTCAATATACATGGTGTTCTTCATTTACCCAGGTGTTTCCATTTTTTTGTCCACTATCTGTATGTCAATATATCTATCAATAAACAAGCCATATTATAACATGTTGTACATGTTATTGTTTGTGTTTGTTTAGCACATCCCTTTAATAAGCTGCACGTTGGAATTCTAGGTACTGTACAGCATTGTGCAGATATGCCACTGGAACTGGTTCTGCCATTTGGTGCTATTTGTGTTTGTACTTAATAAATGCTCAGTTATTAAATAATCTATAGTTTATGTTAAAACACCTGTTCAATTTTGTGGGTTTACTATTACAAAAACAGTAACTTGGAAACAATTGAACAGTAAAAATGAGGTTTCCCAGAGCTTCTCGCTACCCTCTGCCGTTCTTTACCTTTGTCCCCCCACTATTAAATAAAAGTTAGGTGCCCTTGTCTAGAAGTGAGAGTCAGAGCTGCTGATGATGTCACACAGCAGATTGCCTGCAGCACCAACCTGCAATAGGAGCTTGCTCTCAGGCAACCATCCATTAACCAATCCCATTGCATTGCTGTTGCATGGCTACTGGCCTTGCCCGTTCCCCCCATGCAACTGCAGTTCTTCAGGGCAACTGCAAAGAAAAAAAAAAAAAAGACAAAATGGCTTAATGTTAAAATAATATTCACAAAGCATTGCTGTGCATGTCAGAATCTTTTATGTGTTGAACAGGTTTCACGCATGAAAGGAACACAGCGTCCTTCCCACCCATTTACAATTTATCATAATGTTTTATGCATTGTACATTGCTTAAGCCTAACTGCCAAAAGGTTTAACTATTTCATTAATTTTCCCGACAGATTCAAGTGATTAAAAAGCCTGTAGTGGTGTAGTCACAGCTGACTCCTCATTCCCCCAGTCAGATGCATTCAAGTTCTAGCTAGCATAGCTAAAGGGTCACTAATGCAGGACTCAAAAGCTCATTAGAATGAATTAGAGAAAGGGGTCAAACATAGTACAGCCTGCAGCTGTTCTAGTCCTCCACTGTCCTACCTACAGAAACAGGTTCACGGCCAGGGCAGCGCTGGCTAAGTATGTTTTTTTGTTGTTTTGTTTGTTCAGTGTATATGAATGGCTGCTTAAACGAAAGAGACGTCCTGTGTCTTCAATGCGAGTCCTTTGGTAAATTATGTACACAAGAGTTTTGGATCGTGCCTTCAGTTATGAAATGTTTCCGTGCTTGAACACAGAGGTCACAGCCACTATTTTCTTGTAATTGTGTGTTTTTTTGATACAATTTAATGAGCTGCTTCTGTAGTGGTGGGTTACACACGACTCTAATATGGTTACTGATTTGACATCAGAACAGTGAATTTTGAGTGTGTGCATCAAATTAAAGGGGATTCATCAATCTTACCTGCCATGCACACTGGTAATACTTGTTTGCTTGTCTTGTCTTCTAGGAAATCTGTTACATTAGCACTACCTGGGTCATTTCACCTTAGCAGTGTCTTTGGGGTCAAGCATTTTACTGGCTGCAAAGCATGTGAGTCATGAGGGTCAGCTGGTTGGTTACTGATCATCCACACTATGATATTTACACATACAGTATATTATATTGTATTACCTCTTGGTCTCAAGCAAGTGAATCATATGTTCTCTTTATAAGCAAGCTCTAAAAATCTTGGATAAAAAAAAAACCTGTGAGATACCCTCACTGTAACATTTTGACTAAGTACTGTTGCTGAGTTTTGATAATTATCAAATTTTCTTATGCAATAATGGTATTTCAAACTTTGCATGGATTATGTACTCCACCCTTAAGATAATTCAAGAAAAGCTCTGATGATACCAATAGGCTTCACAAGGGAAGCTGTATGTTGGAATTGTAAAGTGGAAAGGCGTAGAACAGCATTTGCCCAAACAGCTCGCTCTATAAGAGCACTTTATTCTGAAACTCACTTCCTTCAGAAATGAAGCAATTTTGAAATATTTTGCAATAAACTTAAGGTTTGATTAAAACATAATCAGTTATGTAATCATTAATTTATTCAGGATATAGTTGAATTTGAATTGTATACATTGTATATTTACATTACATAAATTGTACTACAATTTGATTATGGAAGCTGTTGATTGTTATGTACTTTTAATGGGTAATTTATGATTTTAATGTTGTATACATTTAAATCAAATATTTAATATTAGGTTATTGCTACAATGGCTCTCAAAAGTATTCGCCCCCCTTGGACTTTTCCACATTTTATTGTGTTATAACATGGAATGAAAATTGATTTAATTAGGAGTTTTTGCCACTGATCAACACATAAAAAGTCCATAATGTCAAAGCGAAAAATAAAATCTACAAATTGTTCTAAATTAATAAAAAATATAAAATCAGAAAATAACTGATTGCATATGTATTCACCCCCTTGAGTCAATATTTGGTAGAGGCAATTACAGCCATGAGTCTATTTGGTAAGTCTCTATCAGCTTTGCACATCTGGACACTGCAATTTTTGCCCATTCTTTTTTGCAAAATTGCTCAAGCTCCATCAAGTTGGATGGCGACCTTTGGTGTACAGAAATTTTCAACTCTTTCCACATACTCTCAATTGGATTGAGGTACAGGCTTTGACTAGACCACTCCAGGACATTGATCTTTTTGTATTTAAGCCACTCCAGTGTGGTTTTGGCTGTATGTTTGGGGTCATTGTCCTGCTTGAAGATAAATCTTTTCCCAAGCCTCAGATCTCTTGCAGACTTGAGCAGGTTTTCCTCCAGGATTTCTCTGTACTTTTCTGCATCCATTTTGCCCTCTATCTTCAGGCCCTGATGCAGAGAAGCATCCCCATAGCATGATGCTGCCACCACCATGCTTCACGGTAGGGATGGTGTTCGTTGGATGATGTGCGGAGTTAGGCTTGCGCCAAACATAGCCCATAGCGTTGAGGCCAAAAAGCTCTAGGTTGGTCTCAGACCATAGAATCTTCTTCCACTTGTTCGCAGAGTCTCCCACATGCCTTCTGGCAAACTCTAGCCGAGATTTGATGTGAATTTTTTTCAACAATGGCTTTCTTTTTGCCACTCTCCCATAAAGGCCAGTTTTGTGAAGCACCCGGGCTATTGTTGCCGTATGCACAGTGTCTCCCAGCTTAGCTGTGGAAGACTAACTCCTTTAGAGTTGCCATAGGCCTCTTGGTGGAACTCCCTGACTAGTGCCCTTCTCACCCAGACATTGAAGAGGATGGCCTGTTCAAGACAGATTCACAGTTCTGCCATATTCTCTCCATTTCTTAATAATGGCCTTTACTGTGCTCTGGGGGATATTCAGTTCCTTGGAAATGCTTTATCCCTGACTGGTGCTTTTGAAGAATCTTATTCCGGATTTGCTTTGAATGTTCCTTCATGATGTAGTTTTTGTTAGGAAATGTACTAATCAACTGTAGGACCTCCCAGAGACAGGTGTATTTAACCTGAAATCATGTGACACACCTTATTTGCACACAGCTGGACTCCATTCAATTAATTATGTGACTTGTAAAGACAATTGGTTGCACCAGCACTTAAAGTGGTTCATAGGAAAGGGGGAGAATACTTATGCAATCAGTTATTTTCTGTTTTATATTTGTAAGTAATTTAAAAATCTACAAATTCGTTCTATTTTTCATTAACATTATGGACTTTTTTATATTGAGCAGTAGCAAAAACTACTAATTAAATCCATTCATTCCATGATGTTACACAATAAAAATGTTGAAAAGTCCAAGGTGGGGGTGAATACTTGAGGCACAGTACAGTTTAGAGTAGAAGTAATATGGAGATTTATTACAGTTGTCAATGCCCAGGGACTGTCAATGGAAATGTGCTTGCTGGCTAAATTGAAAATGCAATGCATCTTGTGTCATGCAAGTTGCACATTATAATTGTGTGTCCCTGATAAAACAAAAATAAATACATACAAGAAAAAATTGCTGGGGACAGTTCTACTGTCCTGGTGAAATGATCATGAAAGCAAGGCCTTTTTAAACTACAGCTGTGGCCAACATATTTACATCATCTAGAATTTGGATTATAACAGAATGGAGAAAAAAAAAAAAACGTCTCTGGATTTAGAATCTTTGACATATGTAATCAAAGAAACTACAAAACGATATTGCAAAAGCCTACTGGAAGGCATACCAGTAGTACAGTATTTCATGTTAGGTTTCGAAATGTCACATTTCAATTTGTAAGTTTGTTAAGTACATGGAAAACTATAAAGTGCTATGTAATTCAATATGTTAATGTAACATTATTCAGCAGGTTTAATTCAACTTTATAAAACAAAAGTAGTTAATTCCATAGAGCAGTGGTTCCGGGGTCCTAAAGAAGTTGATCAATCTCTAGAATTTGAAAAGGGAGTTTCCATTGTTTCCAATGTCTATGAGCTTACCCTATACTTTTTTTTTTTTTCAAATTATTTATTTTTTTAATATATACTTATGTAAAAACTTTGAACGTTGTAAAAGTTGTATATTTTTTATGTACCGAGTGGTTGCATTTTTATATATATATATATATATATATATATATATAGATATATATATATATATATAATAAGTTTATTACAAAAGTCTCTGTATTTTGCATATTAGAAATGTTATGAAAGATCTTATTTATCTTGCCATATATTGTTAAATACATTTCACACAACTTAGTGTTTTCTAAAGTGGCATAAATCATTTTAAATCCATTGTAGATGTTTTTTATATTAAAATACTTAAATATTCTGCTACAAATGCAACTAATATGAAATATATAAAATGTATTACATTATGTAAAAATGTACAAACAATACTTCACAACATGCATTTCTACTGGGGTGTTTTTATATTGCGTAAAAGGTGTTAAAACCTTTGATTATTCCAAGTTTCCTCCTGTACTGAAAACTTTTTTGGATACTTGGGATGCAAATAGTATGAATAGTGCACATTTGACAAAAACATAGCACTGCAATAAGAACTGATAACCAAGGTTAACACTTTTGTCTAAAAAATCTTTTTCATATCATTAGGTATCATTTGACTACTTCTCAATTGTCATTATGTTTGCCAGTAGCCCCTAGTTTCTAAACAGATAAGGCAAGAATGCATAGCTTTGCAAGCATACATTCTACATGTATCAAACATTTAAATATATACTTTATTTAATGCATATATGTTCTACACCAGGTTATATAAACACCTTTCAATCCACAACTGGGTGAAGTCTTGGGAACCCCCTCTGAAATTGTCAAGCAAATATCTATTGTATAACTCAAAACATTGTACAGAGCATGCTCTGTACCATACAGCTTTTCAGTCAGGACTACAAAATGAATGAATACCCGTTGACAGTGGTACAGCTGTTCCTCACTAATGCTCCGACTGGTTAAGATTGCAATACCTTCAACAACCAAACACCAGGGCAAGAAATATTTCTCTTCCAATGTTAAAAGTAATTTTGCAACACTGTAGAAGACAAGCCAAGCAAACCATTCATGTGCCTTCCAAAACTTGTACCGAGTGACCGAGTGTGGTATGCGGGATATATTTGATGGTGGTTTAATAGGAAGGACTCTGGAATCGCTATGATATACCTGTATATCTGTGGTACTTTGATTCCATCCACAACCTCATCATTTGTCTGGCAACACCCAGAAGTACACAGTGCATGTAGTCAGGAATAAATCCATTGGTAATATCAAATAGGGATACACATACTAGGTTCTTTCACACCATATAGTTCTTATTCTGAAAAGCATGCTCTGCTTGTTCTACGGTTTCAGTACTGCTCCTCAGTACAGAATCTTTCTTTTAAGGGTACGTCCTAGTCATCCCTCTGCCTTTAGGTACATTTCTACCAGGATCTGTACAAAACCCTCATCAATGTAGGCCACTGAACTGCATCATATTCTGCAAAAGTGGTCTGGCAACAGAGTCACAAATACCACAGTGCACACAACTTTGGAATTGATCTTCTCTTGCATTATTGCATTCTCTCAGTCAACCCCACTCTGCATCAAGTCCTGACTTCATTAACAAATGGCTGGAAATACAGATTCAAATCTTGTTTTTTGCTACCAAAGAAGAGAGAAGCCATAAGCACATATTTCAATCTTTCCACTGGAGGAAGTTTATTCAGAACACAATACAGGCAAACACTATACTGGGAGGACAAAGATTGGAACTCCATCACAGCTGAAATTCACTGAAAGTGTTGGAAGGAGAACCGTTTAAAACTTTATGCAAAGTCTCATCCTGAAGGTGACTAAATTGCCAGTTGTTGACCTTTCTTTGAGAAAAGTCAAACATTGCTGTACACTAATGTCATTTAGAAGTGCTTTTGACTTGAGTGGGTTATAGAAGAAAAATGCCCTTTGCTTATGTTGTGACTAGCCACCCATTATTCCCCACAAAAACTACAATTTCCAGAAGTAGCTTTGTTCCCTAGAAGCGTTTCACATGTTTCGCAGATTAAATATCTATTACCCCTTGTAGCAATGTTACCCCACCCCTGTGTATATATGTTGCGTGTGGGGTGTTAATGTTGGTGTATTGTAGTTGGTACACAAGATACAATATGGGTTGTGCACACAAGTGTTTAAAATGTATATTTGTAATTTAGGCATGAGGATTGCAAAGCACTTCATTTGCAGGGGGGTGGAGGGGGGACGGACGGACGAACACAGGCGTCTACAGCCCACCAAGGGGGAGTTTGTGTGTCCACAGCCCCAGAAAGGGAAGGCAGAGCGTCCACAGCCCAAATCTCCATAAGCAGAGGCTTCATTGGTGAGCTGATGTTTAATTTAAGAGCTAAAAGGAGGTTCTGGTCAGCGGACGATATTGCATTAGAAGATGTCTCAGCCTGCAGAGAAAATAAGAGGAGAATAAGGGTTATTTCTTGTAAATTTAACTCGATTACAGGCTTTAGATGACAAATGTTATAATACAACACCAGCATTAGCATATTCTAATTAAAAGTAATGTCCGATCTAAACTGACAAATTTACTATTTTCAGATAATGCTTAACTCATGAGGCAACTTGCTCATTTAAAATGTTATGTTTGAGGATGCAGTCATTATCTATTCTAGGTTAATGAATCTACTGAAAGTGCAATTTCAAGATACCTTGTTATTACAGAATTTTACCTATCTTAAGAGGGGGCTAATTATATCATTAGATAATTACATACCGTTTACTACATCCATCATTATAAACAAGTAGGAGGCCTTAAAATGTTTGAGTTTGTGCATTTTATGTACCTGTGAGCAGGATGGCTTTGCAGGGGCGACGTCAGACCAGAAATACACTCCACAACAAGGACTGGCGGATGAAAACTGAGACACTATGGCGGTCAGTATATTTATTAATAAACTGAACAAAAGATTCAAACAAACGAGACACACCAAACAAAGGGTGCGTTAGCCAAAAACAAACAATTCTAAATAGTGTTGATTTTAGAATTAGCACCTCTAGCAATTGTTACCTCCCGTCTCCACTCTCGTTCATCACTGAACTCCTCTCAACCCCCGAGCGCAGACAACTGCAGCCTTTTATAACTTATGACCAAGGGATTAAACTAGCTATTAATTATGGAATTATCCCTCGGTCACATTCTGCATGAGGTTTCCAAAAATGAAAATAACCTGGCGGACGGCGTCTCGCTCGACCAAACAATACATCATTAATAATAATATTGGATGGCTTTCGCCATCGCATTAAATAAAATCAAAACAAACAAAAAGGGGCAGTACACAGTGACTGGGCATCATTTTCAGACTGGCCAGGTGTGTGTTGTGTGAAAACACTGCCTCTAGTTCAGTTTGGATTATTTTCTGGTGGTTGCTCTTCCTGAGCACACATCAGAGCCTGAACTGGGTCTTGAAATATCCTCTTCTGTTCTGTGTTCTTCCTCAGGCTGTGCAGTGGGTCTTGAAAGATATCCCTTTACTGTGTCAAAACCCCCTTCCAAGTTTGTGTTCGCCTTCATGTGGAATGCACAGTGTAAACCTATCTTACTGTTTAATTTGCATTACTTACAAAACTATAAGTCTTATTTTTTTGGTGATTTAGTAAAATTAAGTATGAGCAAATGAAAATTACATATTAAAGGTGGGAGATGCCACATAAAGGTTGTAGTTGAATTGCAATTTTGGCAAAATCACAATTCCACATATTTATCCTGGCATCAACCTCTTTACTCTTGATTAAATACCATTGTTATTTAGGACCTTTCACATGCACCCTTTATTTTAAAGTATGTCCAGAAAACCTTAAGATTATAGATTAAATCCTGTTGCTGCTTACCTCTGTCTGATTCCTTTCGTTCCTCCCCCTCCAACTGTCTGCATTCCTGTGAGCTTTACGGAATGTTAAGTTAAAAAATACAAAACTCAAATATACCACATAAAACATGTGTTTAACACTTCCAGCTTTCTTTTCATTCTTGATTTCGTTTTCTTTAGGATACTAAAAGTTCCACAAAGTACCGTTTGTATAGAAAAACTGGAGGAATATTTTTTTCTTCAATTTTAAAACGCATAAGCACACGTAGTTAGTGTAACCTGCTACTGTTGCTTTTGTCTGACTATCAAAATCTGAAAAAAGTAGCCCAATGCCATATGGAATGGGTGTGCAATAAAACAAGGGGGTGGGTATGTCGGTTTGTTGCAATTGGGCGCAAACTGATCCGGCAACCCTATCATAGCAAAGCTCATAGAGATGACAAGACTTGCGAGAAGAGGCTCGAGTATGCAAATGAACGCCACAGTTCAAAATGTGTTTCGATCATTTACGTTGAATAAGGTTTGAACTCTAAGAGGAAGATTGGATAGCTGCAATATATTTGTTGGTTAAATGGAATAGTGTCAGAAAGAAACAAAATAGCATCATTCCAGCAGTGTGGGTTAGGAATTTTGATGAAGACAAATTAAGAAACATTTGTGATTTAGTCACATTATGGAACCCCTAAATTCAACAGAAGCCTTAGCTTCAATGTTTGTATTATCAGCACCTGTTCCTCCTCCCATGAAAGCAGCTGGAAAGGTAAAATGTATCTGTTTAATCTTCATTGTGACAAATGAAATTTGAAGACTGAAAAATAGCTGACAATGGTTTTTAATGTCTACCTCAATTTCAGTTTCAAGACACTTTGCAAAATCTACTGTCATCATTCACGGTCTTCATACATTGTGTTCCATATATGAATCCACCCTGGAAAAAGTGTGGCTTGAAACTACACTACAGTTTAGTAACGTTTGATAAATATTATTGCACTTAATGTACAGAGTACATTTTGTAAAGTATAGCACTCCTAGAAAAGGACAGGATTGTCTATGTAACTGCACTATTGCAATTCAGGCAGACCACTTTCAGATTGTGACCCTTCGAGCAAATTACACTTGGACGTAAACACTGCCAGTGTTGCAGCTTCACTATACTGCCAAATAATTTGTATTCGAGGTGGGATAAAATGCTTTTGTCCTTAAGGTTTAGCTGAAAGTTTGACATTCAGTATGCAAATTGAGAAGTAATTTGGGTGGAGCATTATGTGATTCTTGAAATTTTAGTCTACCACATAATTGCATGGAAGGGTTGTTAACAGTATTGATGAAAATGTGTTTTATTTCAGGGGGTTTTTTTTATGTATGGTACTGTGGGATTTGAGAGGATGCAATTGTTTTAGTTTGCTTCATTTAGGCGTGTTTTTATAGTTAAGTTTTAAAATGAGTGCTTAGATGTTTGGCTAACCATCTATTAATGCTGTAATCTGTGACCAACTGATGCTTTTTGTGCTTGTATTTCAGCTGCAACACTAGCAGTTTCCAACAGGAACAAAGTCACAGATTGATTGTTGAATCAACGAAAAAAAACAAAAGCTGAACTAAAGACACATTCTCAGAAAACAAAATACGGATAATTCTGACTAGGTACTAATTTCAAAAGGCAAATGTGTAAATCTGACCCACAGAGCCTTTGTCTTTGAGCCAATTGAGTCCTTAATCACATAGGCCTATTGAATTCATAAATTTAAACTACCGTTCTTGTCTGGGAATACACTTACACTTAAATATGGAAATTGTTAGTAAATTGGCACACACCATGAACCCAGGTGGTTTTGAATTGCAGAATTGTTGTAATAATTGCATGTCTAGAGAGCAAGATTTGGCTCATACATGGTCTTTATCATTCGAGTGTTTTATGCAGCTTAATTCCCATCTTTGTTAAAAAGATTTCAAAGCTTTCTAAATGTTTCTATGTTCTGATTTAGGGGTTCTCATCCCTGGTCCTGGAGATGTATTTTGTTTAAGTTT
This sequence comes from Polyodon spathula, assembly GCF_017654505.1. Classification (NCBI taxonomy): domain Eukaryota; kingdom Metazoa; phylum Chordata; class Actinopteri; order Acipenseriformes; family Polyodontidae; genus Polyodon; species Polyodon spathula. The sequence continues at coordinate 24,226,807 of NC_054543.1, forward strand.
CCACTCTGCCTTTATTACTGGTAAAAGTTGTCTGCTAAAGGTCTATAATAGTAATGATTTAACTAACAAACAATCGTTTATCAAAAAACAGCATATTCGGTGGCACGCCAGCCATCTTAAACACATAGAGATAGTTAAGATAAGTGTTTCATTAAGTGGCAAACTCAGCTTCTGGTCAGTTTTGATCCTGAATAACTAGTGTCTTCAGACTAATTTCACATGAACTCAGGTATGTTAAGCAGTTGTTTTCTTTGGAATGCAATTAAGTATGGATCTATTCATATTTTTGGTGAATTATCCTTTGTCATGCACTTTTTTTTTTTTTTTTTTTTTAAGTGGAATAGATCAGAGAATAAAAAAAATATCCATTTTATTGCCTGTTGAGTCATATTTGTACAGATTCACATACTTTGCAAGATCATGTATTTATTTTTGCTTAAATATGTAAGTCTGTATTACATGTATCTAGTCATAGAAAAATGCTTATTTTATATATTCAAAATTGTAAGTAATGTATTTCAAAATATACAAAATTTGCATTTTACTTGTATTAGTTCACAATGAATGGATACATGTAATATACATTTTAAAAAGTATTAATGATATTAAGCTGATAAAAAAAAAACATGCAAAGTGTTTAATACATTTAAATTATATTAAACATACATTTGATACATTTATATAATAAAATTGTACTACTAGGTAACAAATAGTATATACATTTTGTATATTTAAATATAAAAAAATGCATTTATTTATAGTATAAAGTACTAACTATACAAAGGTAATATATCTCTGCATACATTATAAATGTATAAAATGTACATTTCATACATTTAAATATTTTATATATTATAATTTAAAAGGGGTCAATTTTGGTATATGAAATATATAAAATATCATGATTTTATTTATTTCATCAAATGATGTTGGAAAAATATGTATTTTACAATTTAGAAAATATATTTAAAATATGGTTTGTTCCGGATGGGTAGGCTTGGAATTAAGTAGGTCGAGCCAAGGAAGTAAGTTGACCGGATATATTAACAATCAATAAATTAAATGAATTTTGTAAGTAATTTATATGAACGAGTAGATCGGCTCTCTGACAGCTAGATAAGACAATGTGAATATTGCTGATCAGATATATTAGCCCAACAATTTAATTAACTTTGTAAGTATAATTAAATAGATTGGCTATAGTCGACAGCATGACGCTAGATACGGGAATGTGAATATCGTTGTACTATATATTAGCAACAAATACATCATTTAATGAAATTTGTAATTGGCCTGTGATAGTGTATTTCTGTTTGTGCAACAAACGTTAACTAGCAAAGTGTTACATATTTAACGTTATTTTGCATTTCTGGAGGTGTTCTCGTTTTGGGAAGCACTTCTGTATGGACAGGTATGTGAGCAATTTTCCCAATAGTTAAAGCATGAGTTTGTCATGGAAAAAAATTGAGCTCCATGCTGCGATTACACTATGTAACACAATTTTTGTTCCTGGGTAGTAAGTGTTATTTCCTAATTGCTTATGCCTCAAAAGTATAGCAAATGGTTATTATTCCCCACAAACTTTGCTTCTGTGACCAGGACAGTGATATTTTGAAATTTACCTATTTCCAATGGGAAAACGGGCAAATGTGTGTCTTTTCGTTCACAGTCAGAAAAAAAAATATGAATCCAAATTAACATGTATTTATACTAAAGTAATACAAAAAATGACTACAAAAGATTTAGAAGTGAGTACTACTCTCATGCAATGGAAATCATTTAACAGGACGAGCAGCCCTGTACAGTATTTTTAGAACAGGGTTTCCCCCTCCACCCCTGTGCAGTTTATTTTGTGTTTTGTATTCAGATTTGTGTTTTATGTATTGTATTTATGATGGCGTAGCCGTGCATTGTTTTGTTATTGTTTTGTTTTTTGTTCTGGCAGAAAAGAGATTGGCAGCCCATCCCCTGCCAGTGGCCAATTTAAAACCTTGTGGTAATGTATGGCTGTCAGCTAGTGCATTGCTAAACTAGCTGGCAGTCACACAATTAATAAATTTGTGCAGATTGTGGCAGAGGGGTAATGGAATAATTACCAGCTAGTTAAACCCCTCGGCCACGGAATTTAAGCCTGCAGCAGTCCCTGCTAGTGGTGGGTTTTCAGATGAGGAACATGAGCGAGCAGTGAAAGAAATTTAGAAAGATATAGGAACAGTGAAGGCGATCGCCCAGCCTGACCTATATTTGTGACTTTGTTTTGCTTAAACCTTTATTTTCGCTCTGTCAGCAGTGTCTTGGTTTAAATATTTTATTTTTTTTCTTTTGAAAATTAAACTGCGCAAGCGCCATTGCACCGTACCTGCCTGTTTGTTATTCTTGGGGCTTCTGGCCTGATGTCACCACAATGCCATTTCTGCCACAAGAGGAAAATCAGAAAACGCGGAAACTTTAGTTACTCCAAAAAAATCATCTTAAATCAGCTGGAGCATTTTGCTGTTGCGCTGCTCGTTTAACTCATATCCCGACTGACGTTAGGCAGGTTGAATCCTTTTAAGGATTAATTGAAAAAATCCTTTTTTGATCTGCTTTTATATAGCTGGAGTGTATTGTACATAGAAGCACTTATTATAAAAATAACAGATATCCACTGAAGTCGAGTTGTGTTGTTGGGTAGGATCACGATGACCAACACCCCCGACATTGTATTCCCCAGAGATGATGGGGTTTGATCAGATGGTTGGGCATTAATCCTGTGGGTGTTTTTAAAGTAGTCTAGTGGCGTTTTGCTATCCTGAAGATTATGGTATGGTATGCCAAACAAATACAATGCTGGAAGAACATTTGAGAGGTTGATCCCAAAAGTGTAATCTCATTTGCCTTGATTGCAGCTTTAAAAATCAATTCCTTATATTGACTTTGCACAGGAATTCAGTGAATCAGTCCTGCTTGTGTGTGTGGTTCAGTGCACACAGGCATGCCAAAGAGTTGATCACTATGACCTATTTCCACTGAACATGTAAAACTGTTTGATATACAGAGTAGACAGAGTTTCTCCATATACCCTCAGATTATCACTCAAACATACTTTGAGTTTCAGCACAATTGGAAAAGCGGTTCAAGATAGCTGCACAGCTGTAAAATGAAATACTGTATATATTCCTCTATGTATCCCAAGATATATGCAAATCTTTCAAGTGTGACATCCCTTCATATGATATGCCTTACGTGTATCCCATTAGAAAGAAGCCTGCCTTCCCTCTCAACTCCTAGTCCAGTAATCATGTACTGGTGTAGTTTTTTTTTTGCTTGCCAGGTCTGTTTACTGTAGATTCTGCTGTTGCAAAACAAAGAAATTATTTGACCCAATCCAGGTCCTTCCCCCTTAATCTGTTCTCTTGGAATTAAGAATCAGCTACTAAGAGATACATTAAAAGGGAATGGCTGCAGATGACATACAACCCAGAACAGCTCATGATTGCAGATATAGAAAGGTAGGGGGGCAGTAAACCAAGAGCATTTCACCTGAAGACACTTTAGGGTAGGTGTACCAAAGAGTTGCACCCGTCGCAAACTAGCTGCAAATGAGTCAGAAGCCTTGGGTGAAATGTACTAAACAAGTGCAATACTGTTTGCAACTTGCTAGGGAATGCTTTGTGGCAGCAGTTTGTTTGCGGTTCTAGCGCGGATGAATATGCAATTATGGGTGTTCCTGTATAAATTCTCAAAAAGGGGGTGGCGATAGTGCAAATGAGCACTCAAATATTATAATGAGATGTACATTGTCGCTGGCATTTCCCAGTCTGTTTTCTTGTGCCAGTTGTGCTCAATGCATTGGAGGCAAATAGCCAAAAACTGCTTCTGGGGGGGGCGGACGGATGACATACAGGCCTTATAAACATTTCTGGTCCCCCCCCCCCCCCAAAAAAAAGTGTTTCGAGCAATAGAATGCATACGTGTTGCTAACCCCTCCAGCTCATTCTGAACATCTATATAAGAATAGGAAACACACCTATTCCATCAATGTGCAGACAGTTTGTAATTGTGCATAATTTAGCATTGCACTCCTGACTAACTTCAAAATGGACAGTGTACATTTCCCTTATAGGCTACTAATGAAAATACAAATTAGTGGTTGTGGCAAGGATGACAGAGTGGCATGGGTGGTGACGTCAGACTAGAAACAGGACACTGGAGATAGAAGTACAGGGGGTGAAAATGCACTATGCAGTGTTATTTTTATTCACCACAAAAATAAATAAAAAGGTTGTACAAAAACACTGCTCACAGAGCAAAATAAAAGTTTAACAAAACTAAATCGAACACAAAAAAACCCCACACAAAACCCAGGTCAGGCTGGGCAATCGCCTTCATTACTTCTGTTTTTCTTACTTTCATTTTGCTTTGTTTCTTTCCTGTCTCTCTCCAAAACACTCCACAATGAAACAGGGAAAACTGCAGGGTTTTATACTGGTGGCCATCTCCTGATTAGTAACAAATTAACTCATTTGGTTACCTTCTACACAGGGTTTTGTGGCCAAACAAACAGAATGCCGTGTTTTTAAATACACAAAATTAATTCAAATTATACTAAAACAATGATAACACAATGAAAATAATTATACATTAAACAACACTATGCAACACAATTTTTGTTCCTGGGTAGTAAGTGTTATTTCCTAATTGCTTATGCCTCAAATATAGAAAATGGCTATTATTCCCCTCAAACTTTGCTTTTGTGACCAGGACAGTGATATTTCAAAATATCACCATTTCCAATGGGAAAACTACCAAATGTGTGTCTTCGTTCACATAAAGTCAGAAAAAAACATCATATGAATCCAAATTAACATCTATTTATACTAAAGTAATACAAAAATGACTACAAAAGATTTAGAAGCGAGTAGTTTTTCAAGATTTACGATTATACTGTATTTACAGTAATAAAATGGGCTGGCACCCAGTCAGTGGTATAATGCAAAATGTGTTGCTGTTCCTTTGAAATTCAAATTAATGAGAATTGACTGTCCTCCTGCCAAGTATTATAACTAGTCAATGTGGAACCATGATCTATTCAGTGATAATTGTCTAGGCTGCCAAGTTAATAATAAATGGGAGGAAAATAATAATTTATCATTTACTTTCAATTTAAAATGTTTTATTCACAATGTACACCAATGTGTACAATGTAGCAGCATGATTTAATTTTGTGTTACCAGTAGCCTAGAGGCTAAAGTAAAAAGAATGTGCACTAGGTGTTTATTTGATTTGAAATGCATCAGAAAGAACATGTGGATTTTCTTACACCCACCGTTGCAAGGCGGAAGGTTAAAGGTTACCTTAAGCCAAGTTTACTTTGACGGTAAACATGATTCCAAGAGCTGGGCAATTAAAAAAAAAAAAAAAAATAAAATGGTAAATTATACAAAGTAAATCTAAAACAAGAAGAATGCCTCAGTTAAGAGGCATCATACCAGTAGCATTTTGTAATGCCACATCTTATAGCTTCATGTGGTGGAAGAGTTTTCCAATAAGGAAATAGCCTGCTCTCATATAAAGTTTGCAGAACTTTGTGCTTTTCCAACCCCCAGAATAGAAATACATCCAGACTGATCTGTATTGATTTTTAAAAAGGTTTATTCATGCCAAGATGATAAACTGAGCCTTTTATTTATTAAGCTTGTGCAGCTAAGCAGAAGTAATACAGCACCCACCTCGGCTGTCTCATGAAAAGCTCTAATGAGGAGTTTTGTCAACACATGAAGGATGAAAAGTTTAACTGGAGAACAAAGATTGCCAGAAATACAAAACACTACATGGATTATATTTTAAAACAATACTCTGCAACCTCAGGCCTTCCCCAGAGTTATTTCTCATGTGGTCAAGTGTTCTTAAACCTTTAGGTTAGTGGTCAACTGACCTTTGAGATCTGTTCCAATCAAGACATACACAGGCAGTCAATAATGTGGTCTAGTGGTTAAAGAGATGGGTCTGTAACCAAGAGGTCCCTGGTTCAAATCCCAGCTCACTCATTGACTCACTGTGTGACCCTAAGCAAGTCATTTAACCTCTTTGTGCTCTGTCTTTCAGGTAAGAGGTTGTTGCAAGTGACTCTGCAGCTGCATAGTTCACACACCCTAGTCTCTGGAAGTCACCTTGTATAAGGGCATCTGCTAAATAAACTAATGATAGATAAAAAGCTTTACTTATTTGTTAACCCCTTTAAAAATTTAGACCTGACACAGGAAAGGCACTTAAATGCACTTTTATTTACAATAAAATAAACAAAAGAAAACACCTTCGGCACACTAACTGAACTCTCGGGAACAGTAGACTACAAAGTGGGACAACTAAGCCATTCCCCACAACACAAAACAGTTTACAAAACATAAAACAGTACCACACAGGTTCAGTACACACAGTACTCACAATGACTGCCTGGTAGCAAGGCACACTGCCTCCTTCTCCTACCCATACAGCAGCCCTGAATGAAAGATCTGTGAAGGTTTTATACCTCACAGGAACAGACACAGGAGGCTGGCTTCAATTTACAAGTGCAGGGCCAACTGCCAAAACAATAAAACAATTAACATGTTTTTGGCAGGAAGGATTTTAACCCCTTCCCTGTTAACCAGGCTCACTCTCCATACTTCATTTGCCCCTTTAAATGCAGACCCAGACTCAAATTTAAAGTTTTAAGCACTGACACACTTTTTAATAATACATAATCAACAAAAACAAAAATCAATACCTAGCTCCATCAGAGCTCTAAATACACATTTATGCAGGTACCTGACTAACTCACAAGACAGCTACGCTGTGTTTTTATGAAGTTATTACATCTGTGCATTTAAAGTGCTCCAAACTGGATTACAGCACTGATTGATCACACTTTAACTCACGTTCTCGGCATCTGGGCATCTGATTTGAACTACATGATTAAACTTGGCTGTTACTTTTACACTCTCCAAGCCAGCGGCAGAGATAAAGGATAGAAATTAAGGACACCGGCTGTTTTGTGGCTGTTCTGTGCACTGTGCAATCCCTTCCTCAAATTACAGCCCACCTGACTCCAGGATACAGTCACTGACATTTTTACATCTATTTGTTATTTAGTTATATTACTTTAATATGGAGAGTGACAAGTGAGCCATTGCTTGTGATGTCTGTGATGTTTTTGATAGTTAACGTTTCGTGTTTCAGGGAAAATGTTATCTGTGATAAGGTCATTTCTATTCAGACTTTAAGAGAAAAAATCCTTTCCCTTGAAAAACAAATTGATATCAATCAGTGCCAACGAACAATTCATTGAAAGTAGTTGTAATTATTGTAATGATTCCTGGACTGTGTTAGACGCTGTAGGGCAAACTACACTAGTCAATGACTTCGACTCTGCATGAAATCACTCAAACAGATGGTGGAAATAGTTTAAACTTGTTAAAGGAGGAGAGCTTTTATCATCAAAAACAAAAACAATTAGTCAATG